>NW_027437180.1:3215000-3245000 GCF_033239565.1 Halichoeres trimaculatus
TTTCAAAGAATTCTTTAGATTTAAATACAAGACAAATATCGATCATTCAGGGCTTGTTAAATGCAGTAAGGAGTGTAGAATTACCTGTTTTTTACAGAATTGAGCAAACGGTTGATTTTCTGCAGATTTTCAAAAACGACATGTGAATAAACGAGATGTGGACGGCAGTCACAAAAATCACTCGCTTCCCCCCTCTGCTTTTAAGCATGTTGCTGACGTCATGTGTGATACATTCAGGGACCGTCGGAAATTTGTGAATCTGACGAGAACACCACTTTTTCCAAGTAGGACAAACGGTTTGTAAATGCCAGACATTTGAAAATAATTGTGTCTTTGAACTCCCAGCGGGTTTGGGATCCAGATTAATGTGCATTTATTTTTATAACACGTTAATTTGCGGTGTAATTAATTAATCTAATTAACGCGTTAAAATGACAGCCCTAGCAGTAACACGTTTTGGTCCAAAAAGCCAATAAATCAAGCACAGCAGCATTGTTTCCAGGCTCTCATAGCCCCTCTGTTCAGAACACTCTGATTTAGTGGGCGTGACCTTAATATGTAAATGAGCCACCTGTGTCCCGCACAGATCAGGGATCCGTGCGGGACACAGGAGCCACCACACATCCACGGGAGTCGTCTGCAGGTTGGAGGTTCTCACGGGATTTCGAAGTAGCTGGATACTTCAGGAAAAATATTACTTAGAAAAACAGGAGGGAAATAAATTACCACGTAAAACAGCAGGTTGACAACTGGTTTTCCACACCCATCCCTACCAATCACTCCCACTTTGTTTCCTCTACAGTCCCGTCTGACCGTTACAGACGAATAGATCCACAGAGTGTGGACTCTGGATGTTGGCGAGTGAATCGGCTCTTATCAGCTCTGCACACACTGTAAAAATGAAACTGTTGAATCAGTCAGAGTTTGTCCTGGTGTGTGACTCTGCTCAGATTTGACATCTCTTCCAGAGCGAGGCAGACTTAAAGCTTACTGAGCACAAGGAGATTAAAGTGTTTTCATTCGGTGTCTCTACCTGCCTCTACCAGTTTGTTTTGGAAGGACCTGATTCTGGAGCAGGAGCTGGGCCTGCTGCCCCCCCTCGACATCCTGTGTTGAGCAGAGAGCACGTTTGGGTAAAATGTGCTGACTTCAGTCATTTTTCGGTGAGTGTGTCACTTATTTATCAAACATGTAGAGCAAAGACAGTCTGCTCTTATCCAGATCTCTTTAAACTCTCAGTGATTTCTTTCTTTCTCCCATGATGAACACGAACTCTGCTTTAATCTCTGGTGACCTGGTGAAAGGTGTGAGTGTGCAGCAGGAAGCAGAGCTGGGTGAACTCTCCCTTCAATAAAAACAGACCTGCTGCTGTCGCCTGCCTGGGACTCTGAGCACAGACTCTTTCAGAGAAGGTTTCAGATGTGTGTCAAAAGCCGTGGTGTGTTTTGAGCCCTCTTTAAAATCACTTCCTCTTTCGTTCTTGGAAGTGTAGCACATGTCAGCATTTTTTCTCTGTTACTGAACCAGTTACCTCTTTTTATCTTTCTAACAGTCTCACAGGTTTACCTCTGAGGGCGTCTCCATTGGACACATCACAGGGGATGAAAGCACAGTTTCCCTCTCCAAACTGGGCGTCCAGCTGGGCCTTGCACTGCTCGCCACAGGTCTTGTTCAGGTCAACCATGGCCACCTGCAGCACAGAGGAAGCATCAGGTTCATGCACAGAGAAGAAGCGCAGAGCTGGAAGAGCTCACGGCTGCTAACGTCAGTTTGACGACGTCTGCAGAAACTCACACCTTTGTTTCACTGCACTTCTCCTTCTTCTAACTGGCTGGTTGTGTGGTTTGGGTCTGAGTGCTGTGGCTGTGAACAGCTGCAGTTAAAACCACAGTCTGCTGCAGTTTCACAGGGTGTGAAATAGGTTCTCAGAGACCTATTCAAGTGTTCTTCTGCTTTCTTCAAACACAGCAGCATCGCTGTTCATAAAGCTCTGTTTAAAGGCTTAAAAGATCAATCATACTTCTAAACCTGAGCATGGGAATAGGATGTTTAGTTTGCATAAACACTCATTAAATCCATCAAACATCACCAGATTTACTCTAAGTAAAAGTAAAAGTAAGCAGCATACAGAGCAAAAACTGAAATCTACACTGCTAAACAGCTGAAATCTTATTAAGTGTTTTTGTCTGATTTTAGGTAAAAAATTGTCTTATTACGCTCGATATAAGCCACATTCAACTTATCAGTCCAGAAAAATGTCTTTTTTCAAGTTATTTATTTATTTATTTTTGTCTTTAAATAACGTGAAGCAAGACATTTTCTGGACTGGTCAGGTGAATGTGGCTTCTATTAAGTTGAAAAAATATTTTCAACTGAAAATAAGACAAAAACAGTTGATAAGATTTTCATTTATTCTTTATTTATGAAAAATAAAGTATTTTTCATTTCATTTCATTTTTTTGAATTTTTTTTTTCTTTGCAGTGTAGTCCAAATGATCTGTAGATAAAAACGTGTGGAATCGCCTCAAAGGCTGCCAACAATGTCACAGGCTTTAAAACTGATGAGTCACCCCTGAGGGAGGCTGCGCCTTGTCAAATTATGTCAGTCAGAGTGTATTTTTGGCACAAACAGGCTCAGGTTGTTTTTCTGAGTGACTGATAACATCACAGAGAGAGTTTTCTTTAAAGATCAAAAAGAGGTTCCCCCTCAGAGGGAAACTGTAATTATTTTTATTTAAAAAACCAGACCTGCATTTTTCTCTCTCCTTCGGCAGATTTTCTTACTCTACAAACAGATCAGGCATGGTTTTTGGGCTTTGGCTCGTATTGAGGCCTTTTTATTCTGCGTACAGTTTAAATTCAGAGTTTAAAGAATGAGAGCTTGTCTGGATGAATGGAGCTAAATGCTCCTTTAGTTACCAAGAGCTGTATGATGTGTTCAGTCTCAGTGATAACCTATGTGCAGCCTGAAGTAAACAGTGGGTGAGTTTTTAACGATGCATTGATTGAAGATGACAGGAGGTCTGAGAGTGTTTAACCGGTGTAAGGCCTGAGCTGACACTCTCATTGGGTGAGCTCAGGATCTTAGTATCCTCCGAACGGCTGAGTAAGAAAAAAATTCACATCACATACAGTGTGTGCTGATAGTGAAATTAGCGACTCAGACAGGAGACGTTTTTTGAACCAGGCTGTTAAGGATCATTTTTGCTTTGCAAATGGCTTTTTTTTGGCTTGGTGTGTATGTGACTTCTGCTACCTATGGAGCCAGCCTCAAGTGGACACTTGAAAAAAAACAGCAGAATTTAGCACTTCAGCATCGTCTTATATTGTCAGACCGGAGGTTGCTGCTTGGTAACAATGTTACATAATTAGAATATTAGATTAACATGACTGTAATCCGTTGCAGTAAAGAAAAGAAATATGTCACAGATTACTGGTATAATTGATAAAAACAGGGATTATTTAGCAGGATTACCTTTTAAAATCAAACAGGACATACTACAATACAGGAGACACAGGCACAGTGAGCACACATTGCAACCATACACTGTATAAAACATGGACGTAGCCCAGCGTGATCTGAGCTGTGTCTTTGATTGGACAATCAAACAATCCTAGTCTAGTTAGAAAAATTCATCCCCCTGTACAGCATGCGCAGATAGTTCAAAACACGCTGTAAACATGTTTTTAATGCTTTAAAAGTCTGTTTTTATGGCTGGGAGTGTACGGGACTTCTGGTCTTTCAGCATCCAGCCTCATGAGGATCCCTGAGGATCAGCAACTTTTAGCACTTCAGCATAGACCCCTTGATTGAGACACTAAACGCACTATACAACACAACACCACAACAAACTAACACATAGAGCGACCACCTGTGTAACCTTGTCGGTACGTAAACACAACACAAGCTAAGGTCCTTCATCATTATTAAAAAGCTTTTACTGGGCGGAAACTGTGGCATCATTTTGAGTTGAAATCAGAAAAGGGGAACAACAAAGTGCTGTCATCATCCAGGGACTCCACGTCCAGTGAGCTTCAGTTCAGGTCTGTTAGCTTGCTAACCTGTCAATAATATGTTTCTCTAAAAATATACACTGAGCAGATGACACATCTTTTATACTCTCATGTCTTTATGTGCATGCTTGGTATTGAAGTAATCCAAAAGTAACTAAAAGTAAACAGTTATATTACTTTGATGTTGTGATAAGTTACTGATAACATTTTAAAAGGTAACTTAGTGGATTACATTTTTAAAGTCACCCTCTCTACCCTGCAGAAATGATACTACACTAGGGGTGAACAATTTTGGAAAATAATCTAATTGCGATTTTTTTTAGACCAATATTGCGATTGTGATTTAGTATATGATTATTATTATTATTATTATTATTATTATTATTATTATTATTATTATTATTATTATTATTATTATCATTAATTTATTTATTATTATTTTTATATTATTGGGGGGGGGGGGGGGGGCATTAATCATATGCATTGTTCACTTAACACATGTTTTAAGTAATTTTATAGAATGACTAACCAACAAAAGATACTGTTAGCATTTAAACAAGTCTTTTTTTGCATTTCTTAATTGAAAAAGAAAAAGGAATACTGTGAAATTTTACTGACCTCCAGTTGTCAGTAAGAGTAACAAACCATACAGAAAAACTTGACTAGGGAGTATGGCTCTAAGATCTACTGGATAGATCTTTGTAGCCCACAGGGTTTTTTGCCAGAAAAAAACAGCATTTTGACTTTTGCTGGTTTTAAGGGAGAACAAGTACAAGTCACAATAATTCCTCTAGGTCTGTGTACATGAAACCTTTTTTTTAAATTATTTTTTCAATTGCAGCCTTTGAGAATTAAAAATTCTGTTCTATTACATTGCGATGTTGGTTTAAAATCGATCAATTGTTCAGCTCTATACTGCACCATGGAGTCAGCTTCTGTCCAGTTCTGAGCGTTACATAGCTGCAGGTGTTTTGGAGCAAAGGGTGACCGTGCTAACTGGAGACTCCCACCTGAACGTGTCAGTGATTGTCAGCTGAGAGCCACCTGTTAACAGGGCCACATTTTACTCTGAAACACCAGCATCTCCTGCTGTGCTAATAAAGCTGCGTTTCCACCAAGCAGTGCGGGTCGGTTCAGTACGGTTTGGGACGGATTGGTGCAGTTAAGCCTGATCCCGTTTGCGTTTCCACAGCAAACTGTGCCCTCTCGTGGTGGGTGGCGTGTAAGCCGAATGCCGGAAGCTGCATCTGTTGAACAATAGCGCGACACCGTAGCAGTTTACCCCGCTATTAAATCCAACGAAAAAGAAAAATGTGACACAGTAAACAAAGAGCATAGATGGAAGACATGCAGAATTTCGTCCACTCTGTGATTGTCATGTAGCTCTCTGTTACAAAGTGCAATCAAGCTTCGTTTCAGAGAAGTCTGTGTGCCGCCAGGAGAACTGCAGCCGCTGTCGGGGTAAGTGACGATTCTTTTAGACCAATCAGCAGTCTGCAGCGTTGTAGCTCCACCTTCCGAGAGCGGATTGGTTCAGTCTGGCACCCCTACGAAAGGGTCCCAAAAAAGTAGGCCGACCCAGGATGAGTCTGTGGAAACACCGCAAAAAGCACGCTGTACCAAGACGAACCGAACCGGTCTGCTTGGTGGAAATGCGGTTTAAATGTGTCTTTTTTATCCAAACTCAGGTAACCAGGTTTGACCACAGAGCGATAACATTAACTGCTCAAAGTAACACTACAGTATATTCTGATCTGGTGCCAGTCTCTGTCTGGACGTAGCTTTCCTGCTCCTTCATTGTGACCCAGGTCTAAGTGGTCACTGTGTTTGTCTTTGATTTGGGAGAGTTTTTGATTTATTGACACCAGTGCATGACTTTATTTTTCAAAGTCTTTTAAGTGTTCTCAGATAATGCAGTCACATGTGTATGTGTGTGTGTGTGTGTGTGTGTGTGTGTGTTCGTGTGTGTGTGTGTAAACTCCTCTCTGTGCTATGGGATCTGTGGTGTGGGATTTTTCACTGCATGTCTGTCCTCTTGCTGATGTTTTCTATCCACTCACTGAATCCACACCAACCTGTGAGTCATTAACCATCCATCAGATTGGTGTATTTAGGTCAAAATGTGTTTTTTGGTGGTAAACACCCTCACAATGCTTCATCAACCATTGTACTCTGCAGCACTTCTGTTGACAAACTGCACGCCCAGCTATAACGCCTTACAAACGGTAGATAGGTCCAGACAACACAGATGAACAGATCACAGCAGAGGTAGATCAGCAACTCCCGGGTTCAGAGAGGGCATGTGTTCTGTAGAGCAGAGGCTCTGAGGAATATGATACTGAAACTGGCTTTAAGAGGAAAACACTCACAGTCTGTCTTTGTATTGTTTCTGAGTCTGACAGTGACAGAAACACGATATCCAGGCTTATGTTTGAGGAGTAAGTCTGCAGCCTTCCCGCCTGCTGCAGCAACCAACCTGCTGTCAGACCTAAATGTTTGATAAGGATGTTCAGACGAAACAAAGACTGAGAGAAACAGTTTTACTCTTGGTGGAAAATCTGTCTCTGTACCATCTCATGTGTCTACTTCTGGTTTCAGTGTCTCTTCATCTACAGCACTGACTGCTGTTTGGATTGGTTAGGTTTCTTATGCGTGAACACTCATAAACTCTATAAACATCATCAGATTTACTCAAAGTAAGAGTAAGAGTAGCAACATACACTGCAAAAAGTGAAGTCTAAGCCTGTGCTTTTGTCTGATTTCTAGTAAAAACGGTCTTATTATACTCAATATGAGCCACATTCAAGAAATAGGAAACGTCTTATTTCAAGATACTAAGAGACAAAAAATGAGGTCTGAATTGCTTGTATCAAGTACACATAAAAATAACTGAAATCCTATCAAGTGTTATTGTCCTATTTTAAGTAAAAATTGCTTTTATACTCAATATGAGCCACATTTAACTTAATAGTGCAGAAAAAATGTCGGTATCACTTTATGTTAAGGTCCTGTAATAAGCATTAATAAGACTTTTGTAAGTACTTATAAGATGCTTATTAACATTATTATTTGTTTATAAGACTATATAACTGATTAATAAGTGTTTAATAAGGTCATTGTAAGGGTGAGGCCCCACAGGTTAGGTTTAGGCATGGGGCCCTGAATGGTTAGGTTTAGGGGAAGGGCTGGGGTAGGGCTCATGAGAGACAAAAGCATAGGACAAAAAACAAAGAGGGTTAGGGTTAGGTTCCATATAGCTTATAGATTAAGTTGTCTTGTATTAACTGTTACAATGACCTTATAATTACTTATTAAGCAGTTATATAGTTTTATAAACAAATAACAATGTTAATGAGCATCTTATTAGTACTTACAAAGGTCTGATTAATGCTTATTACTCGAGGTCGACCGATATGGGTTTTTTGGGGGCCGATGCCGATGCTTTCCAAATTTGGGCAGCCGATGCCGATATGCATAGCCGATTTTTCCAATTTGATATTCAGGCCGATTGTTAAATAAATATATATTTATCACATTTTTGTGAAACGCAGCAATTTCTGAGCAACTAAAAGAAATCTATTACAACAAGTCGTGTCCAGTCCTCTGAACATTTATTCAGCTTTCAAAACAATGAAATATTTTGTCTGAGTAAACACACAATGTAACAAGCAATAATAAACATTCACACTCTTCTTAAAATGTCGAAATTTAAACTTATTAATATAATTTGAACAAAAGTATGTAATGTATCCAAGTGGTTCCACAAGTTTGAGGTGCTCATCTTTTTTGTGCCTGATCAAAAATTGCGTCATTTTATACAACGGATCAAAAATCGGCTTTTTAAAAGAAAATACGGCCGATGGCTGATAGAGACAAATGTCCAAATATTGGCCCGATATATCGGCCAGCCGATATATCGGTCTACCTCTAATTATTACAGGACCTTAATATAAAGCAATACCAACATTTTCTCTGCACTATGAGAATGATAATGCATAATGAGGTCTTAATTGCGTTTGGCAAAAAAAAAAAAAAAAAAAAAAAAACCTGCAATGGAACAAGAAAAATTTGCTCACAAATTTGTTTGGAACTAGAATAATGTCTCAGTTCATGTAACTTTTTCGTATTCCATTTGTATATTTTTTAACTTGTCACAAAAAATTCAGACCTCATCTTGTCTCTAAACAACTTGAAATAACACACTTTTTCTGGACTGATTTGGTGAATCTGGCTAGTATCGAGTGAAATGGGAAAATCTTTACTCAAAATAAGACAAAAACACTTGATAAGTTTTCAGTTTCTTACAGAGTTACCCCGTGTTTTTGTCTGTTTTTAGTAAAAACTGCCTTATTATCATTCAATGAGCCACATTCAACTGACCAGTCCAGAAAAATGTCTTATTTTAAAGTTATTCAAAGACAAAAGTGAGGTCTGAATTGCTTACAACAAGTAAAAATATCTGCCAGTGGGATAAGGAAAATGTGCTCGACAAGTTTTTGAAATCAGAAACTTTGATCCCCCCCCCTGGCAGATATCTTTACCTGTCACAAGCAATTCAGACCTCATTTTTGTCTTTAAATAACTTCAAACAAGACATTTTTCTGGACTGGTCAGGTGAATGTGGCTCATATTAAGTCTACAAAGACATTTTTTACTGAAAACAGGAGAAAAACACTTGACAAGATTTCAGTTTTTGTGGTGTTAGAGTAAAGAGTGGTAGTATGGTGTCATTATATCCTAACAGAGTCAGTCCCTGAGCGCCGAGGTCACACAGGTAGTTTCAGGTGAGATAACAGCCAAGCGAGACGGACCTGAGTTTCCAGAGTTATTCAGTAACACAGAGGAGCAGCAGCTCAGTCGGAGTTCAGCGCAGAGAGCTGCAGAGGATGTGAAAGCAGGAAACACTTGAATTTGAGGCGGCGGGCGACGCAGCACTGACCTTAGCTGAGCTCTGAAGGAGCGACTCCACAGCCGCTCGGCCAATGCCCTGAGCCCCCCCGGTCACCAGAGCCACCTTCCCAACCAGAGACATGGTCCCAGCACCAGGCGAGCCCCCACACACTTCCTCCGTCTGGTCCCCTCACACACACATACAAACACACTCACACTCACACACCTCTCTCCCTCTTCTGTCTGTCCCTCAGCTCTCTGTTCCTCACCTATCTGCTCCTCTGACTCAATCACAGGCTGTCTCCCCCCTCCGTGCTCTCTCTTTTAGCCGAGCTGTCTTCCCTCCCCTCTTCCCTCCCCCTCTCCAGCTCAGCTTATCAGAGAGAGACAGAGACAGAGAGGGTGGGGGGAAGCTAAGTAAACTATGCAGAGTAATAATTACAGGTTTTACTCAGCTTGTTGTACCTGCCCTCCTGCTGCTCTTTACCCCTCCTCCTCCTCCTCCTCTCTGCCCTCTCTGCTCTTCATCTTTACCTCTCAGCTCCTCACACATGTCTTGAGTTGCAGAAATACCTGTGTTCCTCGGACCCTGAAATAAGCTGAGGTTGAGTGTGTGTGTGTGTGTGTGAAGAAGCCATCGGCCTCTTTTCTCTCCTGCAGCTGGTTTGTGTTGCGCGTGTGTGTCTTCAGTGTAATTGCTGTTACACAAGGAGCAGCAGCTCTGTGAAGTGTCTGAGCCGGGTCAGGTCTCTGCATGTTCACCCTGAGCCGGAGTGAATGGATCTGAAAGGCTGCTAACCGCTAAAGCAGGCGTGGTGTGTTAGCTGTTTGCTCCTTTAAGTAAACTCTAACCACAGAGAGCTCTGCTCACCGACGACGTCCTCTGAGGCTCCGCACAGATACACCCAGAAAGATTCTGTTGATAAATAATTATTTATAATTCAGGAACATCCAAACACTCCCTTTTCCCTCCCTTCCTTCCTTCCTCCATTCCTTCCGTCCTTTTCGTTATCAAACATCCTTCCTCTGCAGAGTTTATCAAACTAAAGATGCCCCCTCGTTTGTGACATGAAGTATTTATTCTTCAATATATAACCTTGTAATCCTGTGTTCATGTCCAGCATGGAAATTCACCTCTTCTTCCACTCCTTCACAGTTACAGAGATGTATTTAGGTACCTCAAACATGGTACCTGGTGATTTTACGTGAATCAGTACACAGTACTTTTGGCAGGATTCAGTTGGTACCTCGAAAAGTACCCAATTCAGTACCAATCCCTACAACAGAAACAATTACAGCAACAAAACAACTACATTAAAGGTCCCATATTATGCAAAAATCACTTTATTAAGTCTTTTAATTAAATTTGTGGGTCTTTGGCTTTTCTCCCAGCCCACTAAATGTGATACTTAATGACAAAACCTGCACTTAGTAGTGCTTGTGAATATAAAATCCTGGCCTAAAATGAGCTGTTTGGAATTTCCGGGGTTTGCCGACATCAGCGAGTCCCTTATTTGAATAATCAGGAGCAAGTCTGACCTGATTGGTCCACAGAACCTCGGGTTGTATCTCACACATAAGGAGAATCTTCACAGATCATCTCACAAATCTTAAGCACACTCTAACAACAAGATCTGAAAATACTGACCAGCACACACTACAGGATTTCACCAAGATTATTTGACCAGAGAGAGTGATGGACCACATGTGCTCAGTTGTTTGATCTGAGGTTTTTAGTGCACTGGTGGGACAGGAGGAGAGAGAAGCAGAGCTGTCTGCAGCGGTGCCTTTCATCCATTACGCGCACGCAGAGGGACAGAGGTGAAACTATTGCTGTATCAGCCAATAATGGCATGATCTCACACCCATCACTGATAAAACAACAATTTGCTACTGTATGAAAATGGCGTGGTTATGTGTTATTTTTAAAGGCTTTATTTAACTGGCTCGAGTGGGCCAGTGGAGCACGCAGTCAGCTGACCCGGAGCCTTCAGTTGCACTTTGAGCCTGTGTTTGTTGTCTGGTGTCCGGTCTCTTGAAAGGAGGCTCTCTCTCTCTCTCTCTCTCTTGGCTGTTGTCATCTTCAGTGAGAACGAATGTTGTAATCATCCAGATAAATATCAAACATGTTTGAAAATTATCAGGGCGGCTCCGACGAGTGTGTGGGACCATAGTGGGGCTACAGATTCATCTGTCAACCGCTCACACTAGAAGATAATCTTGGCCAAACGTCGGGGCGTTCATTTATGAGGGAAATGTGCCAGCTACACTAAATGAAACTGTGCATGTGTGCGACTGCTTTTCCAGCTTTGGACAGTACAACAGAGGGCTAGCGAACAGACTGGTTCTGAATCCAAGCACATTACCAACCATCCACCAACAAACCTGGGACCCTGGAAATGTGAGTATTTTGAATGCTGTGTGCTGTGGAGCAGATGGAAGAGCTTTTCCTCAGTGTCCCCCCTGTCTCTGTGTTAGCTTCAGGATGCTAACTGTAGCTGCTGCAAGCCTGTTGTTTTTGCCTGTAATGTTACAGTAAACGTGCTTCTCTGTTTTCTAAACATTGTGCACTCGGAGCTCGTGGCGCCACTCTCAGTGACGCAGAAGAGCAGGGCGGTATCAGCTGTGGCTCATTTACATATGAAGGTCACGCCCACTAAATCAGAGCGTTCTGAACAGAGGGGCTATGAGAGCCTGGAAACAATGCTGCTGGGCTTGATTTATTGGCTTTTTGGACCAAAACATGTTACTACCATTTCATGAAGACATCAATGATCCATATTAAACTGCAGAAAAGGAGCAGAATATGGGACCTTTAACTACCACAAACAAAAGACAAAAATCTTTCAATTTTTAGGAAAAGTAAAATTTTCAAGAAAATCCAGCACAAACAATTTAAGTGTGTAAACTTGTACATTTGTTACTTTACAATCATCATCATGATCATTCTTTTTGTCCCTCTTTATTTGGCCTGTGTACCCTGTTTGTCTACGTACTGTCCTTCTGTCTTATAGTTACTATGTGATATGTAAATGATGAGATCTACCATACTGGCTTGAAGTGCTATTAGTTGCTGTTCATGGAGGGTCTGCTTAAGGCTGGCTGCAGAAGTCATGTCATACCCAGCCAAAAAAAAAAAGAGACTTTTATGATATCAAAAAAAATTATTTACGGCCTGTTTTTTTTGATGATATAAATTTGTCATTTAGCGATATTTACAGTGCAGAGACTCAATGACATATGACGCTCCCTGCTTTCTACAAAACAACAAAGGCTGAGAGCAAAAGCAGCACGGCAGCATCAACTTCATCCTCACATGAGGATTTAGAGCCTAAAAGAGGAGCTACCTCTGTGGAGTGGAGGAGGATTAGCTGACCAAAGATCAGAGATGCAGCAAAACACATTAAACAAAAATGTGCAGGAATACTATTGCTGCGAAGGGTGGAAACACCACAAACATGTTCCACCAACTAAAGCTGAAACACACGGCCAAATACTCCTCCAAAATGTCCGACTAACTATGTTTACATTTCAAGCTTGTGTAGTAGTGGTCCATGACTGAGAGAAGTGGCTTCCGTATTCATTAGCCGCAATGATGATGAGTTGCCCCCCCATATTGTCATGGATACTATTATCGCAAATTTCCTGAAAATATTGTGATATAATTTTGAGGCCATATCGCCCACCCTTAGTGTCCACCATGCCAGCAGTGGGTCTTGAAGCTAGGTTTCAGCTTTGTGTGTCAAACTCTGTGTGTCCCATTCTGTGTGTCCAGCTCTGAGAGTCCAGCACCATGAGAGTCCTCCTGTGAAGCTTTGTCCCCAGCTCAGACTGCGGAGCCTGACTCACTCAGACTGAGTTTTTTTTCTTGCTGTTCTATGAATCTTATCTCGATCTAAATCACTTGTGAACAACATTTGTGTCCACATTTTCGTGTTTTGTTTGGCAGCCGGGTAATGAGCAAGTTATATAACTTCCTGTTTAGGTACTTCTCACCCTGCCGAGGCTTGAAGTCACATAACCGTCTACTCACAATACATATAACCACAAGGGTAAATGTAGCACTTGTGGTGTTGGTACCAGGGGTTTATAAACATCCACGTAAATCCTCTGAGGGGTTCTGTGGGGCCTTTAGCTTGATGGCGGCTCTGGGACGGGACAAACCTTCAGTCACACACTCCTGCCAGTCTGTTGAAGTGGAGGCTTTGAGGTTTTCTCTGAATGTCAGCTTGTGTCAGAAGCTCTTCTGGTGATGTTCTGTTACTCTGTTACTCTCTGTGGCTTCATGTCTCAGCGCAGGAACGGCTGTTTGACGTCTCTGCTGCGGTGAGAACTGTCATCTTGGGATCAACATCATAACAACTGTAGAGGAGCTCTAGACCAGGGGTAGACAACCTTTTCCATGGCTCCTGCCACTTTAACCTACACTCATGCCCAAAGTGCTGAAACTTTCTTTTTTCATTAAACCTTTGTAAACTATCTGTTTTTGCAGTATTTAAACATGCTCACACCATCGTCGACGTCTACGTTAAATACAGGAGCATCTTTGAGAGCTTTCTGCCATTTCACTAACACACCTTTCCACAGCTCTTACTGAAAGGACATCTCCTTGATTCTTGTGTCTATTTTTGGTTTTTGATCAAATTAAACATCGGCTGTCAATTGGTGGGTCTCCTTTATTCCCCTGAGGGAACGGTTGTCAGTACTTTGCTACACAGTGAGAAATGGTCTAACTTTCTTCTGTTGCCTGGTTCCTAACAGTAGCCCCCCCGAAAACAGTCCAGCTGCAGACCTTAACTCTTAGACGACTCTCTTAAAGCTATGGTCTACGATTTGGAAGCTTTGTACATCTTAATAACACCATTTATAGGCATGGCACGCATGGTCCGGATTGGTACTTGAGTCCATCCAATCCCCTGTCTCCCTCACTTAGGACCGTCATGCCCATGGTCCCACCTCGTCCTTCCCCACTACCCCTCTCACGTCAGCTAGCTGCTCAGCTACCGAAGCGTCATGGAGCCAGAGAAGACCAAAACCAGGAAGCTGTTACTGTTACCCTCCACAGGGAAGGGAAGAAAATGAAAAAGCTTCAAGGAAAAGGCTGAAGCAAGGAAGAATTATGAGCGATACAGGTGCCAACAGAGACTGAATATTGGAGAAATGTACGACCAGTGGAAAAAGCTGCTGAGGGATTTGGGACTGAAGACTGATGCAGAGACAGCTGAGTTTCTGTTGAACAGGTAATGATTCTGTTTACCACAGTGGGAGATGTCAGCTGAATAACTGGTTAGTGTGAGCCTGTACTGGCTAATGACTGAACGCTGCTGGTCAGAACAGGTCAGCTCTGTCAATAGAGTTTAGCATAAGTTAGCCACACATCTTTAGCATTGTAAACTGAGCTGGTGAAGACACGCAGAGAAAGGTAAAGCCTCGCCCACAGTCGGCTCTGCTCTGATCAGCTGGCAGTGGCAACGCCAGACCTGCTTGGCCGGCTAATTCATGGTTTTGATCGCACTGGTCCAATTGAAAAAGCTAACACCGTGTCTTACAAGGAGGGTGGCTGTCATGTTTGTCGGCCGGCTTGCTCTGTCGGAGGGGGCGTGTTGTTAGGAGGCGAAGAAGGGTGATACGAGCTGGGGGCGGGATCTTGGAACACGGAGGGGAGGGGTGAGTGAGGCTGTGTTTTTCAAATGTGTCTCATCAGCCAAACTGGGTTTTGGCTCCTACAAGTAAATACATTAGTATATAAATACATTAAATACATTAATAAAGTTATTTATTTTTTCATATATTTTGTCCTGTGCCTCATTGTAATTGTTTTCTGCGTGCCGCCTGTGCTGTGTTTTTGGCAATCACTGTGTCTCTCCATCTCTGTTCCCTCCCCCTGTGTTTGTGAGTGACAGCTGGCTTCAGTCATGAGCTCCTCAGAGAGGTGGAGCCCTCTGCTGTTTTAAAAAGATATTGTCTTTTCAGGTTTGAACCCTGTTTGATTACCAAACATTCTAAGGGCGTATTCAGACCTGAGGCTTATATCACGAAGCAGGATTAGTAGATAACTTCAGGGTTAACTCTTGATTACTGATAGAAGGAAGCTGGTACCTTTTTTATCAGAGTAGATCACCATGGTGACCTACGGAGCTTTCTTAGTCGCTCATGATTGTGATTGGTCAGCTGCCTCTGAGCCCTCCACTTTTACGTGCGCGTTCACGGCTCTTGATGAGACAATCCTGGGTTGAGTTACGGTGTTGATAACTTATCGCATCGTGCTATCAGTTATCCTGATTGCCATTGTTACGGTTACTCAATCCTGGATAGATGTGAGTTACCGCGGATAAGTTGACCGCGCTTCGTGCTATAGGCCTCTGGACTGTTTGGTCCACTTTAAGCGGACCAGGGTTCGTTTCCCACGCTAGTGTGGATTTTTCATGCAGATGTGAATGGACACAAATGAACCCTGGTGTGGACCAAACAACCGGACCGAGACCTACTTTTTGAGGTGGTCCCGGTCCGCTTCCAAACAAACTCTGGTGCGATTCGTGGTTCTCCGGTGCAGGTCTGAATGCAAACCAAGGTCCATCCGAACTAACTACAGGATACATGCGCCTTTTGGGCCTATAAAGCCACCGTAACCTAACCGTCTTTGGTTCATACCTGATCCTCCGTCTTCTGTTTAGCCACGCTGTTGCTGGCATGTTTTGGGTCAGGATACGCAGAGCATAGCGTCTCCTTGCTGCGCGTATTCGTCTTCGCTGTTCCAAAATTGTAAACGGTGTTGTTAAGCCTTCTTTGAAGGAGCTGTTCTTGAAACTGAAAATGATTTTGCAGCTCTAATAAGAGCACAAACACACATGTTTACCTCCATTTCTGGGTCTGTTTTCTGTGTGCCGCCCTTTGTCAGTGCTGTCCAATGAGAACACCGATCATCACACATGTGGATGTGTTTACAGAATATAGTCCACTTGCAAAAAGTACAATCTGAATACGAACCACACCAAACAAAAAAAATAGAGCCCGCTTTTGGTCCGGACCAAACAAGTGGACCAAAGGACTTTTCTGGTCTGAATACAGCCTTAGATATAATTATGGAAAAACACAAACAAGTTGAAGAGCAGAGCATCAACAACAGACAGACAATAAACTTTAAGAAGTGGCAACTTTTTTTATTTTAATCCAACAGAACTTAATCTGAACATTGTAAAATATGCACATCTTATGTTACAAAAAATACTGTGTGTGCTCTAAAGTCAGGGGACGTCTGAGGGGTTTGTTCTATCATCACCTTTCTCAGCATGTCAAAAATTGTGACGTGTGCATGTGACGTAATGCTTCCTCTGATAACCAACTTAAAGTGAGTGTGAAATAAATAAAAACCAGAAGTACAAAAGCCCAAACAAAAATAAGATGTTTTAAATGTCCATGCACTGAATCTCTCACAGCACTATGATGCAGTTTCTTCCTGTTCCTAGGTTTTTCTGACTGTGCTAACTTTGTACACTAATCCACAAACTTTCACCACATCTGATCACACCTAAAGTAAAAATACACAACAGGCTCTAAATTCAAAGTTAATCACAACAACGTCTTCCAGTGCCATACCTGCAGGCTTATATTACCCACCTGTACCCACCTGTCACACACTCATCAGTTGGTTAGCTCACTGAAGACGATCAGGGAAATCAGAAAAACATGTGACTAAGAAAAGGTGTCATGGCACAGGTTGTCCAGCAGGAGGAGCTCAGAGTACTCTCAGCACAGTCAGATTGTGCTTAGTCGCAGACTTGGTTGGTAAAATAAAACTTTATCAAACATTCTTTGATGAAGTTATTTCTATACGTGAACAGTGACCTGGGTCTCTACATGGACATGTGTTTGAAGTTTTGTTTCTCAGGAGTTTTGAAGAACAAACAGAATAAATCCAAAACCATTTAAAGAGCCAGAAGAAACAACAACCTCCATCTGCCGGAGGATTGTGTTTGAGACTTTAAAGGATGACTACTGTGCTTTCCTATTTCTGAGACAAGGAAGTACTAACACTGGATGTTCAGACTGAGCATGTGCAGATTCTCAAACTGCTACAGAGGTTGTAAAAATCCCTGAATCTGTCTGTAAACTGAACAATCACCAGATCTTCAGAGACCTGCTGAAATGATGAGGTCATCACATAAGGATCTCCTGACTGGTTCATTAGTCTTCAGAAAAGGCGGGGCTTAAACATCCAAGATCTGCCCACAGCCCCTGACAGGCCTCAAGAGGGCTGGCCAATCAAAGGGAAGGAGGTTTGTGGAGCAAGGAGCCTTAAAGAGGCAGCGGCTAACGTGAGGTTTTTCAGACAGAAGCTGATATATGAGTTTTCTAAAACCCAAGAGAGAGAAAGATGGGGATATTTTAGAGCTGTAAGTCATATATGATACTATGGTGGCCTCAGAGGGACAAAATAGAGCCTATACACACTCTCTTTAAATGCTTGTGTTGATGAAAATACTGTTGACTGACTGGTGACAACAACTCAGTGAAAGTTAAGGGAAACTTCACTCCCTGAATGACGCCCCGTCTATATCCACCCATACTGTACTGTGTGCATGCTTAGCTCCACCCTCTCCTCTCTCTACACCAGACTGCACATCCACACCCCCAACAAACACAAGCAGAACATCTGCAGACAACACAACAGAGGGTGGATGGTGTCCTGTGATCAAGGGTCTGCAACCTGTGGCTCTTTAACCGTGTTTCCAGCAGTCCGGTTTGGTTCAGTACGGTTTGGCATGGTTTGGTACAGTAAAGCCTGATCCTGTTTGCGTTTCCACAGCAAACTGTGCCCTCTCGGTGGTGGTGTGTAAGCTGGATGCCAAAAGCCTCTGTTAAATACAGGGATGGGTACCGAATTTACCACATAAACACAAAAAAGTACCGGAAATTGGTACCGTTGAGTACCGGTACCAACTGCCAGGTACCGGGCATCGGTACTGTATCGTTTCAAAAGTGAAAGGTACCCATCTCTAGTTAAATGATAGCGTGACGCTGCACAGCACAGTGTACCCTGCTGATAAATCCAACAAAGAAGAAAAACACGACACAGTAAACAAAGAGCACAAAGACATGCAGCATTTCGTTCTCTCTGTGATTGCCATGTAGCTCTCTGTTACAAAGTGCAATCAAGCTTTGTCTCAGAGAAATCTGTGAGCCGCCAAGAGAAATGCAGCCACCGTCACTTGGTAAGTGACGATTCTACTGACCAATCAACGGACTGCAGTGTTGTAGCTCCACCTTCCGAGAGCGGATCGGTTCAGTCTGGCACCCATACGAAAGGGTCCCAAAAACTAGGCCGGCTCGTCTCGGTTAATTGGGGATCTGTCCCGGGATAAGTCAGTGGAAATGCCACAAAATGTGCACCGTACTGAGAAGAACCGAACCGGTCTGCTTGGTGGAAACGCGGCTTTTGACTCCTTTACAGTGGCTCCTTGTAGCTTTAAAAAAATATTACTGAAATAACAAATTTTTGTTTTTCTTACAGTGCGTTTTGATGGTTAAAGACACTAACACTAAATAAAACCAAGCATTAACAGCATTTAAATTGTTAAATTTAATATGCATCACATCTGTCAATTAAGCCTGCCACCGCTCCACTTCACCTCCTACAACATCAACAGCCCACCAACTTTCCATGCACCTGTGGCTAACCTCAAGTTTACAGCCCTGGGAAGATAACTACATTTACAAAAAGACAAATCTGGAAAAAATACAGATTTTAATTCTGTGTGGATGGATTCATTTAACTGACAACAAGCCAGCTTAATGTACACGCTTTATAAGTGAAAATGATTATGAAATTTCTAATTGTTTTCACTGTTTTTGCAATTATTTTGAAATTTGATTTTTTAATTTTTGCAATTTTTAAAAATTCTGTTGTTATTTTTGAAATTTTGCATTTTTTTTATTTGGCAAATGTATTCATAATTAAGAAAAGAAGACATCACATTTACATTTTTTTCCAAATTCCAAAATAAAATCTCGTCAATCAATCAATGTTTTTACTAGATTTTGACTATGTATACATTTTTATAGTTTAAATTTTATAGTTTTTTATTGTGAAGATAAAGTCGATTTTGTGGCTCCAGAATGACTTCAGTCAAGGTGAGCTGAGGCTAAATGCCTCTCATGTGAGTAATGGTTGCAGACCCCTGTTCATGATGATCAAACAGAAACAAGTTCTGTAATCTGAGCAGTGTGCAGAGAACAAGCTATCACTCATCATCGCAGAGACGAAGGAGCCTCTCATCCACTCCAGGCATCAACAGGAGGAGCAGCTTCCACTCAGGATAAAAAGTGAGAAAGAGATGGAGAGTGTCTCCAGTGTTAGATTCCTGGGGACCCACATCAGCAAGGATCTTAAGGAGACCATAAACCCCATCGCCCTGCTGAAAAACAAAAAAACAAAAACATGCCTTTGTGCTTCCTCAGGATGCCCTGCTCAGGCCTCAGCTCTCAGAGAATCTTTAAGGATCCATAAATTAAAATCTGCAGCCTGTGCCAACATAGAAATGAGTTGTAAATGTGTTATCCTCTGCTGTAAAGAAAGTACACAAAGGACCTGGACTTTTGGAACCTGGCTTTAACCTTTTAAGGACCTCTGTTAAAACTTTTTGGAACATACTGCTGGCACTAAACTCACAGTGAGCATATGTTTTGAAGTTTTTATACTCCACCTTTAACCTGGATACCTGAATGACTGAAGCATGTGTGAATTTCTGGAGGAGTGAAAGAGTCAGAGTGTAAACAGGGAATCAGAGCGGTGATGTCACAGTTCCTTTACTTAATGAGAGCTTCAGGGACGGGTCTCTACATAGAGTGGTTTGGTGCCAACAGCTGAGGTGGGGCTCGAGTGTTTGGGACAAAAACACACAATGTTGGCAGCTGAGCTGTAAGACACAAGTGTGTGTGTTAATGTGTGTGTGTGCCTCTATGGTCCCCACTTCTCTTGGAGGAGTCTTTTCAGTCAGTCTGTGTGCATCATCTGCTGCTCCTCACGATGGAAGTGATCACCGCTCTCTGCTCATGAAGGAGGATCTGTCCCATCCTCTTTGTCTCTGTCACAGTGTTTGAAGTCTTTAGAAGTCTTAGAGCCAGTGTCTCTTTGGAAAGGACAGCACAGTGTAAGAGCTTTGTCTTCTACAGTGATCTGAATAAAAAAAAAACACATGGCGCTGGCATCTGTAGCACATCCAGGTGCTGGTGCTCATAAAGGGAAATGTGAGAAGCTTTGAGTTTTATTTTAATCATCAGATTCAGGATGAGGAAGATTTTCTATCATTCCTCCACAGGCTATGTCCAGTTTAAAAAGTGAATGCAGCCAGAACTTAAATGTCCGCACAGTGCAGCTGGCTGATGACCAGCAGGGGGCGACACTGTATGTTGCATAAAGAAGTTTTGATGCTGCATAAGTCTGCTGTGTGTGGTATCTCACCGTACAGCTGTTCATTAACAATAAATAAACTGCTTAGCAATGGATTAGCTGCTGTGATGTTTATAAAATATAAGCTTAAGAACATCCTCAGCTCTGCCTCCAGAGCTGCTGCTCTGACAGAGCCAAAAACGCTCTACATAAAAAAACAAAAACAAAAACAAACAAAAAAAAACTGGTTTGGAAAAGTGTTCAAGAATTTAACTTTTTATTTTGATCTGTTAATTTTTATATAAATGTGTGTCTTCATTTTGCTGTTTTTCATGTTTTCTTTGAATATTAACTGTTGCAGATCTTGAACCTCTGAGGTTTCCGTAGCTTTTCCTGTCGGCACATTAGATCCAGTTTCCACCAAACATGGATAAAATCATCTGCACGACTAGTCACCATGAAGATGTGAGCAGACGCAGGTTGATCTTTAACTTGTGTGAAGGAAGCCAATGAATGGGCAGATGGACACAGCTGAATGAACATGTTTCACTTGTAACTTCTTCCTAAAGCCCCCCGAGCGGTCCAGTTTGGATCAGTAAATCCTGATCCTGTTCGTGCTTCCAGAACCGAACAGTGCCCCTCTTGGTAGGGGGTGTGTAAGCTGGATGCCAATAGGCATGTCAGCTACTTAATAGCAAGGACAGAGAATTTGTTTGGCTCTATCATCTTGCCATAAGTGCATTTTTATTTTGTCCACAAGGTGTCACTGTTGTACTAATCAATATAACATAATTTAAGAGGACATATCATGCTGATCCCTGATTTAATACTTACATAGGAAAAAACATTTGAAAACAAGACCTTTCACCCCCTGAATTTTCAAAAAATGAGATATTGTATTTTTTCTGATATCCTAGAACGAGATTTGATGCCTCTGAAAATAGGTCATTGCCAGTTGGCCGCGAGATTTCGACCGTTGTGACGACAAGAGGATCCTTTCTTTTTATTGGAGTAATCTGATAAAGCAGCTCCTCCTCTGTGATGTCAGTTAGTCACACAACCGCCACCAAGGGATACACCCACCAAGAGCTGACTGACTGAGTGCTGGATGCAGGGACTCTGCTCTGCTGAGCAGCTTGGCTTTACATGCTGAACTAGCAGTTAAAACACTGTAGTTTTAGTAGACGTCGTAATACTTGTGAGACTGTGATATTTGCATGCTTGTTCTGACATGCACTGTGAACCTGGACCACAATAATGCTGCGGTAATAACATAGTGAGGAACTGATGGTAGAGGCGATCTTTAGACTACACTTTCAGCATGATGGATAAAACAGACAGAGAAAAGTGAAGGAGCAGGATGGAGCCCTGTTATAGGAATAGTTTATTGGTGAAGTCTGCCTATAATTCCACGTATAAACTATACATGTTACAGTACCGCTTTGACTCACCACACTGAAGCGTCCTGAGATGATCTGTGTCCAGGTGGATTTCCTTCCTCCTGAGCTTCAGAACCGTCCGGGTCTGACTCGGGGTCCAATACAAAAGGACGTATCCTACACTCTGCCATTTTATTAGTGCTATCAATGCCTTATGGTGAAGTTTTGGCAAACAGCAAACTCGCTCAGTCTGCTCCATTCAATGTGGCGATTTTGTAAATACTGCCATGCTGCAAAAACCGCCCCCTGGCTCTACCCCCTCCGCCCCTCTGATAGAACTGACCAATCAGTGCACAAAGGGCTGTGACATTGCGAGGTTACTGGAGGTCATTCTCCAAACGGAGCGTTTCAACAAGATCTTCAGAATGGCTTAAAATGAGGATATTGAGAACGCTATTGTGGGGCAATGAAGGAACTAAATGACTTGTGCTGAGGGCAGAAATGCTTTACAGGCATCCTAGTCTGGCATAGTGAAAAGGAGAAACAAGCATGATATGTCCCCTTTAAACAAGTCTGATTATCACTCACTTTCATCCAAATGTTTACAGGCTAATATGTTAGCTCTTAGCATTCTGTTCAAGTATGATTGAATGTATTTGTATTTATCATGAATGTGGCTCCATACAGCGCTGAGGGGACAGTGATCCAGAGACCAGGACCAGATTCTGCAGAGTGAATGATGCTTCCTCTGTGCTCTGTTCACACTGGTGACTCCGCCTGGACCTCAGCAGTCTGATCTTTACGTGCGTTGTGCTCACTCTCAGGGAAGCATTCAAACTTTGAAACATCCATCACTATTTTTCGGTTTGTGTGACGCCCCCCTTTGGTCACAGTCTACAGAGCAAAGTGCAGTAATCCAGATTTGGTGGTCTTATGGTGGTTCTGATTTCTAATTTTATGTAAATCAGGTAGACCCAGTCCAGGTTTACCTTAAACTGGTACAAAAGTGAGCTGGATTTCCTGATTCTGGAAAACAACAGATTTACAAAGTAAGAAGCAGATTTAATCCTCGGGGTCTGCTGCACCCACTCGTCATAATCTGATCCAGGACCACATTACTATACACCTCCTCCCTGTTTGAACAAATCTTCTATTTTTTAACGGCCTTTGAGAAGTTATCTGTTAGCTACGTCAATCATCTCAGGAAGTCAGAGACTGATCCTGTAGCTCAGGGAACAAACAGGACTTCTGTGTCTCCAGACATCAGTTTGTTGTTTTGGAGTGATGCTTCCTGAATAGATTTAGAGAGGTCACAGACTAGGAAGTATCCTCATGTGTGTGTGTGTGTGTGTGTGTGTGTGTGTGTGTGTGTGTGTGTGTGTGTGTGTGTGTGTGTGTGTGTGTGTGTGTGTGTGTGTCTCTACGGCTTGTGCACATCCTCATGTCGGAGAATCTTGTAAAGAACCCAGTAGAAGATGTTGAAGAAGAGGAAGGCCAGAGGGAAGCCGGCCCTCGACACAGTGTCAATCTTTTTGGCTCTGTCGATGAATAACTTCCTCATCTCTTCTGTGCTTTTACCCCCTCCACCTGTGGTTGTTCCAGGGGGATTCTGGGTAGTGTTGGCTGTGGCCCCCGGCGTGGTGTTGACCACAGCCACGGTGTTGTTGGTGCTGGCCTTGGACTCTTTGCTGTTGCTGGGAGTGGAGGTCACGGCGGCTGTGGAGGTCGGTCTGCTCTCCTGAACTTCCCCTTCCTGTCGGGGAGAAAAGGAGGAAGAGGAGGAGGAAGGAGAGGAGGAAGAAGAGGAGGAGGAGGTGGAAGGTCAGGTGTTTCATTCTTCTCCTCACAGACTCACAGACTCACAGATGTTACTAAATGAGCCTTGAAGCTTTGAGTTTGCTCTGCCTGATTTATCCCTCTGTTTATGAGTCAGACTGAACCACGCAGGACCACTCTGATACGTTCACATTAATAATAACAACAACACAGACTAAATGACACTATACTACTTTTACTATACTACTTTTACTATACTACTTATACTCTGAATATATATGTGTGACAATATGTGCTCAGTTTGTTTTTCGACAGTATCTATAAAGTAATTTGGCTGATACATTTCCTTCTATTGTTTTTTTTTTGTTCCCTCTCTTTCTCTTTCACCATTCATTTGTTCTTTATATCTTTTCTTTCCTGCTCTTCTTTCATTTTTCTTATACTTTTGCTTTGATCCTATCTTTCTTTTTTATTTCCTCTTCAATTCCTCCCCATTTTCTCTCATCTCACTATTTTTTCCTACTCTGTATATCAGTCATTTTTTCCATCTAATCTTGTATTTCTTTCCTTTTTTCTTTCTCATTCCTACTCTATTTCTCTTCCTTTTCTCTCCATCTTTATAAGTTTCTCTCTGTTTCTTTTATATAAGTCTTTCCCCACATTTGACTTCTTTTCTTACCCCCTTTCTGTTTTCCCTTCCTTTATTTTTCCTTGTTTGTTTGTTTGTTTGTTTGTTTGTTTGTTTGTTTGTTTCTTTCTTTCTTTCTTTCTTTCACTTTATGTCTTCCTGTATGACTGTCTTTTCTTTGCTTTTTTCCTTGAATCCTTTTTACTCTTTCAATTTTCTCTTCCTTTCTCTCTTTCTTTCTTTCTTTCTTTCTTTCTTTCTTTCTTTCTTTCTTTCTTTTAATCATTTTTACTCTTTCAATTTTCTCTTCCTTTCTCTCTCTCTCTTTCTTTCTTTCTTTCTTTCTTTCTTTGTGGTGCAGCCTTTACTGTATTCTCCCCTTCTGTCTGCCTGTTTTTTCTTTCTTTATGCCTTTCCTTTTCATGCTTTCTTTTCTTTGTTTCTTTTTTTATCTTTTCTTTCTCATTTCCTCCCTCTGTCTGTTCTGTCCTTTATTCTTACCTCCTCTTTTCTTTCTTTGCAACACTTTTTTCTATCCGTCTTTTTACCTTTTTCTCTCTTTTATCTTTCCTCATGTCTCTTTCTCTACTTCTTTCTTCATATCTCTCTTCCTTTATTTTTCGCCACCTCCATGTTTCCTTTGTATTTAAGGTCTTAAAAAAGTAAAAGGGGTTTCTGATTCTGTTGGTTGATAGAAATTATTTGTGAGACCTTCAAAATCACACCAGACTTGGAAATCCTGATTATGAGCTTCATCCAAAATCATTCACACCGCACACATCATCTTTTACAAGACAGAAGTTTTTACTGCTCCTAGAGGTGTTCAGGCTAAGACTATGCTCGGACTTTATTCAGGCTTCATTCAGACAATGTTTGGACTTTGTTTGGGCTATGCTCAGGCCATGTTTGATCTTTGTTCTGGCTTTTTTTTTTTTTTTAGATTAAGTTCCCACTTGGTTCAGGTTATTTCCAGGTCATGTTCCTTCTTTGTTCATGCTTTGATTAGGCTATGTTCAGGCTATGTTTGAGCTTTGCTGAGGCCATGTTCATGATATGCTTAGGCCATGCTCAGGCTACGTCCATGGAAGAGTTTAGAGTGTGTTTCTATTTTTCCGGTCACTTCTGTGAATGTCCTTTCAAGCGTATTAAGTTGAATACCGCTGTGTGGAGAGGACTCGCACAAACACACACCAGTTCATGCAGATGAAACATGCAGACATAAAGCAAACATGCACAAACACACAAATGTACACAGTGTGGTTACCCTGTGGTTGTCGGTGTAGATGTTGCTCATAGATCCATACAGAGGGTCTGATGGTTTGAGGCCGATGTCATTGTTAACACGACGGAGGGAGTCAGCTAGCTCCTCAGGGTCGACTGCACCTCCACTGTTCTACCGATCGACAGCATGCAGACCAGTGATCAACACACAGAAACCAAAAAGAAGACAAGCAGACATACAAACAGCAGCCAAAAGAAAGGGCCGAGACACCGAGTCATTCAGTCAACCCAATGATTTCAAATAATGGCAGTGACTATGATTGTAGCGATGCAGGACGACCCCTGGAGGCTCAGGGGCCACAAACAGCTCCTGATGTGACAGAGTACATGTTTTAAATCCCAGGGATCAGCATATCTGATTCCTTTTCATTTTAGCCACACATAAAATGTAACCATACATAACTCTGTTCCCAGGGAGTTATTATTTAATGTTAAGTCTTCACCCTGTGTCTGTCACAGTTCTCTGTCATCCAGTTATTCAAAGCTTGATCCTGAAAGGCTGCTGGTCCTGACTTAAGGTCTCAAAGACTGAAAGACTTAATCCTTTTACAACTGTTATACCTATATATTTTGTTGTACCATTTGCTTAAAGATAGATTATTTAGGTCAGTAAGACCTGATGACATGAAGTCTGTAGTGTAACATGTGAGATGTATTTTACTGTATCTTTGATGAATTAAAAACAGATCTCCAGCACTTTGTTTAAAGAACCATGATTATTAGGTTGTAATGCAATGGAAAACAGGATGTGTCAGAGTTAGAGCAGACTGTTTGTTGTTGTGACCAAGAAAAATATCAGTGCACGTTTTTATCCTTAGTGCGGAAATCCAGCTCATGCCAAAGGAATCACAAACTTGTTCTTGCAAAACAAAACAAACAACAACAACAACAAAGATACTGAACATGATTATAAATGACGTGGAGTTGTTTATTGTTTTTATCTGCCTTTGAACAGTGGAGAATTTTGGTCAAACTTACTTGTTGTTAAGCCCTGGTCTCTTCTTAGAGACTGCTGCAGGCTTAGACTGCTGTAGGCTGAGATTGCTGTAGACCAAGAATGCTCTAGGCTCAGACTGCTTTGGGCTTCAACTGCTGTAGGCCCAGACTTCTGTGATCAGACTGCTATAGGCTTAGACTGCGGTAGACTTAGACCTCTGTAGGCCCAGAAATCTGTAAGCACTGATTA
This sequence comes from Halichoeres trimaculatus, assembly GCF_033239565.1. Lineage (NCBI taxonomy): Eukaryota > Metazoa > Chordata > Actinopteri > Labriformes > Labridae > Halichoeres > Halichoeres trimaculatus. Next base: position 3,241,544 of record NW_027437180.1, read on the forward strand.
TTGTAGGCTTAAAAATGCTGTTGGCTCGACTGCTCTAGGCTCAGACCGCTGTTGGCTAAAACAGAGGTAGGATCAGACTGCTGTAGGCAAAGACTGTTGTAGGCTCGGACTGCGGTAGGCTAATACTGCTGGAGGTTAAGACTGTTGTAGGTCCAGAAGGTTGTAGGCTCAGGCAGCCTTAGGCTTATTCTGCTGTAGGCTCAGACTGTTGGAGGCTTAGACTACTGTAAGCTTATACTGCTGTAGGCTCATTCTGCGATAGGCTTAAACTGCTGTAGGCTTATTTTACTTTAGGCTTATACTGCTTTAGGCTAATTCTGCTGTAGGCTCAGACTGCTGTAGGCTTAATATGCTGTAGGCTCAGACTGTTGTAGGCTTAATCTGCTGTAGGCCAATACTGCTGTAGGCTCATTTTGCTTTAGGCTCATACTGCTACAGGCTCGGACTGCTGTAGGCAAATACTGCTGTAGGCTCAGACTGCTGTATTCTCATTTTGCTTCAGGCTCATACTGCTTTAGGCTAATTCTGCTGTAGGCTTATTCTGCGTTAGGCTAATTTGCTGTAGGCTCAGACTGCTGTAGGCTTAAACTGCTGTTGCCTCATTCTGCTTCAGGCTAATTCTGCTTTAGGCTCATTCTGCTGTAGGTTCAGACTGCTGTAAGCTCAGACTGCTGTAGGCTAATTCTGCTGTAGGTTCAGACTGCTGTAAGCTCAGACTGCTGTAGGCTAAAAATGCTGTAGGTTTAGACTGTTGTAGGTCCAGACTATTGTAGGCTCAGGCTGCTGTGGGCTCAGACTGTTGGAGGCTCAATCTGCTGTAAGCTCAGACTGCTGTAGGCTAATTCTGCTTTAGGCTGATTCTGCTGTAGGCTCAGACTATTGTTAGCTTAGACTGTTGTAGGCTAATTCTGCTGTAGGTTCAGTCTGCTGTAGACTCAGACTGTTGTATGCTCATTTTGCTTTGGGCTCATACTGCTATGGGCTCAGATTGCTGTAGGCTAATACTGCTGTAGGCTCAGACTGCTGTAGGCTCAGACTGCTGTAGGCTAATACTGCTGTAGGCTCAGACTGCTGTAGGCTAATACTGCTGTAGGCTCAGACTGCTGTAGGCTCAGACTGCTGTAGGCTCAGACTGCTGTAGGCTCAGACTGCTGTAGGCTAATACTGCTGGAGGTTCAGACTGCTGTAGGCTCAGACTGCTGTAGGCTCAGACTGCTGTAGGCTAATACTGCTGGAGGTTCAGACTGCTGTAGGCTCAGACCCGCTGTAGGCTCAGACTGCTGTAGGCTTAGACTTCTGTAGGCTTAGACTTCTGTAGGTTCAGACTGCTGTAGGCTCAGACTGCTTTTGGCTTTAACTGCTGCAGGCTCAGACTTCTAAATGGCATAAACTGCAAAAGTCTTTGACTGTTTTTGAAAGTGCTTACTTGATACCCCATGCATGTTGGCCGTTGTCGATTTAGTATTTGTTTCTCTGCAGGTTTTTAGCTGGGGAAGCAGAAGTAGAACTGATAGCAAAGCTGTCTCTGCAGCATCAACTTATGGTTTGAAAAAATATGATTTAGAGGGATTTATTGACTTTCAGCATATTAACATGTTTGAACAGCTCCTTTTGGAGGGCTTACACCTTTGTTTGACTTGAAGTTACAAGAATCACAAGCCTTTCTTTCACATTACCTCCCTATTTATCTAACAGACTGGTAGACTTCAGCATGGTACTTTCATAGTTGTACTGGTGACTTACCACAGTAGGTGGCAATGATGCTCCTACGGATTGATTTATTCTGATACTCTGAAGATAAACTGTAGCAGTGCATCCCCAGTCTTGTTTAATATGTTTCCACAGACTTCTTGACACATTAAAGTTTGATTTAAAACTTCGTTTTGTTGCACAATAACATATTTATTGAATACTGTTTGTTTGCACGAGTTGACTGAATGCCCACAGAGAGCCGAACATGCACTGACACCAAGCTCATCATCTGGTTGGATGGCCCAGTGTCAGAGAAATCAAACCTGAGTGAATCCTTAAAATCACTGTGACGGAGTTAGAGCCATGCTGCATCATGCACTCATTCAGTAAGTGACATGTGGTGATCAGGAGAGTCAAACATGCACAGTTCAACACACTTTATGCCTACATCACACATCACGAATGGAGGTTTATTCTATAAACTTCCTACATTTCTGATTTCCTATCTGTCATGTTCATCCTTCCCTTTCTGTTTCCACTGCAATAACTACATGTGTCCACAAGGTGGCTGCATCTAACAAGAGTTGAGAGGACAACAGTCTGTAGAGTTTAAACAGAACAGATCTATGAATCTGGAAAGATTAGCAGATATGATTAATAAGCTCATGTGCTGATTAACAGTGTGAGCTTGTAAAGAGCTGTAGAAAGTGTTTGAGTTCGTAATGTGGGGATCGCGCACATCAGGACTTCAAAGAGAACTTTTGAATCTGACAGTTTTTGTAAAGAGAGCTGATCAGATCGGAGAGTGATTTCACTTTTCTGTGGGCAAGAGGATGACGCCTGTAGAGCAAAAACAATAAGTTTGATGTTTGGTATCGAAAACAAAACTTGGCATTGAAAAACATATCCTGGAACTGAAAAAGGAAACATTAGCATTGAAAAATGTGTGTCATAAAATTTATAATAGCATCAAACAGGTAATGTCATTGATAACATTTTGCTGAAGTTAAAAACACACACATAAATGTTCATTTTATTTCACACAATGTTCATTGATTTTCTTTTTTTTCTTCTTTTTTTAAATTTTGTTTTTTTTTTGCATTTTGATGTTTTTAAATTCCAATTCTATTTTATTTCTTGATGTCATTGTTTTGTCAATGACCGTTTAAAATTTCAACAATGTTTCTCTTCTTTGATCACACTTTCTTTTTTTTACCTTTTTTTTTTTTTTAGGTCCAACTTTCTGTGTTTACAGCCTAGTTCAAAAAACAGCTTGGGTCTAAAACACTGATTTCACTATTGGCACACACTGTATGGTGAGTAAATTTTTCTCTATCTCTGAGGTTTAAAATTTATTTGGATCATTTGATTTTCCAATCAGAGGCACAGCTCAGGTCAAGTGACCGCTGGGCGCCCTGGGCACAATAGCGAATGTGGCTGCGTCCTCGGATTGGCTTCATTTCATGGTTTCAGGGTTTTAGGGTTTCAGGGTTTCAGGAACAGACGTGTGATGTTGCGGATGCTTCTACCATGTTTTATACAGTCTATGTGTCCTCCCCTCCCCTTTACGCCAAAAAGAGTGACAGGGAGTTGAAAGTCAAAGAATACAGTAAGTGAAAAAAAGAGTGATAAAAGGAAAAAAATCATTGAAATTATAAACTGTCACTGATAAAAGAGTGACGTCATATACAAATAATGTGACTTTACTTCAGAAACATCAGAATGCAAAAATGTATCAAAATAAAAGAATATAAAATACTTTATG
>NW_027437180.1:3850000-4192500 GCF_033239565.1 Halichoeres trimaculatus
GTGCAACAGTGGCTGCATTTCTCCTGGTGGCACAGTCTTCTCTGAAACAAAGCTTGATTGTTCTTTGTTACAAAGAGACACAAGGAAATCACAAAGAAGACAAATTGCTGGACGATATCCATTGTTGCTCTTTGTTTACTGTGTAGCGTTTTTCTTCTTTGATGGATTTCTTAGCAGGGCACACTGTGTCTCTTTGCACTGCTATGGCACAGTTTGCTGTGGTAATGCAAACAAATCAGGCTTAACGGTACCATACCGTGACAAACCGTGCTGAACTGAACCGGACTGCTTGGTGGAAACGCGGCTTAAGTCAAACAGGAAAACAGACATTAAAAACGTAACTTAAGCCATAACTGATGAACTAAAACAAATAGAAATCAAAGAGAAAACAATTCTATCAGGCTTTTTTTATTTTCTTCTTCTTCTTCTTCTTCTTTTTTTTTTAAATCCATCTTTTCAATTTAATTAAATCTAAATTTACCAAAAAAAAAAACACAAAAAAAAACACCTCAACATCTGGGCTCAGCTTATTGTTATTGTGGCCAAAACCAGCTACTCTATCAATAACTCAACAGAAAAAAAAAAAAGAAGAAGATAAAAAGTCATTGAAAAAGATAAATGCCTGTACAATTCACTGATTCAGACTTTAGGTGTTTCTGAATGTATAACTAGTGATAAGAAATTCAAAAGCACCAATGGTGTGCGGTCTAACAACCTCTGAGGCTAACAAGATTTTATTTTTTTCATAAAAATATTTTTTTTTCAGTTTTTCGTATACAATTTGTCATAATTAAAAAGTAAAAAAGTAAATTGCTGATTTGTCAGTAAGAGAGAGGCTAACAGAGGAGACGGACAGCGTTTCACGCTGGCTTCATGCTTGTAATGTGCGTCGGAGGTAGAGACTCCGAAAGAGAGAGAGGGACCGTTTACTTGAAATCACAACGTTTTGCAGGTTCGCGCATGCGTACTAAGGTCTCACGCTGATTAACGTGGGCATCGATGAGGCACAGCCCACAGCGCTTCTCTGCCTCCGCAGGTTGTAATACCGCTCCCGCTTTGAGGTCTCGCGATAGTTTGTTAGTGCAGATTTTTAATAGAGTATCCTGGAGATGCCTGGCCTGTGTTCTTGTGCTGTTGAGCTACGGGTCATTTTTGTTCGTATTTTGCTCTTTCTCCTGTGATGTTAATCCTGTAGAAATGCAGGTGAACGTATGTTTCGGGTTTTGATTGGCATTTCGTCTTGTTAACTCCGGGACTTCAGTCTGTCTGTGGGAAAGCTGATTAACGTTTATTTACTTGGCTCGTTGCTGGTAACCGGTGTCTTGGAGTCAGGGGCCAAAGAGAGGGAAAAGACTAAAGAGTAGGGAAAAAAAGGTGCACCTTGTGAACAACCGCACATTTACTGAGGAAACAAAGACCAAAATAATGTTCTCCCGCACCACACACACCGGCGTGCACTCAGACCGTCTCTCCTTCTGCTATGTCGCACGCGCGCACACACAGCACAGACTGTCACAGCTTTAAAGGGACAGGGCTGGCCAGTAACAGTTTGTGTTAGCAAATGTGAGCAGTGCACCATATATATAACACACACATATAGAAGTTTCAACTTTAGCTGAGTGCCTGCCTCCCTCGTCATGGACCTCACCGCTCGTTACTGAAAAACACATGTCTATAGATATGACTCTAAAACCATTAAGTGGCTCCACTTACAGCCCCCTGCTATTGATTACTTTAAAGAGGCATTATATTTTTCACAAATTGCAGCTTCTATTCTACACAGGAACATTACATTTCAGGGAAATTAAATCAGCAGGTGACCTTTACACCTTGTGCCCTGTGCCTCTGTGAGAAGAAAGGGGCAGGGTATAAGTACAGTAGCAAGCAGGTTTTTTTCCTTTTTTTTTTCTCTATCTCACACATTCTATAAATTCTGCATGTGAAGTAATATTCCACTTCAGTAAATTATTATGGGAGGTCCCAAGTGAAAAAAATCATACTTTCTTTTACATTTACTATCAAATTCTCACACACTGACTATCAAACTATCAAACTCCAAACTCTCTTTCGTTTACTATCAAACTCTTACACATTAACTATCAAACTCTCTTACATTTACTATCAAACTCTCTTACACTTACATCAAACTATCTTACAATTACTTTCAAACTCTAAAATAAACTATCAAACTCTTACACATTAACTATCAAACTCTCTTACATTTACTATCAAACTCTTACACTTACATCAAACTATCTTACAATTACTTTCAAACTCTAAAATAAACTATCAAACTCTTACACATTTACTTTCAAACTCTCTTACATTTACTATCAAACTCTTAAATAAACTATCAAACTTTTACACATTTACTTTCAAACTCTTACACATTTACTATCAAACTCTTACACATTTACTTTCAAACTCTTAAATAAACTATCAAACTTTTACACATTTACTTTCAAACTCTTACACATTTACTATCAAACTCTTACACATTTACTATCAAACTCTTACACATTTACTTTCAAACTCTTAAATAAACTATCAAACTTTTACACATTTACTTTCAAACTCTTAAATAAACTATCAAACTCTTACACATTTACTTTCAAACTCTTAAATAAACTATCAAACTCTTACACATTTACTTTCAAACTCTTACACATTTACTATCAAACTCTTACACATTTACTATCAAACTCTTACACATTTACTTTCAAACTCTTAAATAAACTATCAAACTTTTACACATTTACTTTCAAACTCTTACACATTTACTATCAAACTCTTACACATTTACTATCAAACTCTTACACATTTACTTTCAAACTCTTAAATAAACTATCAAACTTTTACACATTTACTTTCAAACTCTTAAATAAACTATCAAACTCTTACACATTTACTTTCAAACTCTTACACATTTACTATCAAACTCTTACACATTTACTTTCAAACTCTTACACATTTACTATCAAACTCTTACACATTTACTATCAAACTCTTACACATTTACTTTCAGACTCTCATAACATTTACTATCAAACTCCCTCACATTCAGGAGCTCAAGCTTTACTCTTCCAGCATGAAATGTGGAGTTTTTAGCGGTCTTGGTAAGTGATATTTTTTTAGGAGAAATGTGCAAATTTTTAGACATATTCCACAGTGATATCAGAGAGGAGAAGACAGAAGGGCCTTCAATATGCTTTTGAGAACTACATTCACCAAATTAAATAATGTGGGGTTCAAATAAAGAGGACGTTAAAATAGAGGGAAAAGTGCACAGATTCTAGTCTAAGCGCCAAACACCCCATGTACTGTCACTTCACATCAAAAACAATCATATACAAGAACATCAATGTTCTTTTGCAGCAGGGTAAGCTGATATGTTTGATATACGTTTAAACTAATGTTATGTCAGAGGTTGATATCATGTGTTTGCAAATCTAAATTTGCGTTTGTTTACAGCGTGCTAGGACATATCTCACATATATTGTGGGACTGATCTTTACACTTGATTTAATTAAGGCACAACAGTCCAGTAAATATATGGATTGTCATAAAATAGTAAATGTTGCTAAACTAAGTATTTCAGCTTCTTGATACCATATTTTTCAAGGAGCTGCCCTGTTACAGATGAGGATTTAGATTTACTGAGGAGGCAGGTAGGAACATCCATCAGCTACCTTGTCAACAGACCTCCTGTTGATATCTGTGATGCCCCCTGTAGTGCCACTAGGTTTGGTGATGTCATCCTTGAGGTGTGTCTGACCTGCACTTTCCTTCTTGGAGCACACTGATTGGGGTAACTCAGCACACCTGAGCTGAGGTTATTTAAACACTTGTGGTCACTCACTTTCTCTCTCTCTTTTGGCTTCCCACCTCACAGGTACTTTGTGTTCTGTTAGTTCTGGTTGGTTATGATTTCCTAACGTTTTTCCTTTGTTTGCATTTAACAACATTTACACACACACTTTTCACTCATGCACACCACACACCACTGATTTTGCTGACCTTTCACATCTCATTCAGTCAATACTTCATTTTGAATTCTAATTTGGTCTTATTTGGTTTAATCTGGTTTAATAAAATATCATTTCAAACAAAGTACATGGTGTTTTGTCTCCCTTTTTGTCATGATCTTTGAGCCGGGTCGTGACAATATCACTGTGGGAGAAATCAAGTACCCCCTCGGAAGTGATTTAAGCCATCAGGTGAATGAAATGAACTTATAACTGAGATTAGATAAGGGATTTATTTTCATAAAAAAATGTTTGAGTTCCAAACATGAAGTGGTATTTCATACAAGAGTAACAAGAAGAGAAGCAAAAATGTAACTATCTACATTAAAATGTACCAAAAGTATTCCCAAGAAAATAGTAACAAGATGTTTAAAGATGTTAGTACAATGTATACACAATTCTTTACTGAAACTCTACCAGTAACAGCTGTTTTTTTAAGCCGCACAAAATGTCTTCAGCTGTAGAGGCCATTCATCATTTACATTGGACTTTTGGGAACAGTCAAGTTTGCAATGAGAATTTTTTTTTTTTGTTAAAGAATGTTAACAAGTGTAACACTCAGTACATAGTAATATGTATTCACATTTGGCTCTTATCTTTGATGATGTGCTGTTGGAAGTTGGACAACACACTTACTACGTACCAGATCTGATTAATGTTTGCAAGACAGGAAATTGGTATTTTAACAGAAACAATCTTAAGTTGTTTTTTTTTTTTTTTTAGCAATTGCCCTCTTAACATGAACCCTGTGCTTGGCTTTTTTTTTTTTGTCATCTCAACATCTGTGTGTGGCATCTGATGGTTGGACCTGGCAAAAGGTGGGATGTTCAGTCTAAGACCGATCTCCTCCACCTCCTTTATCAGTCATTAGTCCATCTCCAAATTTGAGGTAGCCACACTGAATACAACCTTGCAACAGCTCTTTGATGTTGCACTGATTAAAGATGTCCTTCTCTGAGGCTGACCCTGTGAAGAGGGCAGACGCATACATTATTTCCCCTCTTGGGTCACGGGCATCCAATGACTTTAGAGTGTTGGTAGATTTATAGGTGGAGTAGGTTTGGTTCTAAAGCATTGAGGAGCTGGGCCTCTCTATCTTTTGTCTCAACTTCATCAGTGTGAGTAAAACTGTGTGCACAAGGGCATGTTTTGGTCCTCGATGTTTACCACTTTACAGGTCAGGGGAATCTGTGTTTGTGGTGCAGTGGGGTCATTTGGCACTTTAAAAACTCACACAAGCTGTTAAACTGTTCATATGTGAAACCAGTGCAGTACTGGAAATAACCAGAGCACCTGAATGAAGCAACTCTTCCAATAAAAGCCTGACTTCAGCTCCATCATCAACCCTCTGTGATCTTCTCACATACTACTGTAAAATCACTCGTTTTTTACGTTTAATGCTTGAACTTTTAATCTCTTTAAACGACTTTTACATGTGTAATAGTAGACTTACTTTCTGTTCAGACTCAAGCGACGCTCAGCAGGTACGAGCTGTTATCATGTCACAACCATGGATGTATTATAAGAACTGGATAGAGTGGCTCAGCTTTCCAGCATGTTACGGATTTAAGCCAGAATATCCCTTGTAAGGTCCATGTTTTTCTACATTCTATATGGTCACAGCCTGACAACCAGCTTACGTTTTTATTTTATTGTATGTATTATTATTTTATATTAATTTTGATGTGTCAAACTAAAACCCGCGACCCGACCCGCATGTTATTTTCACCACACAGATCTGAAGCCAGGGAAAAAAAAGTTTTTAAAACCACCCACTAATCAGCTGTTTTTGCGGGTATCTGTCAGGTACCTGTGAGTACCTGACCCAGTGCAGGACTCTGCTGTGAGGTCACAGGAAAAGCAGTGCTTCCATATGGATTCGTGGTAAATCCTCATGCTCCTCACCTTGGCACTTCACCTGACAGGAAGGTCATTGAGACAGGGGACAGTAGAAGTCACGGCCTTCTGAAGATCAAGTGTCCATCAAAGAAGACCTACAACGATTGTCCTTACCTCTTGAAGCATGCAGGTGGTAGCTACAAGCTAAAGGAGAGCCACACATATCACTACCAAACAACAGGACAGTTGGGACTCAGAGGCATGCTGTGGTGTGAGTTCTTTGTGATGTGCTCAAAAGACCATCACCTACAGTGCATTAATTTTGATGCAGCAAAATGGGGTGATATGAAAAACAAATTAGACCTGTTTCTTTGGGTTCTTCCTCAGCAGATGCCAACAGTTAGGACAAAAAAAAAATAAAGCAAACACACCCTTTGTTAAACTCTTGCCATTGTTAGTTTCTCTGACACTGAGATACAATGCACGTCATCAGTTGAATTCAAGGTGGAGGCTTCAGCATCCTGTTCATCACTTCTGGTTCTGTGAAAGAATAGTTGTTAGAGTTTAAGTTACGATGCTGTTTGTTATTACTTATTCATATATTTCAGTTGAATACAGTAGATATTTGATATTATTATTAATATGTGTAATAAAATTTATTGTATCATTGATGAATGGTTGGTGGGGGTAGGGTGTGGGCACTAATGCCCGGTTAACAGTGATTTTTCTGTGATATTTTACTAATTGCTATTTTAAAGACAAGACTAAAATTAAATGCATTAAATCGGTTTGACAATCCCAAAATGTGTGTAGATATTAATGTGTTGTATGAATCAAAACATTACATTTGACAACTGCAAGACATCAACAGATATTATACACCTATAATAAAATGCTCTCACATGTAAATATTGTACGCAGAGATTTTGATTAGTCTCATACAATTGAACTAATTAACACAAACCTTTTAGGTGGAGGTTTTCTGCTTCCTCCTTGATGTTCTCTCCTCCAGAAAGAAGAAAGAGTAGCTCCAGGATTTGGGAACTCGGTTGTAGGTCGTCCGTCCACAAAATGCTTAAAGATACCAGTATGTCAGAAATTATCTCTATCTGTCACCAGCATTTATTCTGCTTAAATAATACACAACAGCTCAAGTTTTAAGAGAAGAAACCTGCCATTGAGAAATCCTTCTTTGCTATTGTTATTTAAACTAAAACACAGTACTTACGGTTAGCTATTGTTAGATAGCACCTTACCTCAGAACCGTAGACGTAGGTGTTAAATTGATTTTAGAGGGATTCAGCTGGTCGTACGGTCTCCCACACTGCTTAATCCACGCCCTGCACCTTTCTTCTTGTGTCTTTAGCTTGGGAAAAGCAAAAAAATCATAACCACCCTGCAAACTTTGCAGACAACAAGTGTTAGACTCACAAGTCCCTTACGCACATCTTTTCAGGGGGCAGAGGAAAAGGAAAAGGAGCAGGCCCAGGAGGAGCAGAGCCAGGAGGAAGAGAAGCAGGCCCTGAAAGGAAGAAGAGCAAGCCCAGGAGGAAGAGGAGCAGGCCTAGGAGGAAGAGAAGCAGGCACTTGAGAGAAGAGGGGCAGGCCCAGAAAGGAAGAAGAGCAGGCCCAGGAGGAAGAGGAGCAGGCCCAGGAGGAAGACAAGCAAGATCTGGAGGAAGAGGTACAGGTCCGGGAGGAAGAGGAGCAGGCTCAGGAGGAAGAGGGGCAGGCCCAGGAGGAAGAGGAGCAGGCCCAGGAGGAAGAGGAGCAGGCCCAGGAGGAAGACAAGCAGGCCCAGGAGGAAGAGGAGCAGGGCCAAGGAGGAAGAGGAGCAGGACCTGGAGGAAGAGGACCAGGACCAGGAGGAAGAGGACCAGGACCAGGAGGAAGAGGAGCAGGCCCAGGAGGAAGAGGAGCAGGGCCAAGGAGGTAGAGGAGCAGGACCTGGAGGAAGAGGAGCAGGGTCAGGAGGAAGAGGAGCAGGAGGAAAAGATGACACACACATCTACGAATGCCCAATAGTCTTCAGTTGAACATTCTGAGAAGAGATGGTGTAATGTGTTAATTTTTGCGAGCTTGGAGCAGCTGTTTTGGAGCGAAACTGTGAAGAGAGAAGGTGTGGTTTTGTTTCTGTAGCTTTAGAAAAGTTTACTGTGTAGAGTTTTGGAAAAATGAAGGAACATTTTGTGAAATGTGTTTCAGCAGTGGAGAAAAACTGTGAAAGAAGTGACTGAAAAAGTATAAGTGTGAAACACCTCTCTCAGAGATGACACAGGAATTAACAGCAGATGCAGGGGGCAGGGAATTCCCTAATTATCTGACACATTCCACATCTCACAATGGATGGAAAAAATCGACTTCATTTTCTCACATTTTCATATTTTATTTCTTACATTTTTTTATTCATACTGTAGGAAGAGAGGAACAGTGTTTTGATTTTTCTGTTTGTCCTCATTTATATTGAAAATGAACATAAAATATTTTGAATCTAGTGCTTCTCCTTTGAAATAGAGAAAAAGTTGACTAGTGCACTTAATTTAACACATGGGTTGATAATAACCAACATAAAACACACATGTCTTAGGAGAGGAGAGGAGAGGAGAGGAGAGGAGAGGAGAGGAGAGGAGAGGAGAGGAGAGGAGAGGAGAGGAGAGGAGAGGAGAGGAGAGGAGAGGAGAGGAGAGGAGAGGAGCACAGTGTCACCAGTGGAAGGGCCGGTCCCACATACTGAGGTCACAGCTTCAGCAGTAGCTGTGGTAGCAGCAGCACGAGTGGCAGCAGTGATGGTGTCGAGCTCAGGGACGGTGGTGGGTCACGGTCTGATTGGAGGCGTCCTCAGGGAGGTGGAAGGAGAGACCGCCCATCACAATTACTGGGACCAATGGTGAACAGAGTGCTCCCCAACTGACCAACCTCTTTATCCTCAGAGTTGGTTTTTCATCAGCATCATACAGAAAAAGGACAGAGGACGTCTGTCAGAGAGCTCTCCTCCTCTTCAGACCTGCTTTCTGCCCCAGCTGTGACTGAACTCTAACAGGTGTGTATGGAATAATGTCTTCATGCCGTCTGAATGTCTTCTTCTTCTTGTAGTGTTGCATCAACAGGTTGTAAAGTCTGTCTCATTATTCTCTGTGGATTCTTCTGGTCTGCTCTGTGCTGTGTGTGTGTTCTGTGAAACTGAATGGATGTGTCAGAGAGTTCAGAGTTAGCTCCAAAGTCTTTGCTGAAGTCTGAACCTGCACGCAGCTCTGATTCCTGACTCAAAGCATTGATGGGGCTCAGCTTCATGTGGAGCTGAAGTTCAGAAGAATGAAAGTTGAATGAAAAATGAAATGAAAAAAATGGAAGAATGAAGTTCATTATGTTTAAAGAAAACTCTGTTCTGACCCTTCACCTCCTTTAATGGAGCAGATTTCCCTGATTGAGCTGTTTTCTGATCAGTCACAGCCAGTGTGAGGAAGAACAGGCTCAGCTTTGACAGCTTGATGAGCAGCAGTTCCAGATCTTTGATTTCTTCATGTCTGAGGGAGAAAGATGAGGACAGATGCAGCCTGAGTTATTCCACTGTCGGCTCTTCATTAGATCAGGACATCAACCACCACTCAGGTAGAGGGATGCATTTCAACAACACTGAGCCAGCAGGTCATCATCTGGACCAGTCATTCTATTTAAATGGTAGCTTTCTAAACAGCAATTTCTTTTCTTTTTCTTTTCTTTTTTTTTTTTGTATCTTTTTTTTAAATAAAAAAAGTCTCATAATAGTTGACCACTCAGCATTATAAACTAACAAAAATAAGAGCCCTTTCTTTGAGTTTCATTCAAGTAAGTGTTTTTTAATATTATTCATTCTTTTTAGGAAGGCTGCCCTGCATTCTTGGTCAGCATCCCTGCGCTGTCTGTAGAGTCCTTGCTTTTCAGCAGCACTTAACTTTGCCAACACTGAAACAGAAATTAAACCAATTACTGACCTATTTCTTCATTTAAGGGAAATGTATTACTGGTGCTAGTGATTGTCAGTGGTGTTACTAACCAAAATGACAAAAGTGCAGATAAAATGACCTATTCAAGATGGCAAAACCACATGTCTTAACTTGGAAATATATCAACTTATCATGCAGTGATCAATTATTTGAATTAAATTTATTTTTCCCTTACTACAAACTCCGTAACACCAGTTATTCATTTTAAATGCTCACATGAAATTTGTAGTTAATTCTTGAAATTGTCAAGATATGAGGAGAAGATGCTGACTTACCGTGTGCTTCTCATAATGTACATGCCTCCCATGAGCTCTTACCCCCAAAAATGTTTACAGGGACACAGCAGTTTTTTCAAAATAAAGGTTTTTACAAATAGTGACACCAGTGACATGAAATCAAGGGACAGCTATTTTTTGTAAAAAAAAAAAAAAAAATTAGTGAAAAATTGTTTTTTTTTTTTTCCCTTTTTGAAAATTATACTTAATAATCTTAACACATAACTTTGTATTGTAATCTTTAAAACAGGGGGAAAAAAATTAAAATCAAAATATGTCACTAGACTATGACCCCCTATGTGGAGGACATGTCAAATTCATGGCACTAGCCACACTGTTTCTGCTATATCTAATAAATTATTTAAAACTGTTCTTTTTTATGGTTGAAAAGCAAAACCACACTTCAGTTTTTATGTTTTGTGTCATTGTCACACACTTTTGTGCATTTTTCCCAGTGAATAATGTGGACAAGAAAGCCACCATTTTCATGTGTGACTGTGGTCAGAACCGCGCTCCCGACTCATCACAGCAGCCCACTAGAGGGATGAAAGACGTGGACCTGATCAGGGTCAACTGCTGGAACCAACGCTCCTTAAAATCTGATTCTCAGTAAAAAAAGTTCAGGATTGATCAGTTTACTATGCTGTAAAAAAAAAAAAAGAAGAAGAAAATGAAGGTGAAGTCTTTAACTTGTCATGCTTTTGTGGTTGCAGCTCCTGCCTGCCTGTCTAATTAAGCAGCATGCATCTCACCTACTGGTGCTTCTCTCTCTCTCTCTACTCTGGCTTTTTTTCTTTGCAGCAGAAAAATTTATCAAGGAGACTTCCAGTACTATTTTAATTTCCTTAAAATAAACTAATCAACAATGATTTAACAAAATTAAATGTCTTTACATTTTGGCTTAACACAAGTAAATTTAAAGTATTCGTGGAAGTTTCGCTGTAATATACTTGCAGTACAAAATAAAACTTGAATACAAACTAGTAGTGAACTCAAAGTTTACTTATTTTAACTTCAACAAAAATAATTATAATTTACTTTTTTAAAACTATAATGGGCCAATTTAGTCCCAATAAGTATTGAAAAAGTACACTGGTAAGTAAAATACTAGTATATTAATATTAGTATCAGTATTATTAGAAATGTCATATCAAATACTGTGACACCAACAGAAATGCAAACTACACATTGAAACAAAGATGGAAGATGTTGTTTGAACAAGTTTAAAGCTGTTTTTTCAGACCAAGCCTTATTTGTCTCTGTCCCAGGGGAACCTTTGGCTTTACACAGCTCAATGTCAACCTGTTTCATGCAGTCACTTTGAAATGAGGATGAAGGGCGCCCTCTAGTGACAGAAAGTCCTCACTGCAGCTTCACACAGCTCTTCAAGTGTGTTGGTTGTGTTCAGCCTGGAGCTCACACTGTTTCAGCATCAATGTGCAGCTCAGCTGTGTGTCAAAGCAGGATTCTCCATCCCTGAGTGTTTTCATGATTCCACACAGACTGTGGGACTGACCTTTGACCTCATGTGTGTGTTTTCAGGGAGAAGATGGTCTCCAGGTTCCTGCTGCTCACGGCTCTGAGCTGCTGTGTCTGTGGTTAGTGTCCACCTTCACTTTATTCTCCACAAAGAGAAAAGAGGAGATCCACTTTGAGACTGAGTGAAAGACTTCAACACTTGATGAGAAAATGTGTGTAAAGACTCACATGTTGCTGTGTTTTCCTGCCCCTCTCTTTTCCTCTCTGTCTCCTCTACAGGATTAGAGCTCAACATGGGTCACAGCTCCTATCAGGCTGAGGAGAAGCAGAACCTCACCCTGGACTGGACCTTCACACCAAAACCTCACCCCTCTCTGAAAGGTCTCTATGTTTTCTGTGACATGATGAAAAAAAGGAAAGTCTCAGCCCTGTTTGATCTCCAGGATGGAGTTGAGATCCCGCTGAGGGATGGGGAGCTTTCAGGACGATTTCAGTGTGACAAAGACCTCCTCAGAGAGGGACGGATCAGACTTCATGTGTCCTCACTCAGGACTGAAGACTCAGGACAGTACTGGTGTGGAGTGAAAACAGATTCTGGTTCCGGTGTTGACGGATGTCTCCTCACAGTGACTGGTGAGTAAAGTCAGTGAACGTTTGTGGAGACAAAGAAAAATCAAATCAGCTCAGGTTCAGAGATCAGCGGCTAACATTTTATAGGATGAATCCAGAGAGACAAAGACGTCCTCAGAGGACGAAGAACCTGAGAGAAAAGGGCTGCTCTGATTTCCTGTTGAGGACATTTTAGAGTTTATCTGCAGTCACTGACTTTTTCTTTCCATGACTGACTCTGATCTGTTGGTCTCTCTACAGCAGCCAGGAACCAGACTCAGTCTAAGACTGGACCAGCCAGGAACCAGACTCTGTCTACTACTGGACCAGCCAGGAACCAGACTCAGTCTAAGACTGGACCAGCCAGGAACCAGACCCCCTCTACTACTGAACCAGCCAGGAACCAGACCCCCTCTACTACTGGACCAGCCAGGAACCAGACCCCCTCTACTACTGGACTAGCCAGGAACCAGACCCCCTCTACTACTGGACCAGCCAGGAACCAGATCCCCTCTACTACTGGACCAGCCAGGAACCAGACCCCCTGTAGCACTGAAGCTGAGAAACCAGACTCAGGGGGTCCAGGAAGGATGGCTCTCTCTCGGCAACAGGGACTGATAGCAGCTGTGATGTTGTTGTTTGTTCTTAACTTTTTAGTGATCCTCGTCCTGACCTTAAAGTACTTTGCATTAAGGATGGAGACAGAGACTCTGAGATGTCTAAAGCTCAGCACAGAGCCTGGAGACTCCAGCTTTGTGTCCACAGTGAGTTTCTAAGTCAGTCTAAGAAGCTCTGTGTCAAAGTGATTTTCATTTCTCTTATTGCTCAGAAAAGAACAAAGACAAACACTGCTGCTGGATAACAACAATCAGAGCTGAAGCTGGCTCTGAGAGAAACACAGCTGTTCATATGAAGATTCCTCTGCTCTGTGCTTCATCTCTGTTTGCTCTGTTTAGATGCTCATCATTGATAGGAAGTCTTGCTTGTATTTGTGTTATCTAAGGATTATTGTGATGAAGGCTTCAGCTCAGCTCTGACTGTTCTGTATTTTATTGGTTTTATTGATGTTAACATGAGAGAGATGTAAACTTGACTGTAAATGTTTGAATGTGAGGAAGAAGAGTGTTTCAATGGAGACACTCCAGCTGAGAGTCACATGACCTGACAGAGGAGAGGAGGGATGAAGATCTTTGTTCTCTGCTCTGTCAAACAATAAATGTTGATGTTGAAGTGTAAACTCTCAGACTCATTTCTGGAGGATTTTTCTTCAACTCTTTGAACTCTTTCTCTTTTCATTCCTGATCTCTGATGGAGCTGAACTGCAGCCAGCCTCCCCATCATCCCGACCCTCCAAGAACATTTGCTGTGGGGCTCTGTCATCTCATCTTAGATTAATAGGTTAAGTGGGTTAATTTATGTTCTTTCTTCATTCATTACGGTTTATTATGTTCAGTATCACTTTTCATTCCTCTTTGAATTTATTCTTTCATATCGTTCATCTATTCATTCATGCACATATTTCTTCTTTTAGTCAGTAAATAAACTTTTCATATATAAAGAACTTGTTTTCTGTCTTTGTGTGGTTGAAATCAACGGGCTCTGGAAACCGGTCAAAAGAACTCACAATTGATGTAACGGCCTGTTGATATCGAGACTTGATAATTAAGGTAATTCTACAACTTATTAAATCACAGAAGTCTGACAGTAAACATTTCTAAAGTTTCCCTGTTTTCTCCAAAATTGGGTGGTGCCCAGACTTAAATCTAAACTCACATATTGTAAGTTTAGATGTATTTTTCAAAGTTTTACTTTTGCTCCTGTAGAATTCTGGCATTCTGCTGTTGACAAATTAATTAGTCATTACTTGACACTGATTTACTCTACACCCTTCACATTTTTTATGTGAAATGTTGGAGAAAAAATAAATCGTCTGTACGTTTTGGGGTGATTATTATAGTGGTGGAGACTGAAAGGAATACAGAGGAAACATCTGCAGACACTGGACATCAAGACAGAGTCGGAAATACTCTGTGGTGTAAATGTCTGAGCTGTGACTCAATGCCCACGGATGCTGAGTGTTACTGCTGTCACGAGTGGAACTTGGTTTCATACACTCTTCAGGATTTGTCTGAGGACACTGCTGGCTCTCAAACCGTCTGTATAACTCATCACACAGATTTCCCTGCTCTTCTGAATTCTGGAGTGTCCTGTAACAGCAACAACAACAACAACAACAACAACAAAAACAGTCGTGGCAGCAGTAACACTCAGCATCTTGATGTCCAGTGTCCGTGGATGTTTCCTCTGTATTCCTTTCAGTCGCCATCTGTAGCAGCTCGTCTTCTGTGTGCTCCGGTTCATACAGGTATCCTTTTGGTTCCAAAGTGAATGAAACTTCATCATCGCTGTCATAGTCACTCGTTTTGAATTTCCTACGCTGCCTCACAATCCTTAGAGTACAAACAAAAGAATTACCATACTTGATCAAACTTACACGAGGCTACAACCAGCCCTTAAAAGCATAGCTTTTTTACATTCCCTACAGCTGAAAGGAGGGACGGAGCGCACTAGCACTGCACGTAAGGACACATGAGTTAGTTAGGTCCAGATAAATGTTTATATTTCCGAAGACTTAATGCACTTAAAAAATATTTTATGTATCGTACTCTTAAACTGTGGTATTACTTTTTGATTTTAGTTCTTGTAGGCAGAGAAAATAGCCTTTGAATTTGGTACTGATTAAAGTTTGTGTCTTACTGAGGGAGAGGAGACAACTTTCTACTGTATCTAATGTCCTTAGTGGTCACATAGAGCTCATACAACCCCACTTCAAAAAAACTGAACTATCCCTTTAACACCATTGTGGTATTACAGTTTTTCTCCGTTGGTTTGGCTCATTTCTTGAAACAGAAATTACATTATCGAAACAACATGGACAAACCTCCAAACTACTTGGCAATTGTTCACATAATAATTGAATTTCTCATTAATTTCATCAATTTGCAAATGCTTTTGTTCAGTTTTGCAAAGGACAAATTACAGGAGTAACAGTTAGCACAGTTAGCCTAGATTTAACAATTTACCAGTGAATACATCTCGTTGATCTAAACTGATGGTTGATTCTCAGTCTAACGGTCAGTCTCTCCAAAAAATATCAGCATCATTTAATTGTATGAGTCACTTCAAGCACAATAGTCTGTTCAACTGTCAAAATTAGTCGTCAAAATGACCAAATGAATACCATGTATGAATCTCTTGGATAAATGATAAACTGACTAATCAAAGTCAGGTGAGACTATAACTCATAGTAGGACGGATGACAGGTTCTGTGCATGATTGTGAAAACAGACTGCGATGTGAACAAGAATCTGTGGTCAGACAGACAGCAGCGTGTGATTGGTCAGGAGAGCAGGGACGGTGTCCAGGAGAAGGAGGGTGAGGACAGCGACCAGTGAAGAAGTGTTAGTTGTTGAACTCCAGCTTTATTGACAGCGCTGTAGGCTACAAATGATTTTCTTTGTTTTTTGTGTTTATGTATTTATTTTATGGTATTTTGGGCTTTATTCATTTTCTATTTACTCTGATGCAGAGAAGTGACTTTATGTGTGTTGCTGGAAAAGGTTACAATGTCCTTGGCAGTATGAGCACAATGTATGATGTCAGACCCTGGAGGCTGCTCTTACTGTACAATCTTTTTCTTTTTTTAATCCAGTTTGATAAATATTTGTTTTCTGTTAGCTTGACAGAAAAATGAGAACAGTAACCTTTGTCAATGAAGGACTGGGCTCAGGCTGAGAGGTGGACATGAGGGATGTTTCAATGGTCCTCTGTCATAGTGACAAAACATCTAAACATTTTAATTGCAGTGCTGACACAAAGCCAAAGGGACAATGCGTTTTGGAGGCACTGACCATTTGTATGAGACAGAAATTTGGTTTTGACACATAACTGAACTGTTTTGGGAGAATAATGAGCTTTTTGCAGGTGATCCATGGTGTTATGCTGATCAGTCCAGGTTACTTTTAGCAAAATCATCAAGAGTGTTGAGAACATCCAGTCTGTTTCTGCACATGTATGTGGTGAAATGTGTTTCCATAGTGACCAACATGTGGATTTTTATCCTGTGGTTTTATAATGGGTCACCTTTGTTCTCAGGAGCTGTAGACCTGCACCTCTGAAGCCATTTTTATGTTTAGCAGCAGGAATGCAGAAAGGAGAAGCAGAGGTTGGCAGAGCTGAGAAGTGAGATCTTAAAAATAAATTTAGTGGGGTGCTCTGGCACTCCATCATTTCAAGGTTAATGCAAAAGTTTTGTTTTCTGCTCCGAATTGGAGATAATGGTCTATAAAACACTTTTTTGTCCAAGGGTTAAGAAACCAGATAGAAAGAAAAAAAAAATTCAGCTCTTTTTCCAAAAACTGCCACAAATGATTTTTTTTTATTTTTTTAGAGGTCTTGATTTTTTTTTTAATATATATATATATATATATATATATATATATATATATATATATATATATATATATATATATATATATATAAACCAACCATCTATCTAAACTTGAAGCATGCCTCAAAGACGTAAGGTCCTGAATGAGCTTCTTACTGCTGAACTCAGAGAAGACTGAAGTCATTGTTCTTGGACCTAAACATCTCGGAGAAGCTTTCTTGAACAACATCTCCACCTTGGACGACATCAGCTTGGCTTCCAGCACCACTGTCAGGAACCTGGGAGTTCTTCTGGATCAGGACCTGTCCTTTAACTCTCATATCCAACAGGTCTTAAGAACATATTTTTTTCATCTTCGTTATATTGGGAAAATTAGACACATCTTGTCTCAGAGCAATGCTGAGAAACTAGTCCATGCTTTTGTTTCCTCCAGGTTGGATCCAGCCTTCCCAATAAGTCTATTAGGACCCTTCAGCTGGTTCTGAACGCTTAAGCTCGGGTACTGACTTGGACTGTGAGGAAGAAACACATCTCTCCAATCCACAAAGTGTTAGGCCGTTTTTTCGAATTCGCATACTATACTAGCAGTACCTTCTAATTCCACCAAAATGCAGTATGCAGTATGCAGTATGCTAACAAATGTCAAAGTTGTAGTATAAGAAAAACACCGGATGACGTACTGAATCGGGAAAAATCCACAGTATGCATCGGACCAGTCTGCTTCGCAAACTGTTACCCACAATGCAACGCACCTGGTCCCATATCAGAAGTGAAAATGGCAGAGAGTGGAGCAACAACAACCAGAGTAGCAGAGGGAAATAAATATAAGAGCTATTTCTTTTTTTTTATCTTTAAATCCTCATCATCTCCGCCACTGAAAGTTAATATAAAATGCTCTCTCTGGCAATATATTTGCAGATAAGTTACTTGTGGTTTGTTTATTTTCTACATTTTCAGGCAGGCAGGTGTGTGGGGGAATCCGGTACAGGTGTGTAGAAATGAGGGAGGGACTGGGAATGCAGCCTGCACTGTAGAGGAGTTCAGGGCAAGACCAGACCCTGGTGAGAAAGATCACCACACTTCTTCTGATTTACAAAGCGTTTAATGGCACCAGGCCATCCTGTCTTAAAGAGCTCATTGTTCAGCATTATCTGTCTAGGTCCCTGTGTTCTCAGCACCAGGTCTGCTCGTTGTGCCTAGGGTCTCTAAAAGTAGTATGGGAGGTCGAGCCTTTAGTTATCAGGCTCCTCTTCTTTGGAATAACTTACCAATTGAGGTCTCTACCCTTAAGAGTAGACTGAAAACTTTCCTTTTTGATAAAGCTTACAGATAGAGCTGGATCAGGTCTGAACCAGCTCTTAGTCATGCTGCTATAGGTTTAGACTGCTGGGGGGAAACTGACACACAGGGCTCCTGTTTCCCTCTCTATCCGTCAGTCCAGCTTCTAATCTTAATGTCCTGTTATAGTTACTGACCATACACCTCTCTCGGTAGCTCTGAGTTTGTTCATAAGGTGACACGTCACACTTCAGCACAGCATGAAGAAAGTCACTAAATGACTCCATAGTAAACTGAAAATAAAGAATCCAAATACACGACACACAAATCTTCAGAAACTAAAGCCGCGTTTCCACCGAGCAGACCGGTTCGGTTCGTCTCGGTGCGTCATGCTTTTTGCGCCGTTTCCACTGACTTATCCCAGGACAGATCCCTAAAAACCGAGACAAGTCCGCTTACTTTTTTGGGACCCTTCCGTATGGGTGCCAGACTAAATCGATCGACTCTCAGAAGGTGGAGCAACACTCTGCAGACTGTTGAATGGTCTAAAAGAATCGTCACTTACCCTGACAGTGACTGTATTTCTAAATGCGGCTTAAGGCCACCGAGTGGTTCAGTTTGGTTCATCTCAACACAGCATGTGTTTTACAGCGTTTCCACTGAATGCTCCTGGGACAGATCGCCAAATAACCAAGAAGAGCCGTCCCACTTTTTGGCACCGTTTCTTATGGGTGCCAAACTAAACCGATCCAATCTCAGAAGGTGGAGATACGACACTACAGACTATTGATTGCTCAAAAGAATCGTCACTTATCGTTTCCCCTGATGGCACACAGACTGCTCTGAAACAAAGCTTGATTGTTCTTTGTAACAAAGAGCCTCATGGAAATCACAAAGAAGATTAATTGCTGGATGTTTTCCATTGTTGCTTTTTGTTAACTGTGTCATTTTTTTCTTCTTCTTTGGATTTATTAGCGGGGCACACTGTGTCTTCTTGTGCTGCTACGGCGTCACACTTTTATTTAACAGATGCAGCTTTCAGCATCCGGCTCACATGCCTCCTACCACGGAAGGACACAGTTTGCTGTGGTAACGCAAACGAATCAAGCTTAACGGTACCAGACCAAACCGTGCCAAACCGTACTGGACTGGACCGGACTGCTAGTTGGAAACGCGGCTTAAGGGAAACAGGAAAAAAAACATTAAAAATGTTACTTAAGCCAAAACTGTTGAACAAAAAAAGTAGAAATCTAAGAGAAAACAATTATATTGGGCTGTTTCCAGTTCTTTAATCCAGTTTTCAGTTTAATTTAATCTAAAAAAAAAAAAAAAACACCTTATAATCAGCTTATTGTGGCCAAAACCAGCTCCTCTATCAATAACTCAACAGAAAAAAGCACAAGATAAAAAGTCATCAAAAAAGATAAAATGCCTGTACAATCCACTGATTCAGACTTTAGGTGTTCCTGAATGTATAACAAATGATAAGAAAGTCTAAAGCACACGTCGTTAGATAAGACTTTAAAACCATTAAGTGGCTCCAGGTAGACCCTCCTGCTGTTATTCCTGCTATTATTCACAAATTGCAACTTCTGTTCCTCACAGGAATATTTCACTTAAGGGAAATTATATCAGCAGTGACCTTTACACCATGTGCACCATGCCTATGTGAGCAGCAGGGGGCAGTGTATAATTACAGCAGCATGCCTTGGTAAAGGAACTGCATGATGCCATGCTTTCAGAGCAGCGTCTTTGGGTGTGAAATGTCGCTGTGCACCCGCAATTAATGAACCCATTAAGGTGAGTCTTTTAGGGAGGGGGTTGTATCTCACATATTCTTTAAAATGTGTATGGACAGTAATATTTCTTCTTTGGTAAATTATATCAGTTTAAACTGATAAATTATCCTTTGTTGTAAATTCAGTGCCAAATCAATTTACTGTCACTGGTCAGAATGTAATAGAACAGGTTGAACACTTTTAAAGATCAGTGGTATCATATCTAATGTATCATCACTGAGCTGTCTGTGTCTATAAATGTGCCCCTACTCCATATTTCCCTGATTTAACAAAGGCTGAACAAAAAACCATCAACATCAAGTGGACTCCAAAACTTGAAGAGGTTTGGATTTGTCTGGTTCTTCCTGATGGAGTCAATGAATGGAGGAGGAGAGGGGGAGAGAAAACAGAGGTTGTCTATGTCCTGTAGCTCCAACTCGTCAACAAAGAGAGGGACATTTGGTGAACAGACGCTTTGATTGTTTGCTTTTATCACAAGAAACAGAATTTGAACATGGACTTGTCTCTTCACATTGTTCAGTTCATTGTCTCATGCTTCAGCTTTGAGGAGAGGAACTGATGATCACTGGCGCCCTCTGGTGACAGAAAGTCTTCACTGCAGCTTCACTGTGTTCCAGCGTCAATGTGCAGCTCAGCTGTGTCAAAAGCAGGAACCTTCATCACTGAGTGTTTTCATGAGTCCACATCAAGTTTACAATAATTTTGGATTTGTCATTATAGTTTAGTTTTTAGTTAATTTTGACATTTTTTTTTCCAATACAGTTTAGTTTTTATTCGTTTTAGAGCTGGCTTTCTAGTTTTATTTAGTTTTGATTTTTGCAACAAGGCTTAGTTTTAGTTTAGTTTAAGGTAAGTTTCAGTTTAGTTTTAGTTTATGATACCTTTCAACCCGGTGCTGTATTCAAACAGGTCAGAGTAAATATTTTGTAATACTGTTTATTTTCAAGTCCAACATAGTGCTCACTGCTCAGTCAGTGCTGGTACCGACATGTTGGCTGCTGCCTCAAACACAAGAAAATAATAAAAAGTCAATAAAAAAAACAAATATAAACATTAATTATATAAAAATAATGTTAACATAAATTACATTAAAATAATATGAACATAAATTATATAAAACAATATAATATGAGCTTTGATAATTAGAAACGTTCGACTCTGTAACAATAAATGCAGACTCACATGTAATTAGTTCTTTTTTTTAGTTTCATTTCAGTTACCTATTATAACTTTGGTCCATACAGACTATGGGCCTGACCTTTGACCTCATGTGTAACTTTTCAGGGAGAAGATGGTCTCCTCGAATCCATGTCCAGAGTCCAGAGGTGGTCTGAAGACTGTGACAGCTCAGCAGGTTTTCAGAGCCCACCTTGGATCCAGGTGTGTTAGTGGACCTGTGTGTATCCAGTCGGTGTGAATCTGGTTTATTCTCAGGAAGCACTAATCAGACTTTAAAGGTGATACTAGCTTAGAAACAGACTCAGATCACCTCTGAAGGTCTGAGAGCTCTTTGAACCAGTTTGGACTAAAGTCAGGTCCTGACTCTAAACCTGGTATGGGGTGGACTGTGAGGCTGTGAAGTCCTGGTGCATCATTTGAATGTGTCTCTTCTCCTCTCTGTCTCTGCCTCACCCTGAGGCCTGCTGTCTCTGGATTTGTTTTGAAGATTCCCATCATCCATGCTGCAAATCTGAGAGTGTAAATTTAACTCCCTTAGTGTTAAATTTAACATTGCTCTGGAGTTTATATGGGAACCACTGAAAAAGTGTTCTATGAACACAAGGTAGTGTAACACAAGGTAGTATCTAAATGCAGTTCCCCACTTCACTTACGGTTCACAGCAAATTTGGAATGGCATAATTTAACTCCCTGGGAGTTAAATTACACACTGCTCTGGCGTTAATGTGGGTACCTCTGAAAAGGTGTTAAATTAACACTTTTCAAAGTGTTTAAAGTTCAACACACTGACAGTGTCAACCAGTCAACTCTCAAAATGTAAAGTATCAACACCACAATGGTGTTAAATGGACACTAAGTTGGTGTATATTGGTCAACTCTAGCTATAGGAGTAAGAAAATAGAATAGAATAGAAAATACTTTATTTATCCCCGAGGGGAAATTCAGGAGTCACCGCAGCATTTAAGAAAACAAAAGTAAGAAAGAGTATAGAAAGTGCAAAAAAAGTCCATAAGAAATTAGATGATGACATCCCGTCCACCACTCTCCGGCCCAGCCAGTCTCCACCTCCACAGGGTCCAGAACTGAGCCTCCCCAGCAGTCTGTTCAGTCTCTGTCTCCTGGATCCTGTTTGCCCACAGCAGGCGAAGCTCCTCCAATGTGGGGCCGGCGTCCAATGTCAGCTCCGTCAGCCACATCCGTGAACAGCATGTTGCTGCTGGGTGAGCACAGCTAGCTCGTCCATCCCACCGGGGCTAGATCACACGTTCCCAACAACGATGGATGGAAAGACAGGTCCACGTCATCACCTCCCAGCTCACACCCGAGAACCAGCATGTCGTCCTCACCTCCTCCTCCTCAGCTCGAGGGAAATCATCAAGCCCTACACTAGTTAGCATTGACATGCTACAGGCTGCTAACAGCTAATTTCGCATGTAAACAATGCAGCCATGGTTACATGTAGGATCTCCAGACAAACACAGGAGAAAAGTAGTAAAAATTATCCCCGAAGCCACAAAAAGGTTGGTGTCCATGACCGACAATGAACCATACAAAATAATGATCCACTCCAACTACAGAGATTATGAAAAAGAGACAAAAAAATTACAAGAAACGGACAAAGACGAGAGAGCTGCTGCAACAGGCAGCTACTTGGGCAGCGCCAAAATTCCCTTTAACCACCTTTTAACAGTTAACACTTGGTGGTGTCCTTTAAATTTAGCTGAGTTAATAAAAGTTAGAGGTTAAGTGTGCAGTTTCTGCGTGTTAACACATTCATGTTCAATTTCAGATTTAGTTTATTTGATAGGGAGGGACAATGTACATTCATACACACTTTAAAAAAAATAAAATGTAAATGTACCCAAATCTAGCTACCAAGCTAATTTCCATTGGTAGTCCCCCCAGCTTAAATATAAAAACAAACAGGCTAAAAAAGATAAAATAAAATACAAGTATAACATTTAAAGGATTCTGTTCTCCTTGTTTTGTTTCTTTTTAAAGAAAAGAAAGAACAGAGAAACATTATCATAATAAAACATTTTACAATACATTATCACATTTTAAGTGCCAGGTCTCTTGGGTAAATGAGCAGTGAAAAAAATTCAACAAAGGAGAGAGAGAGGAATTAAAAAAAAGAAAAAAAAAGGGAGGTGGATGGAAATAGAATGGGGCTGCAGCAATGCAAGTCCAGGTCATATGTATTGATTTAATTATGGTGTTTAAGGGTTATTGCCAGTTATAGTATAATCAGACCGGATGCCCTCTATATGAGGAGTCTGGAGAGGGACATGGAGCTCAAGCAGCTAAAAACAAAGTACTTAAAGCTGAAAATAAAAATCTACAGTGAGAATCAGCAGAGTGAGTAATCACATATACTGCACTAGAAGTCTTTAAGATACAAGCATTGCTGATGTGTAGATGTTCTTCTTCCTAACAGGATCCAGTGAATGACTGAATAAATGTGTTAACCAAAAGACTGGCCTCAGTGTGTACTTCAAGGGTGCCTTGTTGGCATGAAACACTAAATGCATGTCACCAAAGCAAAACAGAGTACATGACCATAAACATAAGGTCTCTGAGGGAGACTCTCACTCAGTCAGTTTCAGCCTTTAGTTGGCAGTTTGTACAGGATATAGATATCAGATGGGTATTGTTGATATCAGCCTGAATTTCACTCAGTATTGGTTCAGAAAGGAAATCAGTGGTATCGAACATCACTACCACCAAGCTGACTTCATTTGTCTCTCTTGACAGAGAAGCTACCTCAACTACAACTTGCAGACCATGATGGTCAACTAAGTTAAAGGAAAAAAATAAAAATCAGCCCGTACTTCAACTTCCTTCTATTTGTTCTATATTCACGAAAGGAAAAAATGGGGTGTTACGGCTGGCTCAAACACCCAACATAATAATAGAGAAAACACAGGGCTTTAAGGTTTTAAGATTTTAGTTTATTGGCAGTTAAACAGAAAGTACCTGAAAACCAGGGGAAAAACACTGCTGAGCTGCTGCTGTGTGGTGGAAGAAGAGAACGTGATTAATTAAGAGGCCTTGCCTAAATAGACTCAACCTGATAGTCTGCAGGTGCTGACAGACAGGTGACAGGTGAGAAAAACAAAAAAGACACCAGAGGGCGCAGTTGAACAAAAACAGTGATGTAACAGGGGGGGGGAAAGGTTTTCAATGTTTTGTTTTTCATTCATAATTAAATACTACTTATACCAGTGATATATCGATTAGGCTGCTCTCACACTGTCTTCAGAAAGGACCTCTTTCACAATACATGTAATTTTGCCCACAGCCCAATTTTTTGTTTATTGTGTGGTATTTGTAGTACACCCAGTACAATATACCTTTAGAAAATCCAAAAGTCTTCCAGGGCCTGTACTATGACCTATTTTATGATCATTGCCATAGGTGTGAGCCAGGGTGCACACTTTACCCCAAAACTAACTCAAACACAAATAACAATTCATCAAATTGGGTCAAATCACCTACACTGAAGTCTGGTGCATCTTTTGAAATCAAATGTAAAGCTAAGTATTACAATTGAAAGAAGCAATTACATTTTAACTGAAAAAAAAAAAATTGCATGATTTTTTTCAACAAATTCAATTCTTTAGAGATGTGTCTGACCAACTTACAGTTGGTGTACACCTAAAATACTTACAAATTACTTGGCCACATATATATTCTCAAAGTGGGAGGAATTATCAAATACTGAGACCGGTAAAGTTGTTCAATTAACAGGCTGGGTTACTGTGGTAGAATCAGGATACATATCTTGTATATCAGAGAAGCTTTAAAGATTTGTTCAGAATTCATCCTTTAAGTATGATTTCTTTTACAATTTGAATGCTAGATTCAAAACAAACATTTCATATGAAATGTTATTCATTTTAATGTTGAACAGCCACAAAGGGCCTGTATATTATGCCTTTGTGACGAGATAATAATTAGCCATTGATACAAGTAAAAAGCGATGCTTTTTACGATTGTTGTAATCAGATTGTATATATCTACAATGACAGCAATACATAAGCATTACTTCTGTCAGTTTCTGTTTTTAGTACTTGTATATACATGTAATCTTTTTTATGGCCTGCGTGTCTTTTTGCATGGCAATGGCTTACACAATTTTAATTTGTAGACTGGAACTATAGTAAGGGAAAGGGGATCTGAGAAATCCATTAGATGTATGATTGGCTGGTTATTTCATAGAATGAAGTCTTTGAATTTGCTTGTGTATGGTTGGAGGGGTTTCTGGCTTTGAAAATGTTTATAATATCCCAAATAATAGATTACAGACGCACACATGCCAGAGGTTCTCTTTCCACCAGGACAGAGACAATAATATGCCTTCACAGGATCATCTGATGCATTCTTGTCAAATTGAATCCAAACTTTAGATTTTATTTGAGATCTGTGACAAGAGTGAATCTGTCCCCCTATGAAATCAACATCATGCTGGTAAACCCAAATCTCAAAACCCAAATATGAAATAACCAGCCAATATATCATCTTATGGATTTCTCAGATCCCATTTCCCTTACTATAGTTCCAGTCTACAAATTAAAATTGTCCAAGCCATTGCTATGCAAAAAGACACGAAGGCCATAAAACAGATTACATGTATTTATAAGTACTAGAAACAGAAATTGACTGATCCGCAAGGCAGAGAGAAAAAGACACCAGTCCTGCCGCAGACTCAGTTGAGGACTGAAAAATCTTGGGGAAGCAGTCACTCAGAGTACCATCCATTGTTTTCTGACTGAGAAACTGGGTCTGAGAGCATACAGAAGACAGAGAAAGCCTTGCATTACCAAACTGCAAAAGGAGGAGCAGCTTGCTTTTGCAAAGAAGTATGCTAAAATGACCCCAAGAGACTGGGAAAACTGTTTTTTTTTTCTGATGAGTGCCCCCTCTACTTATTCCCAACTCCCAACAGCCAAAACGTCCGAATTTACACTGACAATCCAATGGAAGTACCACCTTCTGAACAGATCAAGTTTAGTTCCCATTGCATAGTCTGGAGGCGATGTCTTCTTCAGGGCTGTCCGAGTAGCATGTTGTACCCCAGGGCACCACCATCAATACTGAGTATTATGTTAAGAACGTTCTCCAGCCAGTGCTACTTCCCATACTCACCAGAAAGAAGAAATTGGGCCCTATCACAGCTAGGAAGATGTTCAACGGGCGGGCGGAAATGGTCTTAGTGCAGGATGGTGCCCCTGCGCACACTGCTCGTATACCTCAGCAGTGGTGTTCTGAGCAGCTTCCTGGCTTTCTGCACAAAGAGGAATGGCCACCCAACTCCCCAGACCTCAACTCGATTGAAAACTACTGGGGTATCCTGAACAGTCGGGTCTCTCACAGCCCACCCCCTTCCACCATGAGGCAGCTCAGTGCAAGTGTTGTGTGGAGAGGGGCAACATTGAACCCTCTGTTCTGAAGAATTTAGTACATTCTACGCCCGACAGGCTGAGGGCAGTAATTAAGATGCAGGGGGGCTACACTGGCTTTTGAATAAATGCATTTTTTTGAATATTAACAATCTGAGTTGACTTTTTCTGTGGTGCATGAACTTTTGGGACACGGTGTACACATGAGGTCAAAGGTCAGCCCCACAGTCTGTGTGGACTTGTGAAAACACTCAGTGATGAAGGTTCCTGCTTTTGACACAGCTGAGCTGCACATTGATGCTGGAACAGGGTGAAGCTGCAGTGAGGACTTTCTGTCACCAGAGGGCGCCAGTGATCATCAGTTCCTCTCCTCAAAGCTGAAGCATGAGACAATGAACTGAACAATGTGAAGAGACAAGTCCATGTTCAAATTCTGTTTCTTGTGATAAAAGCAAACAATCAAAGTGTCTGTTCACCAAATGTTCCTCTCTTTGTTGACGAGTTGGAGCTACAGGACATAGACAACCTCTGTTTTCTCTCCCCCTCTCCTCCTCCATTCATTGACTCCATCAGGAAGAACCAGACAAATCCAAACCTCTTCAAGTTTTGGGGTCCACTTGATGTTGATGGTTTTTTGTTCAGCCTTTGTTAAATCAGGGAAATATGGAGCAGGGGCAAATTTATAGACACATACAGCTCAGTGATGACTCATTAGATATGATACCACTGATCTTTAAAAGTGTTCAACCTGTTCTATCACATTCTGACCAGTGACAGTAAATTGATTTAGCACTGAATTTACAACAAAGGATAATTTATCAGTTTAAACTGATATAATTTACCAAAGAAGAAATATTACTGTCCATACACATTTTAAAGAATATGTGAGATACAACCCCCTCCCTAAAAGACTCACCTTAATGGGTTCATTAATTGCGGGTGCACAGCGACATCTCACACCCAAAGACGCTGCTCTGAAAGCATGGCATCATGCAGTTCCTTTACCAAGGCATGCTGCTGTAATTATACACTGCCCCCTGCTGCTCACATAGGCATGGTGCACATGGTGTAAAGGTCACTGCTGATATAATTTCCCTTAAGTGAAATATTCCTGTGAGGAACAGAAGTTGCAATTTGTGAATAATAGCAGGAATAACAGCAGGAGGGTCTACCTGGAGCCACTTAATGGTTTTAAAGTCTTATCTAACGACGTGTGCTTTAGACTTTCTTATCATTTGTTATACATTCAGGAACACCTAAAGTCTGAATCAGTGGATTGTACAGGCATTTTATCTTTTTTCATGACTTTTTATCTTGTGCTTTTTTCTGTTGAGTTATTGATAGAGGAGCTGGTTTTGGCCACAATAACAATAAGCTGAGCCCTGATGTTAAGGTGTTTTTTTTAGATTAAATTAAACTGAAAGCGGGATTAAAGAAGTGGATTTGGAAAAAAAATAACAAAAACAAAAAACAGCCCAGTATAAATGTTTTCTCTTTGGTTTCTATTTGTTTTTGTCCATCAGTTTTGGCTGAAGTAATATTTGTAATGTTCGTTTTCCTGTTTGCCTTAAGCCGCATTTCCACCAAGTAGTCCGGTCCAGTCCAGCACAGTTTGGCAGGGTTTGGTACTGTTAATCTTAATTCTTTGTGATTTCCATGAGGCTCTTTGTTACAAAGAACAATCAAGCTTCGTTTCAGAGAAGTCTGTGTGCCGCCAGGAGAAATGCAGCAGCCATTGTCGCATGATAAGTGACGATTCTTTTGAACAGTGGCTTCGTTAGGCCTAATTTGAGGGGCTGAAGCCCCCTCTAAAGTATCAACAAGCCCCCCTAAATGATTTGAGGTGATTTCAACATACTACTCACACCTGCTGTCTTTCTTCGCGGGAGATGTGAAATCGCGAAGGCGCCGTGTCTTTTGTATAGCTTTTTCAAATGAACGGTGAAAACCGATTGATAGTCGTGACTGAGCTGTTTGTTCTGAAACGTGCAGGCAATTTGTATTCAGTAATGGCCTGCAAACAAAGGGCTGACACAGAGCAGCGAATCAGGTATTTTTGTTCACTGAAAAGCGCTGTTCAAAAGAGTCGACACATTAGAGAACGTTACGAAACAAAGGCTCTTTTTAATAGTGGAAGGAGATAACACTTTGATAGCAGAAGCTGGCTTGACTAATGAGGTAAAAACGACTCACAAAGGGCACTCAAGACCGTTTGGAGGGCTGAAGGGTTTATCTGATGAGGCAGAGACAGGCTAAACTTTCATATTGACTCCCAGCGTTTGAGCTAAGCTAGGAGCGGTGGGCAGGCTTTATCTGTCTCTTCTTCCTTGTTACTGGACGGACAGTCAAAAGGATGGAGGCTATCTTCTTGTCATGGACTCAGGAGTAAAGCAAGACACAAGAAGTCTTTATTAAAGCCATCAATGTAGAATGGATAACAGGAAGTTTTTCCAAAAAGTAAGTATTTATCACTGATGGTAGTTAACAATTGACTCCAGCCCCCCACTAACAGTAGTTAATGATTACTATTATCATCATATCATTATGATGACTATAACAATAATAATACATTAACAATAATCACTCTGCCATCCCTATTGATCTGTAGGAGTCAGGGCAGAGGAGCACAGGGAATGAGAGGGGAGAGACCTCCACTGGAAAGGTGAGTCTAAAGATAGAGTCATTTGTCTGTAGGACACTGAAAATAAATAAGATAAAATTTGAATAAGTAATATGGTAAAAATGAGGTAGCCAAACACTCGATGGGTAATAAAAACAGCTAAAGCAGAGCAGGTCATGAAATTAGAAGTGATAGATCTGGTCTGAAAAGGAGAAATAAAACAGGTTAAGAGGATTTGAATAAATAAAATAATAACAATAAATTATTCTAAATATAATCAGCTAAAAGCTAGACTAAAAAGGTAGGTCTTGAGTGTACTTTTAAAAATATGAACAGTTGGAGCTACCCTCAGGTCTTGAGGTAGGCTGTTCCACAGATGGGGCACATAATAATAGAAAGAGGCTTCCCCAAGTGTTTTAGTTCTAACTTCAGGTGCCATTAGTGGACTACCTGATGACCTGAGAGCCCTACTTGGCTCAAATGATAAAAGCAAATTTGATGAATATAAAGGAGCAAGACCTTTAAGGGATTTTTAGACTAATAAAAGAACCTTAAATTCTATTCTAAATCTTTTCTAGTTACTCATGTGCCAAAATTTTATCAATCTGACTTCAAAATACAAAACTGTTATTGTGTTGTCTGCAAAAGTCATGGCATTAGCCTCTATGCTGAGCAGTCATTAGCTCTTTGTGTTGTGTTTCGTTTGTTACACATTTGATCATTTGCATCTCCTGGGGCTGAAGCCCCCCCTGTCCCTAAATCCTAGTGACGCCCCTGGTTTTGACCAATCAATAGTCTGTAGTGTTGTATCCACCTTCTGAGATCGGATCAGTTCAGTGTGGCGCCCATACGAAAGGGTGACAAAAAGTGGGACGGCTCTTCTTGGTTATTTGGCAATCTGTCCCAGGAGCATTCAGTGGAAACGCCGTAAAACACGTGCTATGTTGAGATGAACCAAACTGAACCGCTCATTGGAAACGGGGCCTAGAGCCTCATTTCCACCAAGCAGTCCGGGTCGGTTCAGTACGGTTTGGGACGGTTTGGTACAGTTAAGCCTGATCCCGTTAGCGTTTCCACAGCAAACTGTGCCCTCTCGTGGTAGGTGGCGTGTGAGCGGGATGCCCGAAGCCGCAGCTAAAGCTGTAGCAGCTTACCCTGCAATTAAATCCGACAAAGAAGAAAAACGTGACACAGTAAAAAAAGAGCATAGACGGAAGACATGCAGCATTCCGTCCTCTCTGTGATTGGCATGTAGCTCTTTGATACAGAGAAGTCTGTGTGCCACCAGGGGTAATACAGCCGCTGTTAGGGAAAGTGACGATTCTTTTAGACCAATCAATGGTCTGCAGAGTGTTGCTCCACCTTCTGAGACTGGATCGGTTTAGTCTGGCACCCATACAGAAGGGTCCCAAAAAAGTAGGCGGACTTGTCTCGGTTTTTAGGGATCTGTCCTGGGATAAGTCAGTGGAAACGGCGCAAAAAGCGTGCCGTACCGAAATGAACCGAACCGGTCTCCTTGGTGGAAACGCGGCTTTAGTTCCTGAAGATTTGTGTGTTGTGTATTTGGATTCTTTATTTTCAGTTTACTATGGAGTCATTTAGTTACTTTCTTCATGCTGTGCTGAAGTGTGACGTGTCACCTTATAAACAAACTCAGAGCTACCGAGAGAGGTGTATGGTCAGTAACTATAACAGGACATTAAGATTAGAAGCCAGACTGACAGATAGAGAGGGAAACAGGAGCCCTGTGTGTCAGTTTCCCCCCAGCAGTCTAAACCTATAGCAGCATGACTAAGAGCTGGTTCAGACCTGATCCAGCTCTATCTGTAAGCTTTATCAAAAAGGAAAGTTTTCAGTCTACTCTTAAGGGTAGAGACCTCAATTGGTAAGTTATTCCAAAGAAGAGGAGCCTGATAACTAAAGGCTCGACCTCCCAGACTACTTTTAGAGACCCTAGGCACAACGAGCAGACCTGGTGCTGAGAACACAGGGACCTAGACAGATAATGCTGAACAATGAGCTCTTTAAGACAGGATGGCCTGGTGCCATTAAGCGCTTTGTAAATCAGAAGAAGTGTGGTGATCTTTCTCACCAGGGTCTGGTCTTGCCCTGAACTCCCCTGCAGTGCAGGCTACACTCCCAGGGTGCATCTCAATGCGTTATCTTCATGCTTCCTCCGTCCTATCTCCTCCACGACATCAGAAGTACTTTCCCCGTGGCCATTTTGAAGACTGTCCCAAAGCGATAATGGCGCTTAGAGGAGAGAGGAGAGAGGATGGAGGAGACTGATCGGAGGAGCTATGAGGAGACACGAGAGCTGGCTTTGTGGAAGTCTTTTCACTGACAGACACGCCCCCATATGGAATATCACTCTCTGATTGGAAGCTGCAGCAGCTCAGACTTTATATGAAACTTCACAAACACAACAGAGTTTAATGAGAGAAAAGACGAGCTGAGGACAGGCACAGAGGATCGTTCAGAAACTGATCATAAATCTGGTAATAAAGTGTTTGCTGTGAGTTTAAAGCACAAAACACTGAACACAATCATCGTCAAATCAATAGAACAGAGGATTAATACAGAAAACTGACTGATCAATAATATCTTCCTGAGACACAATAAGGTGGGTTTTATTAATAAGCCTCAGAGTTCACGATCAGATGGGCTCTAGATAAAGGCTAAATAATTCATAAATAATCTCACAATTACGCATTTTACCGGAAAAGTGATCCATGAGCTTCTAAACAGCACACAGAATAAACAGAGAGCAGCTTTTCTTCATGGTAACGTGTTTAACTGGTTAAAGAAACAGACAAATCTCTGTTACTGTGTCTGTTTGATCAGAGTTATTACAGCGCACATGCCCAGACGCACAGACAGCTGTTAGAGCTGACTGACAGATGATCCAGAGGTGATCAGCTGATGCCGTCATCACTGAAACACGTCGCTTCATGTGACGCTCCGAAGGAGAGGATGTCCCATTGCTCTAAAAACACATCTCCTCCATTCCTCTCTCCTCTCTTCAGTTCCTCGCGTCTCTCTCATGCATCTCTGGTGGGAGGGACTAAGACGCAAGTGAACGACGCAAGTGGAGGAAGGAAGGATGGAACTTTGGAGCTTTGAGACGCACCCACAGGTGGGCTTTACACGGGTACGAATTTCTACGACTCCGGTAAAATAAACTATCGATCTGGTGATATTGACACATAGAGTCGTGTATTTGTCCATGACTCTGCATCTTTTTTGAAAACGGGTCTGCAGGTGCGCTTTTCTCTTCATGCCGTACTTGGTATAAACAGATAAGTCCGGAAAAGACTGTGACCTCATAGTACCCCTCCTACTCCCCGCCCCCCACCCCACGTTGTCACACACAACAACAACAACAACAACAACAACAATGGCGACAGGCGGACTGATTCTGATATTGTTCCAGCAGCTACAAGTATTGCTTCGACCATTATATCAACATTTTCTGTGAGAGCACGAACAGCTATGGCAACAACAACAAGTGCTCATGCAGAGACACAGCATGTTACGTGTGCATGAGCACTTGTTGACGTGGAATCCGCCTCGGAGCAGAACCAGACGGGCAACCCGACCACAGTTTTGCGTTGTCATGTAAATGCACAAGCCTATGCACAATACGATGTGTAAACAGCGATACATGTTTCGATGCCGACGCCAAGACGATACGGGGCCGTCCTCGTGTGAGGAGGGCCCCACAGTCTCTCCCTCATTTCACACCTGCACCGGATTCCCCTGCACACCTGCCTGCAATCACTAACACTTTGTGGATTCACTTTAGGACTGCTGCAGCAGAGGACAGACGCCAGAGT
Source organism: Halichoeres trimaculatus (assembly GCF_033239565.1). Lineage (NCBI taxonomy): Eukaryota > Metazoa > Chordata > Actinopteri > Labriformes > Labridae > Halichoeres > Halichoeres trimaculatus. Next base: position 3,882,775 of record NW_027437180.1, read on the forward strand.
ATTTCCACTCATCCTGTGTGCCTCAACGGGTTCCCTGCTCTTCAGCCCAGCCACACCCACGCTGCCAAAAGCTCTCACTCAATCACTGGATTCTGGGATTTGCACCACTCACACCAGTGTAAATAAAATCATTGTTAATCGTCATAGCTGTCTCCTGTCTGCTCTTGGGTCCTGCTCAACAAACTGGTTAAAACCGTAAGAAGAAGAATTTTCAACTCTATTCTAGATTTTATTGGTAATCAGTGTAGAGACGCTAACAATGGAGAGATGTGTTTCTTCCTCACAGTCCAAGTCAGTACCCGAGCTTAAGCGTTCAGAACCAGCTGAAGGGTCCTAATAGACTTATTGGGAAGGCTGGATCCAACCTGGAGGAAACAAGAGCATGGACTAGTTTCTCAGCATCGCTCTGAGACAAGGGCCCAATCCCAAACCGCCCCCTACACACTCTCCCTACACACTAACCCTCCGTTTGCGCGTTCTCGCGGAGGGTCCGCCACATTAAGGGCCATCCCAAACCACGTAGTGCGGAGGGGGAGTGGACTGTTCAGCCCTTCAACAGCGAGCCTGCATCGATGCTCACTTTGACAGGAAGTGCAACAGCGAAATAGAGGAGGAAACAAGTGCCACATGTGTAAAATATGTTCCCCACACCTCTATCACACTAAAAGAAACTCACAAGAGGCGTGGTTTAGAGAGATTAAACGAAACAAGCAAAGCTTACTCTATGCTGACATTTGATTTGATCATTAAGCCCTGGCACCTAAAATGTGAGCAGTTTGCAGTATTAATTCATTTGTTTAACTGGAAATGTCAGATGGTGATAGCATTGAAAAACATGTGGGATCACTTCAAATTATTAAGAGTATAATATATCTCCTGTCATTGAAACGGCCTCCGATTGTATGATTGTAAAGAGGAAGGAAAACGAGACAGACGGTGCAGCTCCAAACAGGCAATGATTCTCATTTCACACACGCAGTAGGCATGGGAGCAGGTATCTGCCCTATCCCAATGAAATCCACATGTTTCACTGTTATCTCTGTGTCAATCTAAGCGTATTTTGGAAACATACAACCTTATCAACCCTGGACAGCGATATAGCGACTCGCAATCTGTGCCACAACGTAACATTCATTCACGGGGAGCGTCTTTCTGTTTCCATGGCGACAAGGTTTTCCGTGTTCCAGTGAAGTGAAGAGGGCCTCCCATTCCTGCCGGTAATGGTTATACCCTCCCCCTTCAATTGAAGTGCCCTCCACAGCCAGGAGTGTGACTTCATTTGAAGTGACACTCGGTAGTGAAGGGGTAGTGTGTAGGGGGTGGTTTGGGATTGAGCCAAGATGTGTCTAATTTTCCCAATATAATGAAGTTGAAAAAAATATGTTCTTAAGACCTGTTGGATATGAGAGTTAAAAGACAGGTCGTGAGTGAAAAGAACTCCCAGGTTCCTGACAGTGGTGCTGGGAGCCAAGCTGATGTCGTCCAAGGTGGTGATGTTGTTCAAGAAAGCTTCTCCGAGATGTTTAGGTCCAAGAACAATGACTTCAGTCTTCTCTGAGTTCAGCAGTAAGAAGCTCATTCAGGACCTTACGTCTTTGAGGCAGGCTTCAACTATCTAAATGGAGTTTGCAAATGAGGCACACAGATGAATGAACTTGATCACATCAAAGCAGAAGAAAAGAGAAAATATTTGAATAATGAAATAATACATTAGAAAATAAATAATGAAAGGACATGAGGATTTTGTAAGATTATAGAAACTTCCTGATACACATGCCAAAATATTTAATATGAAATACAATAATTAATGAGAGCCTTCCCTCACAATACTCAGGTAATAGTCCAAAATAAGGAATTACATTTAACAATTTTTCCCCCTTAGTGTAGCAGCGGTTCTGTGGCTGCTAATATATTCAATTTGAAAAAGCTATGAGAGATGGCAGCCATCTTTGACATTTGCCAAACCATGATACTCAAAAACTCAATATTTGAATAAAAGTTTATTTCTTACACAGTAGTGACTTAAAATAGCAAAAGAAATAACATAAAAAAGAAAAATATTGAAAAAAATCAAGACCTTCAAAAAAAAAAAAAATTTGGTTGTGGCAGTTTTTGGAAAAAGAGCTGAAAAACACATTTTCTTTCTATCTGGTTTCTTAACCCTTGGACAAAAATTGTTTCATAGACCCTTATCTCCAATTTGGAGCAGAAAACAAAACTTTTGCATTAACCTTGAAATGATGGAGTGCCAGAGCACCCCACTAAATTTATTTTAAGATCTCACTTGTCAGCCCTGCCAACCTCTGCTTCTCCTTTCTGCATTCCTGCTCCTAAACATAAAAATGGCTTCAGAGGTGCAGGTCTACAGCTCCTGAGAACAAAGGTGACCCATTATAAAACCACAGGATAAAAATCCACATGTTGGTCACTATGGAAACACATTTCACCACATACATGTGCAGAAACAGACTCGATGTTGTCAAAACCAAATTTCTGTCTCATACAAATAGTCAGTGCCTCCGAAACGCACCATCCCTTTGGCTTTGTGTCAGCACTGCAAGTTAAAATGTTCAGGTGTTTTGTCACTATGACAGAGGACCATTGAAACATCCCTCATGTCCACCTCTCAGTCTGAGCCCAGTCCTTCATTGACAAAGGTTACTGTTCTCATTTTTCTGTCAAGCTAACAGAAAACAAATATTTATCAAACTGGATTAAAAAAAGAAAAAGATTGTACAGTAAGAGCAGCCTCCAGGGTCTGACATCATACATTGTGCTCATACTGCCAAGGACATTGTAACCTTTTCCAGCAACACACATAAAGTCACTTCTCTGCATCAGAGTAAATAGAAAATGAATAAAGCCCAAAATACCATAAAATAAATACATAAACACAAAAAACAAAGAAAATCATTTGTAGCCTACAGCGCTGTCAATAAAGCTGGAGTTCAACAACTAACACTTCTTCACTGGTCGCTGTCCTCACCCTCCTTCTCCTGGACACCGTCCCTGCTCTCCTGACCAATCACACGCTGCTGTCTGTCTGACCACAGATTCTTGTCCACATCACAGTGTGTTTTCACAATCATGCACAGAACCTGTCATCCGTCCTCCTTTGAGTTATAGTTTCACCTGACTTTGATCTGTCAGTTCATCAATGTTCCAAGAGATTCATACATGGTATTCATTTGGTTATGTTGACGACTAATTTTGACAGTTGAACAGACTATTGTGCTTGAGGTGACTCGTACAATGAAATGATGCTGATATTTTTTGGAGAGACTGACTGTTAGACTGAGAATCAACCATCAGTTCAGATCAACGAGATGTATTCACTGGTAAATTGTTAAATCTAGGCTAACTGTGCTAACTGTAGGCTTCGTGTACTTGGTCCTTTTCAAAACTGAACAAAAGCATTTGCAAATTGATGAAATTAATGAGAAATTCAATTATTATGTGAACAATTGCCAAGTAGTTTGGAGGTTTGTCCATGTTGTTTCGATAATGTAATTTCTGTTTCAAGAAATGAGCCAAACCAACGGAGAAAAACTGTAATACCACAATGGTGTTAAATGGACACTAAGTTGGTGTACATTGTTCCTTCGTTGGTACCACTATAATAATCACCCCAAAACATACAGAAGAAATACTGAGAGATTAATTTTTTTCTTCAACATACACAATGTGAAGGGTGTAGAGTAAATCAGTGTCAAATAATAACTAATTAATTTGTCAACAGCAGAATGCCAGCATTCTACAGGAGCAAAAGTAAAACTTTGAAAAAGACATCTAAACTTACAATATGTGAGTTTAAAATTAAGTCTGGGCACCACCCAATTTTGGAGAAAACAGAGAAACTTAAGAAATGTTTACTGTCAGACTTCTGTGATTTAATTAGTTGTAGGATTACCTTAATCATCAAGTCTCGATATCAACAGGCTGAGTGAGGAGCGGTGGCAGTGACAGAGATGACAGAGTCCCACAGCAAATGTTCTTGGAGGGTCGGGATGATGGGGAGGCTGGCTGCAGTTCAGCTCCATCAGAGATCAGGAATGAAAAGAGAAAGAGTTCAAAGAGTTGAAGAAAAATCCTCCAGAAATGAGTCTGAGAGTTTATACTTCAACATCAACATTTATTGTTTGACAGAGCAGAGAACAAAGATCTTCATCCCTCCTCTCCTCTGTCAGGTCATGTGACTCTCAGCTGGAGTGTCTCCATTGAAACACTCTTCTTCCTCACATTCAAACATTTACAGTCAAGTTTACATCTCTCTCATGATAACAGCAATAATAAAACCAATAAAATACAGAACAGTCAGAGCTGAGCTGAAGCCTTCATCACAATAATCCTTAGATAACACAAATACAAACAAGACTTCCTATCAATGATGAGCATCTAAACAGAGCAAACAGAGTTGAAGCACAGAGCAGAGGAATCTTCATATGAACAGCTGTGTTTCTCTCAGAGCCAGCTTCAGCTCTGATTGTTGTTATCCAGCAGCAGTGTTTGTCTTTGTTCTTTTCTGAGCAATAAGAGAAATGAAAATCACTTTGACACAGAGCTTCTTAGACTGACTTAGAAACTCACTGTGGACACAAAGCTGGAGTCTCCAGGCTCTGTGCTGAGCTTTAGACATCTCAGGGTCTCTGTCTCCATCATTAATGCAAAGTACTTTAAGGTCAGGACGAGGATCACTAAAAAGTTAAGAACAAACAACAACATCACAGCTGCTATCAGTCCCTGTTGCCGAGAGAGAGCCATCCTTCCTGGACCCCCTGAGTCTGGTTTCTCAGCTTCAGTGCTACGGGGGGTCTGGTTCCTGGCTGGTCCAGTAGTAGAGGGGGTCTGGTTCCTGGCTGGTCCAGTAGTAGAGGGGATCTGGTTCCTGGCTGGTTCAGTAGTAGAGGGGGTCTGGTTCCTGGCTGGTCCAGTAGTAGAGGGGGTCTGGTTCCTGGCTGGTTCAGTAGTAGAGGGGGTCTGGTTCCTGGCTGGTCCAGTCTTAGACTGAGTCTGGTTCTTGGCTGGGTCAGTTGTAGAGGGGGTCTGGTTCTTGGCTGGTTCAGTAGTAGAAGGGGTCTGGTTCCTGGCTGGGTCAGTTGTAGAGGGGGTCTGGTTCCTGGCTGGTTCAGTAGTAGAAGGGGTCTGGTTCCTGGCTGGTCCAGTCTTAGACTGAGTCTGGTTCCTGGCTGCTGTAGAGAGACCAACAGATCAGAGTCAGTCATGAAGAAAAAGTCAGTGACTGCAGATAAACTCTAAAATGTCCTCAACAGGAAATCAGAGCAGCCCTTTTCTCTCAGGTTCTTCGTCCTCTGAGGACGTCTTTGTCTCTCTGGATTCATCCTATCAAATGTTAGCTGCTGATCTCTGAACCTGAGCTGATTTGATTTTTCTTTGTCTCCACAAACGTTCACTGACTTTACTCACCAGTCACTGTGAGGAGACATCCGTCCACACCGGAACCAGAATCTGTTTTCACTCCACACCAGTACTGTCCTGAGTCTTCAGTCCTGAGTGAGGACACATGAAGTCTGATCTGTCCCTCTCTGAGGAGGTCTTTGTCACACTGGAATCGTCCTGAAAGCTCCCCATCCCTCAGTGGGATCTCAACTCCATCCTGGAGATCAAACAGGGCTGAGACTTTCCTTTTTTTCATCATGGCACAGAAAACATAGAGACCTTTCAGAGAGGGGTGAGGTTTTGGTGTGAAGGTCCAGTCCAGGGTGAGGTTCTACTTCTCCTCAGCCTGATAGGAGCTGTGACCCATGTTGAGCTCTAATCCTGTAGAGGAGACAGAGAGGAAAAGAGAGGGGCAGAAAAACACTGCAACATGTGAGTCTTTACACACATTTTCTCATCAAGTGTTGAAGTCTTTCACTCAGTCTCAAAGTGGATCTCCTCTTTTCTCTTTGTGGACAATAAAGTGAAGGTGGACACTAACCACAGACACAGCAGCTCAGAGCCGTGAGCAGCAGGAACCTGGAGACCATCTTCCCCCTGAAAACACACACATGAGGTCAAAGGTCAGTCCCACGGTCTGTGTGGAATCATGGGGTGCTTCCCAATGTGCCAAAATGCAGTCTCCTCTCTCCTCTCTCCTCCGCGACACCGGAAGTACTTTATGAGCAGCCATATTGGAGGACATTCCAAAGCGCCAAATGTGCTCGGCGGAGAGAGGAGAGAGGAGAGAGGAGACTGAGCTGGAGGAGGCATAATCGAGGAAACTCAAGTACAGGCTTCGCGGCAGTCTTTTCACTGACAGACACGCCCCCTTGTGACATATCAGTGCCTGCTATAAAGCGTCAGCTGTCCTCATGTGTGAAACGTGAGCTCCATGGAGCAAGATAAGCTGTATAAGTGTAAAGCCTGGCTCACACTTCAGGATTCTCGCCCCGATTTGACCCAGATTCCGTTCTCCCGACAATCAGGGAAGAAATCTGGTCGGGACTAACATCGGCCTCGACATTCGGCAAAGATTATCTTCTAGTGTGAGCTGTTGACAGATGAATCTTTAGCCCCACGATCGTCTCTCAGACTCGTCGGCCGCCCTGATAATTTTCAAACATGTTTGATATTTATCTGGATGATTACATCATTCATTCTCACTGAGGATGACAACAGAGAATTAGAAAGAGCCCCAGAGACCAGACAACAGTCAACAAATTTAGGCTTAAAGTGAAACTGAAAGGCTCCGGGTCAGCTGACTGTGCGCTCCACTGGCTCACTCCAGCCAGTTCAACAATGTCTTTAAAAATAACACATAACCAAGCCATTTTCATACAGTAGCAAACTGTTGTTTTATCAGTGATGGGTGTGAGATCATGCCATTATTGGCTGATACAGCAACAGTTTCACCTCTGTCCCTCTGCGTGCGCTTAATGGATGAAAGGCACCGCTGCAGACAGCTCCGCTTCTCTCTCCTCCGGTCCCACCAGTGCGCTAAGCAGTGCTTATAGCAGAATAAACACATTATTTATGAACACAAAGTGGCCCCAATATAAGAAAAAAAAACTATCAATCTGGGCCTGGGAAAACGTGACATTTATCTTTTTCATTCATGAACATATTCATGTTTAACTGATCTAAAAGTGAATATGAATTTTCTGCGGTCGAGCGCCCAGTTGTTTACATTATTTTCCTTAATTTAGTTTCTCCCGTGCATTCAGACCGGTTTATCAAGCTGTGATGCCGTCATCACTAAAATACGTCGCTTCATGTGACGCTCCGGAGGAGAGGACATCTCAATGCCCATAAAATGAACCTCCTCGTCTCCTCTCTCCTCTCTTTGCTTCCTCGCGTCTCTGGCATGCATCTCTGGTGGGCGGGACTAAGACGCAAGTGGACGAGGCGAGGATGGAACTTTGGAGCTTTGAGAAGCATCCATAAAAACACTCAGGGATGGAGAATCCTGCTTTGACACACAGCTGAGCTGCACATTGATGCTGAAACAGTGTGAGCTCCAGGCTGAACACAACCAACACACTTGAAGAGCTGTGTGAAGCTGCAGTGAGGACTTTCTGTCACTAGGGGCGCCCTTCATCCTCATTTCAAAATGGTGTTGAGCAGAGTCTTATACCCTCTGTGTACTCTCCTCACTCACAGTTACAAAACACCATCACAACAAAAAGTATTTTCCTGTAAAATAGCGGTATTTTCTGCAAAACTCTTTGCATTGTCACTATATTGAAGGTGTCTGACAGTAATAATTTAGGAAAAACCTTTCAAAACTGTCATTTTATCTAAAATTACATGCTAATACTGTAAATCTGCAGACATTTATCTTTAGTTATACGGACAGTTTGTTTTTATGCATAACAAATTTGCTGTTGTACTTAGGACAAAAAGTATTTTCACATTAAAATGCTGTAAATTGACTGTAATTTTACAGTATTTGTCTGGAAACTTTGCTGCCAGTGCCTTTACTGTTTTTTTTTTACAGATTTTTTTTTTTTTTACAGTGTACTTGAAAAGTACAAATGCTACCATGTTGAGTCTACAAGAAATAAAATGATCGTCTATTTCAAGGTATACAAGTGGTACTGATATGATTCAAATCTAAGTGTTTTTTTAATCACTACGAAACAAGTCTGATGTATTTAGATTGATGTTTTTACCAATACAAATAGCTCCAAGGGTATCTAGGAGTGCAAATTGTCAGCATGTGCTTTATCTATGTTAGAATGATGAGGGGGTCCTTGAAATGTTTGTTACCTGTGAGGGGTCCCTGGCCCAAAAAAGTTGGAGAACCCCTGCTCTGGCTCTCTGTTGCTTGCGCTTCTCTGTCTGTGTGGCCCTAATGGTTGGGATTGGTCAGCTGCCTCTGAGCCCTCTCCTTATTTGTGCGCCTTCGCAGCTCTTAATGAGAAAAACCTGGGTTGAGTTACTGTGTTACAGGTTTTCACAGTTCTTCACACACAACAATGGATAATTTGACACAGTTTGCAAAACCCTCACTTCATGTACCAATCGCTCATTTTGACACAGCTAAACACTCCCTTCTTTACACTCTGATGTCAATTACACATCACCTTGTTGTCAAAGCTGTACATGCAATGGTCAGTTATAGCACACACACCTCATTTGAAATCTCAAAGCATCAACACACAATTATTCAAATCTTTTAACACCCAGATCAGGAGAGCAATTTTCAATCAGGAGAACTGCAGCATAAAAGAGCAGCGAGCCCCTGCTTTGTTTTGTGAGCACTGAGCAATGGACAACGACAAGCAGAGAAGGAGAGGGGCAAGAGTGAGAGGAGGAAGAGGAAGAAAAAGAGGGGGAGATGGAGGAGTGAGAGGTCGAGAAGTAGGAGGACAGGGAGGAGGGGGAGGAGGAGGGCAATAATTTATAATCAGATCCGAGCCACGATTGTTGACCATGTTCTGAATCATGGTCTGAGCATTAGAGAGATGGGCCTGAGAGTCCAGCCAAACCTCAGCTGTTTCATCGTGGCTGGACTCATCAGGACCTTCAGAGTATGAATGAATGAATGAATGAATGAAAGTTTATTTTGAAAATGTAGAAGAAAAAATAATGTTATGGAAACAGCCAACAAAAGAAAGAAGAGAAAAGATAAATAAATATGTAGTAATAATAATACTAGTACTATTTTAAATCCCTAAGTTACAGTCTTTTACATTTTCAAAAAGGAGTGGAAAGAAGTTTAACTTATTTTTTCCACCCCCTCTCCAGTTTTAATTGAATACTAAATGGTTATTCAAGCTTGTGTCTATTTGAATATATACACACATAAATACACGTATACATACATACATATACACATACATATATACATATAAACATATATATATATATATACCTACATATACATACAAACATACATACAATTTTTATACAACCATGTGTATACCCCAACATATCTAAATACATTAATTCATGCACATAAGCAGCCCAGTGATCAGACAGTCCTATCATTCAGGGCCTCGAGCTGTCCTGCCCTCACACAGCGGTGTTTAACTCCCATCCTCCAACCTGTATTTTGTGAGAATCACCTCCCTGTATTTCTTTTTGAAATTATCGACATTATTGCATTGTTGTAGCTCTATAGACAGATTGTTCCAAAGTTTGACCCCACTGATTGCTATTGAAAAGGATCTGGTTGTGGTGCGTACAGACGATGTTTTAAAATTCATTTCTCTCCTAAGATTTAACCCTCCCCCTCGTCCCCTAAATAGTTTTTGAATATTGGCAGGTAATAAGTGGGATTTGGCCTTAAACATGACTATTGCAGTTTGGTATTTCACAATATCTGAAAATTTAAGTAGCCCTGACTGTAGAAATAGTGGGTTGGTGTGGTCCAGGTATCCGACTTGATGAATAATTCTTATGGCTCGTTTTTGAAGTATGGATATTGAATGCAGTGAACATTTGTATGTGTTGCCCCAAACCTCAGCACAGTAACTTAAATATGGTAAAACCAGAGAACAGTACAGTATCCGGAGTGATGCATGATCCAGGACGTGTTTGGCTTTGTTTAGTATTGAAATGCTTTTTGATATTTTGCTCTGAACATGTTTAATGTGAGGTTTCCAGCTTAATTTGTCATCGATTGTTATTCCAAGAAATTTATTTTCATTAACTCTCTCAATTTGCACCCCATCTATTTCCAAGTGAACATTCATGCTAGTACTCCTCTTACCAAATGTCATTATTTTTGTTTTGGTTAAGTTTAATGATAACTTGTTTTCATTAAACCACATTTTTATTCTATCCATTTCCGAGGCAACAACTTTCATTAATGTTTCCAAGTTCTCACTGGAGAAAAAGATGTTTGTATCATCTGCAAATAATACCATTTTCATGACATATGAAACATTACATATATCATTGATATACAATATAAAGAATTTGGGTCCCAACACTGACCCCTGGGGGACACCACAGGATATGTCTAAAGACGAGGAGCAAAATTCACCCAACTTCACAAACTGCTTCCTGTTCCTGAAGTAGCTCTTCACCCAATCATGTACCACACCCCTGATCCCATACTTTTCCAGTTTTTTGAATAATATATTGTGATTAATAGTGTCAAATGCCTTCTTAAGGTCAATGAATACACCTACTGCATGCTTTTTATGATCTATTGAGTAAGTTATTTCCTCCAATGATTCTATTAACGCTTGAGAAGTTGATCTGTTTGCTCTAAAACCATACTGACAGTTGGATAGTAGTTTGTGTTTGTCTAAAAAGCTGTCCAGTCTACTGTTAAAGAGTTTTTCCAGAATTTTAGAGAATTGTGGTAGAATGGAGACAGGTCTGTAGTTTGTGAAGTGGTGTTTGCTCCCCGTTTTGTACAGCGGTATAACTTTTGCTATCTTCATTTTATTTGGAAATGTACCAGTTTGGAATGATAAGTTGAATATGTATGTCAATGGCTTAGAGATTCCCCCAATAACCCTTTTCACAACACTCATGTCAATGTCCTCACAATCGGTGGAGAGTAGAGAACAGGTACCACAGGAAATCTATTTGCCTTGTGTTCTCTACTGTACAGTGATACTGTATCAATAGAATACAGTGTGCTGACTGTAGTTTTTACCAACATTTTCTTTAGAAATGCCCGTGCACTGAAACACTGTCAATTAAAACAATGATTTGCTGCAGACTTATGTGATATTTAATGTTTGAAGAAGTGGGCCTACACAGACATTTTCTAAAAGAAAAAAAAAGGGGTAAGTTTCACAAGCCGTTACCATTTATATTGTGTGTTGCATTTCAATAATTGGGTTTTCAGTTTTGCACTTCAGTGTGCTGTGAATGCTTTGTAGTGAGCAGCAAATGCTGAGCTGTGTGTATCAATTGAGTGGTATGTGTGTCATTGGAGAATGTGGCTGTGTGTACCAAATGAGAACATAAGTCCCATTTTTGTGAACAGTGAAGAGATTTGATGGCAAAGAGTCATCTTGACAAGGGAGTGTCAGGTTCAGCACTTTGTGTGTGAGGTTTTCAGGTTTGTGTGTACAGTTGTAACGCTCAGCCTATGGCCACCGCATTACATCAAAAAAAGGGGGACTTGTTAGTGGGGCATGGTAGTAATTATATACTCTATGATTTGTTTTGTCAAACTTTGAAAATACCCCGGAAACCTCTCCCCATTTTTTAAATAACTAAATGCCACAACCATAAATCATGATATAAGTGTGTGTGTGTGTGTGTGTGTATATATATATATATATATATATATATATATATATATATATATATATATATATATATATATATATATATATATATATATATATATATATATATATATATATATAAACTTCATCGCCAGGCCACCTTCTTCAATGCCCGTGACAGCGGACGTCTCAATAATTAAATTAGAAAAAAAAAAAAATCAAAATATTGTTCAAAACTTAGACTTCATGAAACTGAAATTAAACAAACAACCCTCAAACAAAAACCAAATTTTCCCCGGTTAACTATGTTGACAGTATCCACCCTTTTACTTTGGTCATTCCACTGTACTATGTAGTTTATGGGGCCTAACTTTCTCATCACTGTGGCTGGACCTGACCACTTGGGCGCAAGCTTTGATGAGAATTGATCAACAGCTTTAGAGAGTGGGTGAGAGCAAACCCAGACCTGGTCTCCCGGCAGGAGCTGTGCACCTCTCCTGCAGGTATTATAACTGAAAGAACTAGATATTTACTTAGAAAAACCTAGGTAAGTTTTTTCAAACGGAAATTCTGAATAAATTTTACAGAGGGCATATCTAGGTAAAATTTATTTTAACATGAAAGCAATTTCTACAAGAAAACTCAAGTAGACTTTACTGGCATCTTTAAATGTTTGTATTGAACTTTATTCTTTTATAATCAGCATTTTTACTTACACTCACTATGCATCAAACTGCAAAATTCACTTAAAAAACAAATGTCTATTCAGAATCTTTTCTATTTGTTTATTGAGAATGTATTTAGGAGCTATATTTAAGTAACATTTGTCCAACATTTTGTGTTCTTTCATAGCCTTTGTTGTATGACATACTTGATTTACTACAGATTAATAAAACAAAACATGAAGCAGCTGTGTTTTAACAACACCACCTTTATTTTCCAAAACTTAATAAACAAAACTTTTCTGAAAACCTTTTCTAATTTTCTGAATGGATAAGTCTTTTCCACTATTTTTGCCTAAAAACTTAACATCTACTTCTGCTCTTAGGCCTTTAATTCACAAACATTTTTTAACCAACACTTCAAAAGAAAGCTGACATGCAAATACAACAGCGCCTTTGTGCATTGTCACTGATGGCCATTGAGTCTGAGCTTGTCAGGAAACTAGACTTTAATGAGACTGTGATGGAGTTTGCAAAAAAAGAAAGCAAGAAGAAATCTTTCTAAGATGGTAGGAGGAGAGATGGAGCCGAGGAGGAGAGACAGAGCTGAGGAGGACAGAGACAGAGCTGAGGAGGACAGAGACAGAGCTGAGGAGGACAGAGACAGAGCTGAGGAGGACAGAGACAGAGCTGAGGAGGAGAGACGGAGCTGAGGAGGACAGAGACAGAGCTGAGGAGGAGAGACGGAGCTGATAGAGGTCTCTCTGTGTGTGTGTGTGTGTGTGTGTGTGTGTGTGTGTGTGTGTGGGGGGGGGGGGGGGGGGGGGGGGGGGGGAGCTCCTCCAAGAATTTGTGCCCATGGGCCCCTGTCTTCCTGGTCCAGGCCTGCTCATGGCCATCCAGGGTAGGAGTAGGAGAACTCTGTTTTAAACCCTCCTGCTTTAGATTACTTTAATGAGGCATAGCTATTTTTTCCACAAATTGCAACTTCTTTTGTACACAGGAACATTGCACTTAAGGGGAATTAAATCAGCAGGTGACCTTTACACCTTGTGCACTGTGCCTCTGCGAGTAGCAGGGGGCAGCGTATAAGAATGGCAGCAAGCAGGTTTTTTCCTTTTTCTGTATCTCACTTATTCTATAAAACCTGGCAACCTCTTTGAAATCTTATCGTCATTGAAAAACGCGCGACGGAGCACAGTCAGTAAGGGCTTTGACCTGACCATCAACAAGAAGCAGGAGTGCTGATCTGAAGAGGTGTACGGAAGCGCACTTTGAGGAGGGTAATGTTCAGATAAGTCTGTTTTTTGTTAGTTAAACTGTATAATTCGCATGCAGCTCTCGTCAGTGTGGAGTTATTAATTCAGGACAAATGTTTACTAGCTGTGTGGGCTTTCAAGACACGGTCTGCGCTGAAGTGAAAATACCGGTTATAACATTTGTTGCCATATTTTACCGATTTACTCATTTTAGATGACATTTCTGATAAATAGAACTGTAACGCAGCTAAATTGCGCGGCACTTCAGCTTGTCTGAGCACCACGAGAGCAGTGAAGGGTTTTGTTTACTTCGACCAACAAGTTATCAGTTTAGCAGAAAAGCAGCATGTAGCATGGTGTCCATCAGAAGCTGGAGTATGAAAACGCTTCAACGCGCTCTTTCATGGCTGCGTGGATGATGCGTTAAAGGTTAAAACACGGAGAGTTAAGCGGCCGTACGTCCGGTGGAAAGAAGAGAAGCTTTCTGAAATCATAAAAAAAAAAACAATCACCATACATATGTTTTCATATTTTCGGCTGAGAAAGAAACGTCTGCCAACATAATGATATGCAAACACGGTCTTTTCTTATAAATGTCACTTCTGCCCGTTCAAAAAAGTTTCTAAAAACTGTTCATTAAGTGTTTTGATCCGTGTTTTTGCACGTAAACGTCAGCAGAGGGGTGTCACAGCAACGTGCGTGACCCCTCAACGAGACAAACAGAAGAAAGCTGTGACAATTGTGTATTTCTTTATAAGAGTGATGGAACTAAATTTAAACTAGAATCACATTGGTATTGCAAATTAGGTATGGCATGAAAGGGACATAGTTATATATATATATATATATATATATATATATATATATATATATATATATATATATATATATATATATATATATATATATATAATATTTAATAGTTTCAAAAGTAAAAAAAAAAAATCCAGTAAGTATTTAGTTTCATTCATTTATGATGTAGCTCAAATTGTCATTATGTTGAAATGCTGACTCAACATTTCAACATATTGTTCTCCTGTGACTTTATTCTTTTGCTTCTTCTTCTTCTTCTTCTTCTTCTTCTTCTTCTCCTTATTCTTCCGTACGTTTTTTGGTTCGCTAAAACTCCTTCAAATTTTGTCTGATTTTCACCATTCAAATTTTAAACTATTCAGCTTCTTCTGGAGAAGCGTGCTATGACTCTTCTCATATTTAACCCTTCAACTTTTTGAATAATTCAGCTTTTTATGAAAATTATTCCCCATCTGAAATGCATTGGAAACTTCAGCTTCTCTTGAAAAATCTCCTTCAACTTTCAGAAGTTCTAGCCTCCTCATACTTCCACTTACAGTCTTCATTTAAACTTAAAAATATTCAGCTATCTTTCCACTCTTCAGGTTTTTGTCTGCTCTTAAATCTCTTGTACTGTTTTTGAGATTTCACTGTTTAAGCAACATAAACTTTTCCCACTTTGCCCTAAAATCTCAGCTTCCTTGAGTGCAATCATCGTTAGCTAGAGTGGGACACACTCTTGCAGAATGGTTGCTGCTGTCTCTGGAAGAATTGTCATAACTTCCGAAATATTCACAGTAGAAACTTAAAAAATACATCTAACAGTTGCTAGTCTTGTGCTGCTTCTGACAAAGTGGTTTTTAAAGCAAAAACATCAAGCACTTTATCACAAAATGACCAGCTGTCATGAAGTTTTTACACCCTCAAACCATCTCCTCCAATGTTAATTCCTGAGGAGTTTTCTCAAAGATCAGTGGAATTTCCCTCATTTGCAAACTGCTCTCAATGACACAGTTCTGCATCTTCATACATGAAAGTTGCACCTTCAGCTTCCCCAGGATCTTGTGGTTCTTATGGTGTGTTTATTTTTATTGTAGCGCTCACGATTTTGGCAAGATTCAGACTCTTGCTTCACCACAAAATGCCCAGAGTAACACATGAGCAGGGTAAAGTTCTGCAGCTGCACCTTAACGAGCATTCGTCTCCTTGACAGTCTTTCATCTCACACAGCTGTATGTACTAGCTCATCAAAACAGTCAGGGACAAAGACACACATGTACTTCAGTTATTTATAACACCATACCTCCCCCTTTGACTAAATCTACATGCTCCACTATTCATACAACTTTTCCCACACCCTATTATTCTCAAACTGCTACTTTTTCTTCTATTACTAGTGCTTCATTAATCTCTGTACTGTTTTGTCCCCTATTTCTCCTACTTCTTCTCTCCATTCCACATTTTCAGCTCTGGTTCACATCATAACCCCCTTTTTTAAAAACTTTTAAATGATTAAACTTTATTTAAAACATTTTACCAACAAAAACAGAGACTGAAAGAATCTTCTGATCCACTGCAACTCCTTCAACTTCAACTGCTTCTACCTTCTGCAGACTTTGACTTAAAGACCTCATTCACACATTAAACTGGTCCTATTACCCTTAATCCTATTAACACATTAATCATCGATTTCTGCTTTCTTCTACATTTTTGAAGATTTCACTTTTTGATCTTTCTCTTATTTTTATTATTATATTTTAACTCTTTTAGGATAATTTACATTTCCACTATATCTATTAAACCTTTCATCTCATGCAGCTGTTTATACTAACTCATCAAAACATTCAGGAACAAAGACACACATGTGAGTGTGCTCTTTCTGTCCCTCACACATCCCAGACCTTTGCATGCAGTGACATTTCCATCACTACTTCAGTTACTTAAAATACCATACCTCCCCCTTTGACTTAATCCTCATGCTCCACTATTCATACAATTTATTCCACAGCTTTTACTGCTTCTTCTCCTACTATTAGTGCTGCATAAACCTCTGTACTTTTTTTTCTGCTACTTCTTATTCTCTCAATTCCACATTTTCAGCTCTGCTTCACATCTATAGCCTTTTTAACTTTTAAATCATTAAACTTTATTTAAACAATTTTACCAGCAATGACAGACACTTGAATAATCTGCTGATCCACTAAAACTCCTTCAACTTTAACTGCTTCTACCTTCTGCAGACTTTGACCTTAGACTGTTCACACATTAAACTGGCCCCATTATCCTTTATGCTATTTACACATTAGTCATAGATTTCTGATTTCATCTACGTTTTTGGAGATTTCACTGTTTGATCTTTCTCTCTTTTTTATTTTTATTTTTTAACTTCTATAGGCTTATTTATATTTTCCACTGTGTCCACTGTCTTTATCCACTTTGTCTTCGCTGTGTCATTTTCCTTACCTATTCTTTCTTCACTTTCTCTCAACTTTTCTTTTACTTTCTATTTCATTTTTTCTCTTCTGCCTTTCTTCTTCACTTCTACATCACTTTTACCTCACCGTTTTTCTTAACTCCTTCTTTACTCTGTCTTCACTATTGCTCCCTTCCTCTTCTCTCCTTATACACTCCAAATTTTCAGTTCATACTTTGTTCAGCTATTTAGCTATTTTCTTTTACATTTTCAGCTTTTTCCGCTAGTATTTTCACTTCTTCAGCCTCAGCATTTCAACGCATTTCCTGCAAGGAAATGCAATTTCCCTAGTTAATATTGTAGTTATCTCATGTAGAAAAAGCATTTCTCTTTGATTTAATTTAAAAGTTTTAGCATGATTCAAATCCTGATTACAGCTAGGTGTCTGTACCATTTGCCAAAGTGTATTTCATTTTATGTTTATTTATTTATTTTTTATTTTTTTAGTGTGTCTCACTTCTCAAAAGAAATTACCCATCCACGAGTCAATTTACTTTCAGCTTGATTTTGAAATTAGTAATTGGGTGAAGAATCTTGAAATTGAGGTCTAATAAAATCTATTAATAATAGGAAATGGAGTGTAAAATAAAAATCCTAGATCCTAAACTATGTCAACAAGGGTGCTGCATTTTGTAAATATGAGCGCCTCTCATGGTTTTAACCAGGAAAAGGTTAACCACACTACATGTGCAAAGTAAAGCCATGACAGTAATTTTAAATATTTCTTTTGGCGTTAATCAGGTGTTGATACAGCTTTGAAAATTTTGATTTGACATTTATATTTGTACTGTGTTTTCTCCTTTCCCCAGCAGCAAGTTTCTGCAGTGGGTTGAAACAACAGTGTCTTCTCGAGGAGCAACTTTACCAAGTTCCACAAGTTGAACCTGTGGCTTTGCAGGTGTGTACAGAAAATAATGAAAATAATAATAATATAATGTGTGTGTAAACTATTGTGTAAAGCTGGGTACTTTATTAGAGAGTAAATAAAACCATCATCACTAATGTTTATTACAAAATATATTATTGGTTTGTTTGAAGATTAATGTTGCTTGCAGGAAATTGGCCAGTTAAGCTGACAGTTGGCTTCCTTGTATTTACAGACAATCATTTGTAATTTAAAGTATTGAAAAGAAACTGTAAATGACTTTGACTCTTTTAACTTCCATTCCATGGTTTCTTCAGTCAGGAGCCAATTTATCCTGAAAGTTTTATTGTATTTACAAAAACTGCTAATTTTGAATGTAATGAAACATGACTACAGCCACCTTGATTTTTATTTCTGCTTTTAGACTCTCAGTCTGAAGTCAGAATGGCCTGACTTTAGACAGGCCATTCGCGTGTTCGCGTTTGGTGTGGCCGCGGCATTACAGGAAAAGATTAATCACTTGACAGTGTTGTCAAAAAGGCAAGGCAAAAGTAAACATTAGTCAAATCTTATGCATTAGTCAAAAAAATCTTGAACTTCCTATTGAGTCCTTGCATATTGCCATGCTCTTTTAAGTGTTGCTGAAACACTCAGAAAATAACACCTGTATCACTACTTTATAACTTTCCATACTGTTCCTTATTGTATCGTCCACTACGATGGAATTTTTCTGTCTCTGTTTTCAGTAGCTTTGAGTTGAAATATAACTGTTTTTTGGATACAACAATCAAGTTTTCTCCTGCCAGTACCAAGCACCTAAGAGGGGGATTATCTGACACTTATTACACATGCAGCCACATCTAATCTTGTGTTACATGGCTTAATGTTTGTACGCCGGGTGTTATGGAATGCAAAAATGATTGGTATTGTTTTCTTTAAAGTACGTGGTATTTGAAAAAGTATCAGAGCATCAAAAACTCTGACAATCTTTGTAGTAATATTACATTGTTAGGATTCTCTGTCATGAAAAATCAGCCTTTATTTCTGTGTTTCTGATGCAGCTACTTTTGCCATGATGAGCACTCCAGCAAAACTACGCATCATTTTTGAAGAGGATGACATTCGCAAACTGTCTCTACCCTCTGGCATACCACGCAGCCTCACAGAGCTTTGTCATATTCTCAGAAAGACCTTTAATATTCCAGGGGATTTTTCTGTTCTTTACCAAGACAAGGATTTTGATGGACAGTTTTGTACTCTCACTGGCATTGAAGAGGTGGAGGACAAGGCAACATTAAAGGTTGTGAAAACACAGCCAGCCATGCTTACTATAAGTCCTGTGGCAGAATTGGCAGAATTAGACATTGACTCTCCTCTACCAGAAGCTTCCTCTGATAACTCTTCTGTCCAGTTGTCAAGATTTCAGGACACCATCCTTCTCTCCTCCTCTGATGAGAGTGGAACACCTCACCGGTCTAATCCATGGCCAGCCAAGTTTGAAATACCTGCCTTTCCCCATGGCGTAGAGCTTCTGCTGGAGGCTGGAAACCAAGCATTCTTAAAGGATGGCACCATGCTGAACAATCCAAGATTAACAAGCAGCATACTAGAGAAGCTGGCTGAGGTGATGTTTGGCTATACAGCATACCCCACTGGGCTCCAGATTTTGGCTGTGGTTGAAGCCCTGATTGAAAAGTACCCATGCCTCAGAGAGCCAGGGTCATTCAACGGCCTATGTGGGTGGCATCAGAGGATCAAAAGTAAAATGGGGAATTACCGTACAAAGTTAAGATGTCGTCAAGTTGTCTGTCCAGAGTTGCAGGTGAACTTGAAAAAGCAGAGGTTGAATGAAAATGGATCATACAAAGGCATTAAAAGGCCTAAGAAGGCTGAAGTCAACTACCTGCCTCCACTGCCTTTTGGGGACACAGAGGCTACTTTAGAGAAGGAGAGAGTAGACATGTTGCAAGAAATTGATAAGAAAAACAATGAGAAGATAATTGCAAAGAAAATGGAAAGGTCTTTTGCCTACCGAAGACTGGAAGTTGTAAAGCAGTGCCCCTCTATCCAGCATTTCCGAGCAAGATGGCCAGCTCTTTTCTCTGAAGCTCAGGTAAATTCATTGTCTATGTCACTGTGTGCTGAGGCTGATATCCTTATTATCATCAATCATTATGTAACAATGTGTGTTTGTTTTAAAATATTGAAAGTCGCCCTGCTATTAAATTTAAGGAGTTCAATAAATAATGATACATTTAAAAACATAAATATAAACACACAATAAATAAATAGATGAATAAATAAATAGCAAATGTTTAGACTCATAAATACCTATGAAATATAATACAATTCACAGTTAAAAAGACCAAAAGTCTATAGCACAATGAAAACCAAAACGGCTTTATCTAGCCAAACTTTGTAGACATCACCGAGTAAGCCTTGTGTCAGCCAATGGGCTTCTATCCTGCAGATCTAAGCTCAGATTTAAACCTGGACTTTGACAGGGGATTACTGTTTTTAACTAACAGGACTGGAGATGCAGTTTGGGGAGAGTTTTTACTGCTGCTAACCCGTAACCCTACTTCAAGTAGATGACTGAGCAGCAGATGCAGTTCTAGTCGGTTAGCTGCCAGCATATTTTAAAGCTAATTGTTTGTCATTTTGTCTCCCTTTTTTAGATTGAAGAAGAGTTCAGACGCATCACAACAGTTCACCTGCAGAGAACCTTTCTGAGCAAGCTGGACCTCTACACTCCAAAACTGCAAGAGATATTTAGCAAAAAAGGAGGTGTTGCTGGAAGTAAAATAAAGCCTCTGCTGGAATCGTTCAGTCAGGTGAAGTATCAAACATTCAGTTACTGTTAACTGCTCATTCATAGATTTATACCATAGACTTGATGAATATATTATTCTCAGGGTAAGGCAAGAATCAGCAAAGGTATAAAGCCCTCAATGGGTCTGCCAAAGCAGATGTCATATGGCTCATTTGTATAATTATTATATGATTATACTTATTATATTTTTTGTGAGACTCAATGTACAGGATGTTTTAACTGTTTATGAATTAACCTTTGTACATTCTTCTGTTTTAACAGCAACATGTTGAAGCTCGGCGGGAGGCCATGATCCGCTGCCTGATGGAATTCCTGGGGGAGTCTTCAGGAGAGCTCATCAAGGACTACATGGTAAATTAAAACATTTCCAGATCACAAAAAAATCAGAGGCCCCTTAACTAGAATATAGATGGAGATTGTAATCTGTTTTTACAGTGCTCTGTTGGTCATTTTTTAAAATCCCAAATTCAATACCATGAAATCTTATACTCAATCCTGTAATGCAGTAGTTTGCTTTAAGCCAGTCACAGTGTTAAAATTCATTCAAGGGTTATAAACATCAGCTGTCCAAAATGATAAAAAAAAAAAAAAAAGTCGTGAATAAATTGAACTGCCAGCCAAAAGGAACTTCAGCATTATGCAACCCTTTGAAATAAAATTCAGCACCTTTTTTTTTCCCATCAACAACAAATTGATTTTAAGTTGAAAGCTGTCATCTATGTTGAATTGGCAGAATAAAAGCTAGTAAGCTTACCAGATGAGATGAGACAAGGTTACATCATATTTAAAAATCAGGTCATTAATATGACCATTTGAAATCAGTTAATAGAGTGCAATAATGTACCAAAAACAAAATTCAGAACTCAGAATTCAAAATTCATTCATTGACATTGTTTAATTTTTAGCCTAATATAAAAACTTCAAAATTCTGGCTATGCTGTCCATTTTTTTCTTTCCCAATTCAACAGTGTGACAATCTAATTTCTGCTAAAGTTACTCCTTTAACATAACAAGTAACTTGTTGCATGCTCAACAATTGGAATGATAGTGAAATTATGAACCTGAATGAGGATATTCATGTTTTTTACAGGATGACAGCAGGGAAGCTGTAAAAGAGGACCAGGCTAAGCAAGTTTTGAAGATCTGTGTCTTCCACAGAAGTGAGGAACCATCCTACATTGATGTGTCCATTGTTGTGGAAGGAACTGAGGTACTTAATGGATGTCAGAGTGTGAGCAAGGCTTGCCTGCTGCTCACGGGCATCATCTACGCTATGAATCTGAGCTACCCACCAAAAGTCAAATACACTTTTGAAGTGTTTCAGAAGCTCTTTCTTGAGCTTGGTGTCCTCAGACTGTCACCCAAAGTACAAACTTTGCGAAACAAACTTGAAATGTGAGTGACACTGTTTCTTGGTTTGAAAAACAGGTTCAGGTAGTGCATACAGTAGTGTAAACGTGTTTGAGCTTGTATTGTTGTTTTTTATTATTTTGTTAAATAATGTGTTTTTTTTAGCATTGAACCTTCAAACCATAAAAGAAATGACATTGTAGTGCTAAAACAAAGAGATTTGTTTACTTAATTACTTAGAATACTCTTCTTTGGGCTGATTACTCTAGATGCTGTATCGCACATTTCTTCTTGGTTGTAAAGGGAATAATAAATGTCAGCTTTCTTTTGAAGTGTTGGTTAAAAAATGTTTGTGAATTAAAGGCCTAAGAGCAGAAGTAGATGTTAAGTTTTTAGGCAAAAATAGTGGAAAAGACTTATCCATTCAGAAAATTAGAAAAGGTTTTCAGAAAAGTTTTGTTTATTAAGTTTTGGAAAATAAAGGTGGTGTTGTTAAAACACAGCTGCTTCATGTTTTGTTTTATTAATCTGTAGTAAATCAAGTATGTCATACAACAAAGGCTATGAAAGAACACAAAATGTTGGACAAATGTTACTTAAATATAGCTCCTAAATACATTCTCAATAAACAAATAGAAAAGATTCTGAATAGACATTTGTTTTTTAAGTGAATTTTGCAGTTTGATGCATAGTGAGTGTAAGTAAAAATGCTGATTATAAAAGAATAAAATTCAATACAAACATTTAAAGATGCCAGTAAAGTCTACTTGAGTTTTCTTGTAGAAATTGCTTTCATATTAAAATAAATTTTACCTAGATATGCCCTCTGTAAAATTTATTCAGAATTTCCGTTTGAAAAAACTTACCTAGGTTTTTCTAAGTAGATATC
Organism: Halichoeres trimaculatus; assembly: GCF_033239565.1. Taxonomy (NCBI): domain Eukaryota; kingdom Metazoa; phylum Chordata; class Actinopteri; order Labriformes; family Labridae; genus Halichoeres; species Halichoeres trimaculatus. The sequence continues at coordinate 3,905,537 of NW_027437180.1, forward strand.
TAGTTCTTTCAGTTATAATACCTGCAGGAGAGGTGCACAGCTCCTGCCGGGAGACCAGGTCTGGGTTTGCTCTCACCCACTCTCTAAAGCTGTTGATCAATTCTCATCAAAGCTTGCGCCCAAGTGGTCAGGTCCAGCCACAGTGATGAGAAAGTTAGGCCCCATAAACTACATAGTACAGTGGAATGACCAAAGTAAAAGGGTGGATACTGTCAACATAGTTAAACGGGGAAAATTTGTTTTTTGTTTGAGGGTTGTTTGTTTAATTTCAGTTTCATGAAGTCTAAGTTTTGAACAATATTTTGATTTTTTTTTTTTCTAATTTAATTATTGAGACGTCCGCTGTCACGGGCATTGAAGAAGGTGGCCTGGCGATGAAGTTTATATATATATATATATATATATATAGGTTTCCGGGGTATTTTCAAAGTTTGACAAAACAAATCATAGAGTATATAATTACTATCATGCCCCACTAACAAGTCCCCCTTTTTTTGATGTAATGCGGTGGCCATAGGCTGAGCGTTACAACTGTACACACAAACCTGAAAACCTCACACACAAAGTGCTGAACCTGACACTCCCTTGTCAAGATGACTCTTTGCCATCAAATCTCTTCACTGTTCACAAAAATGGGACTCATGTTCTCATTTGGTACACACAGCCACATTCTCCAATGACACACATACCACTCAATTGATACACACAGCTCAGCATTTGCTGCTCACTACCAAGCATTCACAGCACACTGAAGTGCAAAACTGAAAACCCAATTATTGAAATGCAACACACAATATAAATGGTAACAGCTTGTGAAACTTACCCCTTTTTTTTTTCTTTTAGAAAATGTCTGTGTAGGCCCACTTCTTCAAACATTAAATATCACATAAGTCTGCAGCAAATCATTGTTTTAATTGACAGTGTTTCAGTGCACAGGCATTTCTAAAGAAAATGTTGGTAAAAACTACAGTCAGCACACTGTATTCTATTGATACAGTATCACTGTACAGTAGAGAACACAAGGCAAATAGATTTCCTGTGGTACCTGTTCTCTACTCTGAAGGTCCTGATGAGTCCAGCCACGATGAAACAGCTGAGGTTTGGCTGGACTCTCAGGCCCGTCTCTCTAATGCTCAGACCATGATTCAGAACATGGTCAACAATCGTGGCTCCGATCTGATTATAAATTATTGCCCTCCTCCTCCTCCTCCTCCTCCTCCTCCTCCTTGTCCTCCTACTTCTCAACCTCTCACTCCTCCATCTCCTCCTCTTTTTCTTCCTCTTCCTCCTCTCACTCTTACCCCTCTCCTTCTCTGCTTGTTGTTGTCCATTGCTCAGTGCTCACCAAACAAAACAGAGGCTCACGGTTCTTTTATGCTGCAGTTCTCCTGATTGAAAATTGCTCTCCTGATCTGGGTGTTAAGAGATCTGAATAATTGTGTGTTGATGCTTTGAGATTTCAAATGAGGTGTGTGTGCTATAACTGACCATTGCATGTACAGCTTTGACAACAAGGTGATGTGTAATTGACATCAGAGTGTAAAGAAGGGAGTGTTTAGCTGTGTCAAAATGAGCGATTGGTACATGAAGTGAGGGTTTTGCAAACTGTGTCAAATTATCCATTGTTGTGTGTGAAGAACTGTGAAAACCTGTAACACAGTAACTCAACCCAGGTTTTTCTCATTAAGAGCTGCGAAGGCGCACAAATAAGGAGAGGGCTCAGAGGCAGCTGACCAATCCCAACCATTAGGGCCACACAGACAGAGAAGCGCAAGCAACAGAGAGCCAGAGCAGGGGTTCTCCAACTTTTTTGGGCCAGGGACCCCTCACAGGTAACAAACATTTCAAGGACCCCCTCATCATTCTAACATAGATAAAGCACATGCTGACAATTTGCACTCCTAGATACCCTTGGAGCTATTTGTATTGGTAAAAACATCAATCTAAATACATCAGACTTGTTTCATAGTGATTAAAAAAACACTTTGATTTGAATCATATCAGTACCACTTGTATACCTTGAAATAGACGATCATTTTATTTCTTGTAGACTCAACATGGTAGCATTTGTACTTTTCAAGTACAGTGTAAAAAAAAAAAAAATCTGTAAAAAAAAAACAGTAAAGGCACTGGCAGCAAAGTTTCCAGACAAATACTGTAAAATCACAGTCAATTTACAGCATTTTAATGTGAAAATACTTTTTGTCCCAAGTACAACAGCAAATTTGTAATGCATAAAAACAAACTCTGTCCGTATAACTAAAGATAAATGTCTGCAGATTTACAGTATTAACATGTAATTTTAGATAACAATACAATTTTGAAAGGTTTTTCCTAAATTATTACTGTCTGGCACCTTCAATATAGTGACAATACAAAGAGTTCTGCAGAAAATACCGCTATTTTACAGGAAAATACTTTTTGTTGTGATGGTGTTTTGTAACTGTGAGTGAGGAGAGTACACAGAGGATATAAGACTGCTGAACATTAAAGTATTGCATAGGGGGGACATGCTGTCTGTGCAACACTGCATGGACCAGCTGTGTAATTCAAATAATATTGTTATTACAATATTTACCAACATAGCAAAGACCATCAACACATCTCATTTATTAAAAACAAAACACAATTCACAAATCACGGGGTACAGGGTCTGCACAATGGAGCACAGACAGCCAGTCCACTCCATGGGGCTCAGAGAGCTGGTTTGCTCCTTGGAGCACAGATGGTCGGTGGAGCACATGCTGTGCCCGGTGTATAGCAGGGTCTCATATCCACAGTGTGTCCTCCTAACTAAGGGTTACAAACACTGTCACAATAAAAATGACTTTACTGTGAAATAAAAGGAAACACAGTAAAATTAAGGAGACAAACTGGTGGAAGACAAGATGACCAGTGATGCAGTGTGTTCTGTTAGGAGGTTTATTGCTTACTTAAAATTGGTCTCTGATCAAAGAACAAATTATTCCTGTATTTTTACAGTGTTTTTCATGTAGTTCTATGTTACTGTGTTTGACTGTAATTTAACAGTGTTTGTCTGGAAACTTTACTGCCAGCTCCTGTACCGTTTTTTTTACACTTCGTTTTTTTTTTCAATCAGTGAATTGCGACCACGAGTGAGGAGGGTACAGGGTTCAGCTGGCATAATACCTAAAAAATAATCCAGGATTTCATCTTGCAGTTAATTTCTGCCATCTTACAGATGTGTATATTGTTTTTGAAAAACATTGAAAATACTTTGAAAATTAAGGGTAAATAACTGCAGAATTATTTTTTTTTTCACTGCGTAAAATTACTGAAAATATCTGTAAATCTACTAGAATTTTGTTGTTTTACAAGAAAACAGGAAAACAAACTTTCCTCTAAACTTACATTTTTTATACACTGTAGTAGATCTAAAAAGTTTCAAGAAAAAGAAAAGTACCAAGAGTGGTATTACCCTTTTTTTTTAATAAATACAGACATTCAAAATGACCAGTCTCATTCAGACCTTCATTGAGTGCTTTAACAAAGAATAAGAACTAGTGATACTTGTTCAAATCATCTGCAGAAAGCTTGCAGATGTGGAGGCCACAGCGTCAGTAGTGGCTGTGGGTGACTGACTGGAGGCGTCCTCGGGGAGGTGGAAGGCTGCTGCAGCAGACCTCCAGCAGAGGGGAGCGCCACTGGACAATCACTCCTCATGGCGCCCCAGCGGGTTGGCCTGGAACCTGGGGATGGTCACATTTGATAAGTGGATGGAGCACAGCTACAGGTAGAAGGCCCCCACCACTCTGCTGGCCTGGAGCTGCTCCAGCTTCCTGTCCCAGGAAGGAGCTGCTGCAAACCAAAGAAATGTGCAGAGGACCTCCACAGATTTTTAGACGGCTCACCTCAGCCTCCTGGGCCACAGCAGCTATGGCAACAAGCTGGATGAGGAGGGCAGGGGAGTCGGTCCAGGTCCTGGCAAACCTCAACCCCCCTCCCCCATCCTCCTCAAAGAGATGTCAGGTGAATGTGGCTCTTTTGGAGTCTAAAGAGTCTTGAAAACAAACAAACAAACAAAAAAAACAATAAATAAACACTTTTAAGACTTTTTAATGTCAAACCAACATCAGCTTTTGTTGTTTATAAAGCCACAGAGCCTCAAAATCTCTACTGCTGTGTTTCTCTTAAAGGTTCACACCCAACTATTGATTATCCATGAGCATCATGATCTTCAGGCTGCTGGGAGGCATGCACTGACAGGACAGCTCAGACCTGATCAGCTATGGAGTGACATCTTATGCTGTGATGCTGCCTGCTGTGGAAACAGAAGGTCAGGAACAAGAGGCAGGTGTCAGATCATTGAGCATGGTCCCAGCAGGGTTCAGCTTCAGGCGTCTGATGACAGAAGGAGGAGGTGAATGGACTCACACTCACTAGTGAGTTTTATAAGATTTAAATCAAAGCCCGATGGACCCACACATCATCACCTTCAGCATCATCAGGGACATGTCAAGGCTTGGCAAACTACTCTTTCTGTTTATCTATTTTTTTCTTTCCTGTTACCTCCTGAATGCCTACACCTCCTTTTGGACACAGTGCTCCTTTCAATGATCCCCTTTATTTCAGTTGGTGCTTGTTCAGACTCAACAACATATCCCCAGAGGACAGAGGAAGTCTATCAGAGCTCTCCTCCTCTTCAGACCTGCTTTCTCCTCCAGCTGTGACTGAACTCTAATAGGTGTGTGTGGAATAATGTCTTCAAGCTGTTTGAATGTATTCTTGTCTTATTATACTCGATATGAGCCACATTCAACTTATCAGTCCAGAAAAAGGTCTTGTTTCAAGTTATTTAAAAGAAAAAATGAGGCCTGAGTTGCTTGTATAAAGTAAAAATATTCTTCCAACGGAAAAAGGAAAATTGAATAATGTCTTAAGACAAGCAACTTTTTTTCGTCTTGCAGATTTTTTACTTGTTACAGGCAATTCAGACCTTGAAACTAGATATTTTTTTGACTTGTCGGGTTGATGTGGCTCATTTTAAGCCTACAAAGACATTTTCTACTGAAAACAAGACAAAAACACTTGATAAGATTTCTTTTTTTTTCAGTAAAAGCCAAATGATCCAGTTTAAAAATGAAAGATTTGAAACACACTTGGAGAGGATATTTCATTTCATAATTTTATCCGTACGCTGTCATAACTCCTATGAAGGTGAAGTCTTTAACACTTGAAACCATTTGACAGTTTAATGGGACTGATTCTTGAACTGGTTCAAATGGTAGAAATGTCATATCAAATACTGTGACACCAACAGAAATGCAAACTACACATTGAAACAAAGATGGAAGATGTTGTTTGAACAAGTTTAAAGGTGATTTTTCAGACCAATCAAGTCACTTTGAAATGAGGATGAAGGGCGCCCTCTAGTGACAGAAAGTCCTCACTGCAGCTTCACACAGCTCTTCAAGTGTGTTGGTTGTGTTCAGCCTGGAGCTCACACTGTTTCAGCATCAATGTGCAGCTCAGCTGTGTGTCAAAGCAGGATTCTCCATCCCTGAGTGTTTTCATGATTCCACACAGACTGTGGGACTAGGGATGTATACCGTGGACCGGTGCTTTAATGGACCGGTCCGTAACTGGGTCGGTACCCGAATACCGTGAAGAGTCCGGAAAAACGGTACTTTTGTCGGTCCTTGAACGCCTCTTCAACTGTTACTACCGCCGTCAACAGGTGATGACACAGCTGGCTCAAGCATGTCTGTGAGGGCTAAGCGCTCGAAGGTTTGGGCTAACTTTAGTCAAGTAAATAAAACTCGTCCCGATGCAATCTGTGTCAGAGAGAAGTTGCGTCCAAGGGGGGAATACAAGCAACGTCAGCAAAACAATGGGAGCGCGCGCATAGTATAAAGCTAAAGGAGTGCGGGCTGTTTGATTGCTATAGCAACACGAGTAAACTTAGCAGCCCAGCTAACACTAAAGACTGCAGCACCGTGGCGGCGGCACCCGGTTTTGTTTCTGCTATGTCAAGTCACGGTAAGTTTTTCGTCTTGTTTGTTGTCATCATTTCGATTTAAGCACCACCGATGTATTACGTTAATCCTGCAGGCAGCATAAACCAGACATCAGAAACCACAGCTCTGCTAACATCGCAGACGACCCCGTTCACAATCGCCAGGCAAAAGAAGATGACAGCAGAAAAAGTGCAGGAATGCCACAGAGTCGTCACAAAGTTTCTCGTGAAGGATCTTCAACCATTTGCTACTGTCGAATCCAAGTGGTTTAGGTAAATAGTTAATAGTAAGTCCACTTGAAGTTAGTGTAAGATAGACACACTTCCCTTACTGACAAAGTTGTCTTTCACCTTCCTCTGCGTCCAGGCCTCTTCAAAGTTAATATGTTGTTGTTCCTTAAAAATAACTGTTAGGGCCACATAAGGCAGGAGCAGTGCCTCCTCTACACTGTTCGCTCTGTTCTGTTTGACATATGAGTCTGTCGGTACATGCAGTCTGTTGGGCGGCATAAGAGGTTTTTGCCATCTTCTTAGCTTTGTTTTTGCCTCTGAGAAGCATTTGTAATGCATTATTGAAGGTTTATTATTACCTTGTGGTAATAAAAAAAAAAGGTTGAATCTCTTAAAATCTTGATAAGTCTTTATTGTTTACACAAAGTTGCATGTTGTAGTATCGATAAGAGTATCGATAAGTATCGATACCGATAAGGAGTATCGGTTTCTGTATCAGTATCGATAAAATCATAACGATATACATCCCTATGTGGGACTGACCTTTGACCTCATGTGTGTGTTTTCAGGGGGAAGATGGTCTCCAGGTTCCTGCTGCTCACGGCTCTGAGCTGCTGTGTCTGTGGTTAGTGTCCACCTTCACTTTATTCTCCACAAAGAGAAAAGAGGAGATCCACTTTGAGACTGAGTGAAAGACTTCAACACTTGATGAGAAAATGTGTGTAAAGACTCACATGTTGCAGTGTTTTTCTGCCCCTCTCTTTTCCTCTCTGTCTCCTCTAAAGGATTAGAGCTCAACATGGGTCACAGCTCCTATCAGGCTGAGGAGAAGCAGAACCTCACCCTGGACTGGACCTTCACACCAAAACCTCACCCCTCTCTGAAAGGTCTCTATGTTTTCTGTGACATGATGAAAAAAAGGAAAGTCTCAGCCCTGTTTGATCTCCAGGATGGAGTTGAGATCCCACTGAGGGATGGGGAGCTTTCAGGACGATTCCAGTGTGACAAAGACCTCCTCAGAGAGGGATGGATCAGACTCCATGTGCCCTCACTCAGGACTGAAGACTCAGGACAGTACTGGTGTGGAGTGAAAACAGATTCTGGTTCCGGTGTTGACGGATGTCTCCTCACAGTGACTGGTGAGTAAAGTCAGTGAACGTTTGTGGAGACAAAGAAAAATCAAATCAGCTCAGGTTCAGAGATCAGTGGCTAACATTTGATAGGATGAATCCAGAGAGACAAAGACGTCCTCAGAGGACGAAGAACCTGAGAGAAAAGGGCTGCTCTGATTTCCTGTTGAGGACATTTTAGAGTTTATCTGCAGTCACTGACTTTTTCTTCATGACTGACTCTGATCTGTTGGTCTCTCTACAGCAGCCAGGAACCAGACTCAGTCTAAGACTGGACCAGCCAGGAACCAGACTCAGTCTAAGACTGGACCAGCCAGGAACCAGATCCCCTCTACTACTGAACCAGCCAGGAACCAGATCCCCTCTACTACGGAACCAGCCAGGAACCAGACTCAGTCTACTACTGGACCAGCCAGGAACCAGACCCCCTCTACTACTGGACCAGCCAGGAACCAGACCCCCTCTACTACTTGACCAGCCAGGAACCAGACCCCCTCTACTACTGGACCAGCCAGGAACCAGACCCCCTCTACTACTGGACCAGCCAGGAACCAGACCCCCTCTACTACTGGACCAGCCAGGAACCAGACCCCCTCTACTACTGGACCAGCCAGGAACCAGACCCCCTCTACTACTGGACCAGCCAGGAACCAGACCCCCCGTAGCACTGAAGCTGAGAAACCAGGCTCAGGGGGTCCAGGAAGGATGGCTCTCTCTCGGCAACAGGGACTGATAGCAGCTGTGATGTTGTTGTTTGTTCTTAACTTTTTAGTGATCCTCGTCCTGACCTTAAAGTACTTTGCATTAAGGATGGAGACAGAGACCCTGAGATGTCTAAAGCTCAGCACAGAGCCTGGAGACTCCAGCTTTGTGTCCACAGTGAGTTTCTAAGTCAGTCTAAGAAGCTCTGTGTCAAAGTGATTTTCATACTTATTGCTCAGAAAAGAACAAAGACAAACACTGCTGCTGGATAACAACAATCAGAGCTGAAGCTGGCTCTGAGAGAAACACAGCTGTTCATATGAAGATTCCTCTGCTCTGAGCTTCAACTCTGTTTGCTCTGTTTAGATGCTCATCATTGATAGGAAGTCTTGCTTGTATTTGTGTTATCTAAGGATTATTGTGATGAAGGCTTCAGCTCAGCTCTGACTGTTCTGTATTTTATTGGTTTTATTGCTGTTATCATGAGAGAGATGTACTCAATAATGTACGCTGTACAGACCATCCTTAATCCCAATGTCACACTCATTTGAACCAATGAAGTATTGTAAGCACTGATGTATGGAGGACTCATCGTGCCAAAATGAAATATAAAAATACATCATATTCAAAAGGATAATAAATTAAATATATAATAAAATAAATCAATGATTGTGTCAATATTCATTTAATACTAAAAATAAATCAATAAATAACTGAATAAAGAACTTTTATTTTACTTGATTAAAAGTGTTATGAAATACTTAACTTATTTAAATGTGTCATTTTTTTAATCTTTTATTGGCCTAATGTGAAAAACAAATTTAATAAACCTTATTATTTCTTATATCAATCACTCATTTAATTAATTAACAAATTATTTATTTAATTAATCTATGGTCCCCTTCTGACAGCACATCATGAATTAATTTTATCTGCATTCTCACCAATCTATCTCAGTGGGTGGGACCTACAATGGTCGAGTCACAGTTGCCAGACTCTGCAGTCCCCTGTCAAACAAACTAACAGCAGCTATCACTGAGGGTCTGCTTGAGCTCTACACTGAGTTAATAACATATCTTTTAGACCCAAGAGTGTTTGCTAACTTAGAAGAAGTTCTCCATTGCTTCTCCCGTACTGGGCTGCCAAATACATGTGGACCAGAGCCCTGTTCCTCCAGGCTAACTCAGTTAGCTGAATGACTTCAGGATCATCATCACACAAGCTTTCTCTGTGCATGGAAGCAGGTGAAGCTACATTAGTGTAGCAAAAGATCACTTAAATCTACTCCAGGAAACGTTTATTTCACAAAACTGGACATCCGTCTCCAATCCCCCTCTGCATGCTGAGCTGCAGCTCCCTTCCAGGGACAGTTTGCTCAGGAGCCGTGATCTGTCCTGCTTTTCATATGAGCGGTTGGGCCGGTGTTGTGCCAAGGTAGCTACCCATGCCAGGATTCCTACCCCCTCCACGGAGGAGAGAGCCTGTGCTGGGTGACGACTGTGGCCGATACAACAACAAGTTGTAATGCTTTTACTCCCGTAAACCACAGCAGATATAGCAACAAAATAATACAAAATAGATACTTAAGTAATTAACTTTGTTTTTTTACATTAGACAAATAAACATTTTAAATAATTAATGACACATTTAATTAATTATTAAAGTATTTCACAACACTTTTATTTAATTAAATAAATAATTATATATCTATTTAATTATTTATTGACTTATTTTCAATATCAAATAATTATTGACACAGTTATTGATTTATTCAGTTATGTATTTAATTAGTTTTTGTTTTAATTAATGATGTATTTATATATTTCATTTTGGCACGTTTAGTCCTCCATACTGATGATGGGGGAAATGAAAACTTATCGACCCAGTGTTTATGATTAACCTCCACCCTGTGGTGGCAACAGTCTAACCTGCATCATCAAACCATTTACGTCAGTAGAAGAATCACTATTTCCTCAAACCGATGTGAAGTTTTACATCATCCAGGGCGCTGAACCACATCAGGTAAAACCTGTTCTGTGAGTTAAATCAAAGCTCTTTGAAGAACCACCTCAGTCCACACAGATGATGTCCCCTCTGTGATGATGTGTTCACAAAGCGTTTCATACACACTGACCTGCAGCAGGACATCCATCACAACAGGAATGTCCTCACAAAATAAAACTTTGGTGGCTTATGTGTGATAAGCCACCACAACCAACAAAAGAGCAAACATACCTAGAAAATGTGAATCAGACAGAAGTCTTGATAAGACATCACAAATACAATCACTAAATCATTATCCAATGGTGGACATTGTGAATATATGCCTATGATTACCTACAATAATGATTTCACTTCACGTCAAACAAAAAATAGACACTCCGACGATGGAGTAAAAGTTTGTACAGATTAATGAGCCAGTCAAGAGGTCAACAATCACCTCAGCAGAGCACTGCTCCATTGAACAACCCAATGCTGCCACACAGTGGTGGTTTGGAGCTCCTGCGTCGAACCTTCAACCTGGAATTGAAAGCGATAACCACAGCAGGAATTGTGCTTTAAGTACTGAATCGTTTTAGATTCTAATGATCAATTGTCTAAGAGGAAATAAGTTGATGAAAGACCCAAACAAATCCTGTGTTTGCTTGAGGAAGAGTTATTCAGAAACCATGTGATCCTCTATGAGGGTCTCAAACACACCTGCTTTAGCTTCCCAGACTGTCGACTTTGAACTAACACAAAACTCCAAGTAAGGACTTAGACCATGACTCACACCATGAAAAACTGCTTCAGTCTTGACTGGAGGAGGGATTCCTGTTTAATCTAGGCTGTTCAAACAGCTTCATCATGTTTTGCTCATGTTTACATCATAGGATGACACTGCAACTTACACATGATGTGGAGTCTACAGTAACATCTTTTGATGTTGAACTTTTAATGACTCTTTGTTTTTGTTACTTCTTGCTACAGAAACAGAAAGTTTTCTCATAATTCACTCCCTCTGTGTCCTCCTCCTCCTCTGGGAGTGTCGTATTCTTGTAGCTGTCCGAGGTGCTGAACAACATCAGGTAAAAAAGGAGGATGATGTCCTTCCTCATGGAAAATGAGCTGTCAAGGCAATAAAACTTTGTTGGTCACTGTGGTAAGCATGAATTCAAGGTATTACAGTTATTTGAAGTTGTGTACAGTATGTTTACTGTCATGGGAAAATTCAATCATCTGTCAGCTCATCTTCTGTTTGCAAAAAAATCAATAAGCCTGATGGCTGTAGGTATGCTGGATCTTCTTTGTGGCAGTCTAACAGAGAGATAGGAGATATAAAGCAGAGAAGGATGAAGACTAACAGAGAGAGGAAGAGGAGAAGCAAAGCCTCTTCACCCCTCTCAGCTTTAGTCCTTCTCTCTATGTCAGTCTTCATCAGGGGGTGCACACAAGCCAAATTATTAGTTATTAATTAAGTCACACATCCTGATTCTTTTATCTCTCCTGAAGAGATTTGGACAAAAACTGTAAATTTGAGGACAAAATATTAAGAGGATACTTTGGGGGCCCGCAAGGTCCACCTGATAAATCCACCTTGACAAAGTGCCTTGAATTAGACGATAAGAGGCACACTCTTATGCTCTTTCTGGATGTCACTTACGGGGAGTTTGGGAAAAAAAAAAAAATACGGGAAATTTCTTGAAATGTTCAGTTTTTAAAAGTTGACTTAAAATAAATCGAACTTCTGAAAAATACACACAGCAAAACAATTCATCATCTCAGAATACACCTCACTGCTCACATGACACACACATTTCCACCTGTTACATTTCCTCAGGAGTTTATAAAGTTTTGTTCATGAGCATGGGATTTGTAAAGCAAAACACAGTTTCTGTTCTCCTGAGATTTATAACTGATGTCCAGTGTTCCCGAGTTAAATTAATTAGTTTCTGGGTTACAATCAGATGTGTACTAGTTAAAGGCTAAATGAATAATAAATAATCTTATAATGAAACATTTTACTGGTGAAGTGATCTGTTTGCTTGTTGACAGGTCACAATAAAACAGAGCAGGTTTCCTTTGTGTGAAAGTGACACTTGTTTGTTTTTAACAGTGAATATTTTGAGGATAATGATTTTGTTTAATGTTGAATTTTTTGAGAATTTGAAGTTTTCAGCATCATTTTCTTTTACACTGGCTCTAGTAACACAGAACCTAAATAGAACGTAACCCAATGGCTTTCTAAAGGTTAGTTAGACCCAAATCAAGATCTAACGTTTGGAAAACGTTCCCTCTTGTTTGCACTGAAACCTAACAAAGCCTGATGTTCCCTGAACATTAAGGAAACGAATCATAATCTCCTCCTGTGGTTGCACTGCCACCTTCACCCAACATTGAATGTTTGTTTTTTGTTTGATCTGAGAACAATGAGTAACTGTAGTGCCAAAGTGTAATAATCCTGAGTGTGGTTTTAGAAACAAGAGGATGGATAAACATTTTCCTCTAGATCATCATCAATCTAAAAATGATTATCTACACATTGCCATGGATGCCTCCAGAGTTTGGACTAATGTTGCTTTCAGTTATTGTTAATTTATAAATCATAAAAATAAATAATAATACCAAAAAAAAATTACTCAGATTTCTTTACAGTGCACATCTAATTTAGAATTTAAAACCAACAGTTTAATAAATTCGATTTTTTCTTGTCAACATTGAAACCAAACCAAAGTAGGAAAAAAACAATTAGTGCTAGAAATCTGATGTTTTTTGAAATACAAAGTCTGATTTTGATGCGGAAAAGAAAAAAAAACAGAGGTATAATTCATAGTCAAACTCTGATGGCACAGAAAAACTTAATATGATATTTTATAAAACTATTTAATAATAATTTGATAATTTTAATTTGATTGTAATAATTGTTTGAGTGCTTGTGTTTTTGAGCATGTGTGCTCAACACTGGGGAGAAGTAAACCATGATTATCAGTAAGCCTATCATTAGTAAGTGTTTGGAGCTGTATGTTGGAAAAATAACTCTTGATTAAGTTGGGTCAGACATAAATCTGACAAACTGCAGAAAGCCTTTGTCACAAAAAGAAAATTATCTCCAAACCCTCCCGTGCTTTCTAAAAGTCTGATGGAGCGGCTGAAAACTTGATTTCCTTTTTGCTTATCTTTTTTTAAACCGCAGATAGTGTATCTTATCATTCTCTGCGCTGTTTTTATGTGAGAATAGGGACATTCAATTAGTGCTCAAATGAGAAAAAACGACACAACTGGTGACTTGATCAGGACGCAGAAAGAAATTTTGAGCACAGCGCATGGATGAAGCGGGAATCGCTCAGGGACTTAGGACAAAGCCTGACCCTCCCCGTGCATCCAGGCCCTTTCCAAACACAGGTCCCGGCCAATCCTCTGTGTGCTCCAGCACAGCTTTGTCTGCATGGAGGAGTTATAACAGTGGCACCCCAGTTGAGGGACTCCACACTATCCTGATATTTCTCAACCTGTGAACATGCCTGACCAAGTGAAAGCGCCCAAAAAGGGCTCCAAAAAAGCCGTGTCTAAAGCCACCAAGAGTGGCAAGAAGAGGAGGAGGAGCAGGAAAGAGAGCTACGCCATCTACGTCTACAAGGTCCTGAAGCAGGTCCACCCCGACACCGGGATCTCGTCCAAAGCTATGGGCATCATGAACTCGTTCGTGAGCGACATCTTCGAGCGCATCGCCGGTGAGGCCTCTCGTCTGGCTCACTACAACAAGCGCTCCACCATCACGTCGCGGGAGATCCAAACCGCCGTCCGCCTGCTGCTGCCCGGTGAGCTGGCCAAGCACGCCGTGTCCGAGGGCACCAAGGCTGTGACCAAGTACACCAGCTCAAAGTAATAAACTCTATTATCGGCACGAACCAACGGTTCTATTTCGTATAGGCTTCGCCCTTTAAGGCTATTGCCAGTGGGCTTACCCTCGCGCGTCAGCGCAGCACTGAAAAAACTTAGTCCACGCCCACACACGTCATGGGCCTCCCGCGCTACCTGCCCATAAATAGCCGCGGGTTCATACAATCTGCTCCCTCTTTTCTTCAGCCGTTATGAGCAGCAAGAGGAGAACTTCAGTTCCAGCACGCATGGCGTCTTCGGAGTCGGTCCGGCTCTGCCCGGAATGCCAGACCGGCTACATCATGAGCAAAGACATGCATTCTCGCTGCGAGTCCTGCCTTGGCCCGGAGCACGCCGGGCAAGTGCTGATTTTGCCGGATAGACATCCTTATTGCAAGCACCCGGAGGAGAAGCGGCGCCGTGTGGATTTTCTCACCAACGCCGCTGAAGATGACTTCGTCGTCCCCGACCCTTGCAGTTTGGAGGAAGCCATCAACCTCCTCCGCCGGGTTCGGATGAAGCCGCCCTCGAGGAGCTGGAGGAGACTGATTTTGAAGACGAGCACGTGGGAGGTCGCTCAGGCTTTGCTGGGGTCCCCCTGTCCTCGACCACCTCTCTGCCGGTGATAGGAGCACTCGTCCAGGAGCTTCCCGGCATCATCGAGAGGGCGGCGGCTTATAAAGGGCTCTCCGTGCTGGCAGCACCCACGCCGGCTAAACCAGATGAGATGGCGGGCTGTTTAGCAGCTGCACACACAGCCCGTCACGAGCCCACCTGGCCACGCTTCCCCGCTATCATTCCATACCAGACCGCGGCTGTGGCTGAGCCAGGGAAGCTTCAAACACCGGTGGCAACGTATGCCCCCATCACCAGGGTCGAGGGACTCACAGGCGAAGGCTTCCCGCCCGTCCCTCCTCTGGACCCGGGCCTGGCGGCTGTCTTCTGGGTTCGACCGAACCTGATTGGTGGCTGCTGAGAGGGAAGGCTGCAGGCTCTTCCCTCTCCGCGGGACCAGATGACAGGCCGCTTCGCGGACAGGTCCCACCAGTGTGCCAGCCAGGCATCAGCAGCAGCCAACAACATCACCCTGCTGGCGTATTCCATCACGCAGATGGCAGCGGAGCCCGAGAAGCTGGCGGAGAGAGCTGAGGAGCTCAGCAAGGCAGCGAGCGCGATCATCCCGCTCTGCGCCTCTGTAGCGGTGGCTTCAGCCCGTGTCATGGCCTGGCAGCACCAGATCCACCGGAACATGTGGCTCGGCCTGTCCACCTCAATTCCCGAGCCAGTGAAGAAGGAGCTGCTGGAAGGCCCCATCTCCTCTGACGCGCTGTTCGGACAACAACTGCATTCTCTTGTTGAGCACATGCAGAAGACGTCAGAGGAAGAGGAGAAGATCCAGAGGCATGGAGCAGCAGGTCGCTGGCGGGACCGCCGGGACCAGCTTCAGAGACCTCTAAGATGTCCGCAGTTTTCTACGGCTTCAGTCTCCCGGCCTCCTGCCCCACCTCCTCCTCCAGATCCGTCGTTTGCTACGGCACAGCCAGCTCGTCAGCGTGGTGCCAAACATCGACGGGTGGCATGCTCCTGGTCCAATCCCCCTGCGGAGCCGCCACGTAAGCAGAGCAGGCGACAATGACTCCTTGCGGGGGTTGTGTGCAGCGAAGAAGGGAAAAGAGATGGTGTGGACACGCCACCAAAACCAACGGCTCTTTTCAGAGCCACCCACGATTCTCACATATTGAGCTGTTTCCCTTCCCTCCCTCTGGTCCGGCCCGCTGATGCGGCAGCGGACGGTGATCACACAGCCCCCACACAGAGCGAGCCTGCTGCTGTTAACTCTCCAGTTGACGAGAAGCACGACCGCGAGTCATCAAAGCAGCACACCACTCCTTCACACACGGAGCGCTCCCTGTTTGCCTCTGCTGATACCGATTTTAATATTCATGAGCCCGCGGACAGAGACTCTCTGTTCCGTGCGTACAGGTTGGCTTCTCCTATTTCCCTCTCTTCTCAGTCAGTGGAAAAAGAGCCCTATCAGCCCTTTCAATAAGAGACCCCCATGTGCTGCAGCCCAGATTTCTCTGACGCAGGCAGCGGCGGCGAGGGTTTTAAGCTGGCTCACCTCTCTCTCGGAGGAGGCGCCACAGCAACATGCTCGCCGCTCTCAGAGCGCTGCTCAGAGTGGAGGCCCGTATGTTCGCTGGACAGGTGGATGGACAGGCTGATCGCCAGGGGTTATACTCTGCAGTTCGCTCCGACTCCTCCACCGTTCAGCGGATTCTGGAGACACACCTGTCCTCACAGGACCAGTGTGTGTTTCTACAGAAGGAGGTGCAGGAGCTTCTGCTGAAAAATGTCATCTCCAGAGTCCCACAGGGAGAGGAGAATCAGGGTTTTTACTCCCGTTATTTCCTGGTTCCCAAGAAAACGGGAGGGATGAGACCCATTCTGGACCTGTCACTGTTCAACACAGTGATAATGCAGCGTCCGTTTCACACGCTGACGATAGAAGAGGTACTGGAATGCGTTCACGGGAACGACTGGTTCACCTCGGTGGACCTGAAGGGCGCATACTTTCACGTCCCTATTATTCAGAAACACAGGAAATTCCTTCGTTTCTCATTTCAGGGGATCCAATACCAGTACAATCGTCTCTCCTTCGGTTATTCTCTCGCTCCCCGCACGTTCTCCAAGTGTGTGGAGGCAGCTCTGCAGCCACTACACAGGAGAGGGATGAGAGTTCCCTTTTACCTGGACGACCTGTTTTTACTGGCTCGATCCAGGGAGGAGGCGGCAGCTCAGACTCAGGTGTTGGTTTTTCACCTGTCGAATCTGCTTCGCTATTCATTTGGAAAAGAGCTCGCTTTTTCCGTCTCAGCAGATTATTTATCTGGGAGTGGAGCTGAACTCAGCCACAATGAGCGCGCGGCTATCTCAGGAGAGGTCGGAGACTCTGACAGCCCTCCTCAGACGAGTTGTCCCCAGCAGGGTGGTGACAGCATTTTTATTATGCGGATGCTCGGCATGATGTCAGCGGCTCATGTGGTAGTACCGTTGGGATTACTTCATATGAGACGGCTTCAGAGATGGTTCATCCGTCTGCGCATCGACCCGGTGCGTCAGCGGAGACGCATGGTGTTAGTTTCCCCCTCAGTGTCTCCCGTTTTGGATTACTGGAACGACCCGAGTCCTGAGGTCGGGGTTACCGTTAGGGAAGACATCATGTCACGTTTCTGTGTTCACGGATGCTTCTCTCTCGGGGTGGGGGGGCACGTGTCTCTCTCAGGTTGTGGGGGGACAGTGGTCAGCTCTCATGTCTCTCCACATAAATGCGTTGTAGCTTCTGACAGTGTGGAAAGTGGTTCAGCATTTCGCTCCTGTTCTACAGAAGCAGCATGTTCTGATCCACACAGACAACCAAGTAACAGCGGCTTATATAAACCTGAGTTTATTGGAAGCTTTGATGCTGGGTTTTTTGGATGAGGACCCAGTGAGGCATTGACTACATCCTGCTTCGCCTTTAACCCACTAGCGATAGCCTTAAAGGGCGAAGCCTATACGAAATAGAACGTTAGTTACGTATTGTAACTCCAGATTCTATGAGTATAGGCACAGCCCTTTAAGCTATGGGCCTCACTGGTTCCCCTTATCAGCTGAAGAAAAAGGCTGTTATCGGGAGCAGATTGTATGAACCCGGGGCCATTTATAGGCAGGTAGCGCGGGAGGCCCATCACGTGGGTGGGCGTGGACTACGTTTTTTCAGTGCTGTGCTGACGCGCGAGGGTAAACCCCTAGGCTTTACACCGATCATATCGGCTATATCGGATCGGCCGATATTTGGCATTTTTTGTAATGATCAGGATCGGCCATCATGGCATTATTCACCGATCAATCAATGACGTCATGGCCATGTTGAAATTTTTTGAATCCGTCTCATTTACTCCAAACTAGTTTCACAGTATCCACATGCTTTTTTGTTTGTATCCGAGAGCAAATGATTCATGATTAAAAAAACTTCATTTTCATCCTCGTGCCTCTTCCTGTTTTGAGTACTGTGACGGACAATAAAGTTTACTTTGAATCTTCAGCAACATCTGGGTGACACAAACAAAGATGTCGGAAGTGTGGAAGTTTTTCAAAGTGACAGAAACAGACATAGCACAAGCTATCTGTGGTATATGCAATGCTACAGTACCTCGCGGGGGAACATCGGCAAAAAACTTCAACACGACAAATTTAATCAGGCACTTGGAAAAGAAACATCCGGAGGAGCATGTCGAGTTCAAGAAACGCAGCGCGGAGAAAGAAAAAGAAAAGCAAACTCCAAAACGGATGCTAAAGCAAAACATTTTGGACAGTGCTGCTCGTCTGTATAGTCGGGACAGTGAGAAGGAAAGGGGTGGCACAAGGAGGCTGCTGGAGTTTATTGTGCTGCCTGACCTGCCGTTTAATGTTGTGGAGAACCCTGCATTTCAACGGCTGCTAACTTACTTTGATCCACGCTACCGCCTCCCAGGGCACACGTATTGCGGTGAGACAGGTCTGAGTGAGCTACACAGAGATGTCCATTCACGTGTAGAGAGCATTCTGATGGAAGGCAATTCTTCTATCAGTTTCACTACAGACATTTGGTCCTCAGACGCAGCGGCGGCTGGTGGTGTTTTATCCAGGGGGGGCTATGACTCCAAAACAGACATATACTAATAAGCAAGCAAACATGCTAGGGTATCACACCTGTGTATTTACAGTCTATTATTTTAGATAGGATGTGCCTGTTTTTGTCAACTTCTTCATTGTGTTTACGGATCCCTATCTTTAGCCTTCATCAAGCTGACATGAAATGTTTATTTTTCCAAACATAACTAGTCCCAGGGCATTTTCCATGTGAATCCCAGTTTATTCATGCCTCTTTGCCTTTTCTGAAAAGTGCTTTAAATCAGTAATACCTGTCTTTATCCATGCTGGGTCAGATCCTGACGTTTGGAAAAGGAGGCAGAGAAAACAGAATAAAGCGTTAGCCTCCCTACATGCCGTTAGCCAAGCCTTGCTGCTAAAACCAGGTCCTGGAAAAAGAGCGGGTGTATTGCCTCCCTCTATCTTTGGACTGCTGAATGATCGTGATGTTAGGCTGATCAGGTCCCCGCTCTTTCACATGCACCTTCTCCTGATACGATCTCCTCTCAAAAGGTAACGATATCAGCGACTTAACTGTGTTATTTAGGCTTTCTCTCTCCATCTTTCGTCTCCGTTTGATCGTCTCCTACTCCCGCGACTCGTCCTGTCAATCAACCGCACTTTATAGTAGACGGCTGTGACGTCGGCTCCATAGCGGGAGGGTGGTGGTATGCAAATCCAGCTGCATTCAGCTTTGGGCGCAGGAAAGGTGCGCCCTGACATGGTCCTATCTCTTGTATTGAAGAGGAGCCACTGCGCATGTACAACTTATAACGACGGTCTATGGCCAAAGATTTCTGCGCCCCGGGGTGGAAACACGTCACCAATCAGACAACGCAGATGAATGAAACAACTTTACTCATCATAAAATATATAATATTCATTGTGCAAATTTAAATTTATAATTTATATACGTATAGTTCAGAACGTTATATTTTATTATTCTTTTTCTTTTTCTTTTTTAATGTCTCATGCTTCAAGGTAATGTTGACGGTAATGACGGTGGGGCGGCGCCCTTGCGCCCTCTATTGGCCAGCCGCCACTGCTCAGACGTCAGCCCAAACTTTATGTTAATCACTAAGTTGTGTATCAGTGTTCTGAGGCAGCATTACTAATACTGTCCTAGTGCCCTTTATTTGCAAAAGTGGGACTGTTAATTAATGTTTTGAGGCAGCAATACTGCCTTTTATTTACACAAGTGTGTAACTGTTAATTTCGTGCATGTATATGAATGTTTTGAGGCAGCTTCGTTCTATTTGCACTAGAGTTACAGTCTGTGACTGTAAATTTAATTGATATGCTGCAGAATGTTTGAGGCAGCATTACTGTCCTTGATTTGCAGTATTTACTTGGTACAGGAAATTAATTAATTACAATAAAGCAATTTAATTAGTATAAGTTGTGCTAATTATTTTTGTCTTGGGTTATATTTTTGATTGTCTAGACTGAACTTAACATAACTTGTCAGTCCTTTAATGCCCTCCAGAGGTCATTGATGTTTAACCCATGTATCTCAGTCAGATTGGGGCATGGCAAGATTGATACTCAGGAAACAGCACATAAGTATATATGTACATAAACAAGTAGTTTAAATATTGCTCCTCACGTGATCGGATCGGTGATCGGTTATCGGTTTATTTAAACTCACTGATCGGTGATCGGCCCAAAAATTGTGATCGTGTAAAGCCTAAAACCCACTAGCGATAGCTTTAAAGGGCTGCGCCTGTACTTATAGAATCTGGATTTACAATACATGACTAACGTTTCACAGCAGCTCCTCTGCTTTAAGAGCAGCAAGGCTCCTCTCTGCTCCACATTTTTCTCCAAGTCAGAGAAAGAAGACAAGCATGGCAAGAACCAAGCAGACCGCTCGGAAATCCACCGGAGGCAAAGCCCCCAGGAAGCAGCTGGCCACCAAGGCTGCCCGGAAGAGCGCCCCGGCAACCGGCGGCGTCAAGAAGCCTCACCGTTACAGGCCCGGGACCGTGGCTCTCCGGGATATCCGCCGCCACCAGAAATCCACCGAGCTGCTCATCCGCAAGCTGCCCTTCCAGCGCCTGATCCGAGAAATTGCTCAGGACTTCAAGACCGACCTGCGCTTCCAGAGCTCTGCTGTCATGGCTCTGCAGGAGGCCAGCGAGGCTTACCTGGTGGGGCTGTTCGAGGACACCAACCTGTGCGCCATCCACGCCAAGAGAGTCACCATCATGCCCAAAGACATCCAGCTGGCCCGCCGCATCCGTGGAGAGAGAGCTTAGACTGACTGCAGCTCAATAACAACAACACAAAGGCTCTTTTAAGAGCCACCACACCGAACAAAAGAGCTGAATTCCTCTTCAATTTTTGCTGGATATAAAGCATCACCGATCCATAGTGGATATCCCTACAATCCGATTATACTTCCCGACATTAAACCATTTACAATTATACTCGTTGTTCAGATCATCCAGAATTGCAATGTCACACTCGTTCAAATCAATTAAGTGTTATGAGCACTGATGATGGAGGACATGTCACTGATTGTCAAATTGTGTATGAAAAACAGAGGCTTACTGTTCTACAGTCTCCCAGTGAGCCAATGCTCTTAGCAGCTCCACACAGTTCTGTTTCTGGGCTGAAGCATAATGCTGCTGCATTGTGGTGGCATCAGTTCAAACATCAAACCATTTAAATTCATACAAGCATCACTTTTCCTCAAACCAACGTGATGTTTTCTGTCTGAGACGATATCTAGATTGATGCAAAGACTAACCTTAAGGTGTCTGGGGGAAGAGTTGCTCCTCACATTTTCAGATTATTTTCAAATGCCCAATACCTGCCTTCCAGCTCACACTGACTGAATCAGATAAGTTTTCAATCCAGGACTTTGTCAAAGCGTCGACTAATGCTGCTTCAGTTTGCTGTTTGCTGGAGGAGGAATCCCTGTTATTTCTGTTCAGTCACAGCTCCACAGCTTCATCATGTTTGTGTTTCTCTCTTTGCTTTCTGTTCATTTTTTTTTTTTTTTTTGTCATACACTGACACAGTAAGTCACACATAGTGAAGAGCGCACAGTAAGAGCTCAGGTTATTTTGTTATTTACCTTCATCACTCCCTCTGTGTCCTCCTCCTCTGGGAGTGCAGTGCTGCCTTTGCTGTCCAAGGTGCTGAATGGCATCAGGTAAAACTCCTGTGAGTTCAATTAAAGCTCTTTGAAGAGACACCTCCATCCACTACAGAGATTATTTCTGTGATGATGTGTTCACAAAGTGTTCATTCACACTAACCTGCAGCAGGACACCCATCATAACAGGAATGTCCTCACAAAATAAAACTTTGGTGGCTTATGTTTATTATGCACATAGTCCTCTATTGATGAGTTTTATCCTTTACACACTTTATACAATATACTTTCATATTACAAATGTATAAACAAAATCAGTCGGAATGAAGACGTTATATATTAAGTCACATAAAAGTGTATTTAATTGATCCTTCAGTTTATGATGCTACTCCCTTAACTGATGGACTGTAATGCAGCCATGGAAAATCCTGAAACCATTTCTGCTGGAATGTCAATGTTTTGTGTGCAAGAGTTTGTGTTTCTATAAATTGTGGGTGCGGTTGGTACGGTTCTGTGCAGTCACTGAGGTCTGAGCTCCCTGTTGTACTTTTGTCCCCTGTCCTTGTGCAGCTGCTGGTAGAGGGCTGCTCATCATGACCTGCTGTGCCCCTTCCCTCTCTACTCAGACCTTCCACCACTGTCCCTGAGTCTGTGCATTCTGCTTCCTAAAATAGAAACATAATTTTCCAAACTCACAACTACCCACAACATACAATTGTTAGTCTAAATAAGAGTTCTCCTTACTTCATAAAACTACACAAAAGTAAAAAAAAAACTTACCTGAGACTCTGTGTCTCTGCTTGATTGGCTCTGTCTCTCTGTGCCCAGCTCTATACTTTGACTTTGCTGTGCCTAATGAAACCATTATAAAACATCTCCATAAGCATCTCATTCCTCTATATGAATATTTTTCAAAAAACCTCAATATTATTAGTATCTTTTTACTTACTTGGCGTTTCGGTGCACTGAAAAATGACCGAATGTCATTACATTTTCTTTTTTCTGCCATTTCAAATGCCTGGCTGCATGCACACACAAACACACACACACACACACACACACACACACACACACACACACACACACGCATAGATCAAGGAGAGAACAACTACCAACTATGGATAATCAGCCTAGTTTTAATTTTCCTTTAGTTCATAAAAAATGTGTTGGCATGAATGTGGAAGCGACTCGTCCACAGGACTATGAACTCAATATTCATTATATCAATATACATTTATATCCAAATAAATGGAAAAATGTTGATTTTAATTGTAGGACAATAAGGGGTGTAAATTAACAGTCAGAATATAATTTGAAACATCTAAGTCAAAGTCACAACTACTTTATCTTTAAATGAATGAATCTAGAATAGAACATAGAACTCAAATAAATAATGGCCTACGTTAATGAATTCATAAATCCAGACATTATTGCTCTAGAGGCATCTTAGATAGTTTAATAATGTGTCATAAATGAGAGGACGAGGATGTCAGCATGTCACCTGTCTGTCTTATCACAGCCAACAACTTTATGGAAGGGGGGGACATGACCCCTGCGTCCCCCCGGGATTTGCGCCTATGGCTAAACGTAATCACTGTATCTATCCCTCCCACACAGAACACACACTCACTGAGGAAGCTGGTAACCACAGTCTAAACCCAGGATACAGAGGTTCAGTGAATGTGTTGTTGTTGAAGGTGTGGAGGTGGATCAGTGAGTCAGAGGAGACTCTGTAGAAGGACAGAGAGCCAGCTGGACAGTCTACATACACTGCTACTCTGCCAGAGTCAGAGGACGGGGAGAGAGGGAGGAATGTTTCTTTGCAGCCATGACGGACAGAGTAACGTTTATCAGAGCAGCTCAGACTCCAAGACTGATCATTATATCCAAACATACAGTCATAACTGTCTCCTTTCTTTCTGATTCCTCTGTAACTCACTGATATATTAACCCATCCTTTCCACTCCACCTCCCAGTAACAGCGACCAGTCAGACCATCTCTACACAGCAGTTGATGACAGTGATCAAATCTGTCTGGATGATCAGGATATGACTGATCCTCTCCCACACGTGTCACCTTCCTGTTGTTGTCAGACAGTCTGAGCTCTCTGTGAGCTGTGTTTGAGTCCAGAGTGAGTTCACAGAAATCTGATGGAGAGAAAAAGACACAACACAGTAGCAGTTTATCATCAGACACACCTGAAGGCTTCATTCTTTGTAAGCTGACAGTCTGCTGTTTGCTCATCAGGAGTCAAACTGATTCCACACTTACACTTCTTCAGACCAGGTTTTAACCACCGCTGTCCACCATGGTCCACCCTGGAAGAAGAAACACAGTCAGAGTGATTTTCTGTCCAACATGAGTCCTAACTGCTGCTCAACATGAAGCAGTGATCCTCAGTTTGTCCCTGTGACAGAGAAACAAGCTCAAAACCCAACTATGCCCATCACTCTGTCACTTTTTTTCTGACAGTGGTGAGCTCCTTGGAGAAAAAGAAGAATTGGGATTTCTATATTATTACTTTAGATATAGAAAATTAATCATAGGGTTGTTTCTGCATTGATGGTCTTCTGCTGCTCTGTGTGTTTCCTGCTTCACATCCAATCATTACTCTAAAAATTATCCAACATATTCAGTGTTTGCACCTTGTTGTCTGGTTTTACCTCAGTGTGTCCAGTCTGCAGAGGGGATCCTCAAGTCGTGCAGAAAGCTGCTCCACTCCTGAGTCTCCTGGATGATTGTAGCTCAGGTCCAGCTCTCTCAGGTGTGAGGGGTTGGAGCTCAGAGCTGAGGCCAGAGAAGCACAGCCTCTCTGTGTGATCAGACATCCTGACAGTCTGAGGTTAGAAAAAGAATCAGGCAATAAGAAGAAATTGATTGATTATCACTATATATTTGACACACAAAGATCTGACCTGAGAGTTTCGAGTTTGCAGTGTGGACTCTTCAGTCCGGCAGACAAAGTAGCCACTCCTGAATCCTGCAGGTCATTGTGGCTCAGGTCCAGGTCTCTGAGCCTGGAGGACTGTGAACTGAGGACTGAGGACAGAGCTTCACAGCTTCTCCCTGACAGGTTACATCCACTCAGCCTGAAGACGATCATGGAAAGAGAACAAACAGATAGTTTCAGGGTCATGAACAGAATAATCTCTGTTTCAAATGTCTCACTCATTCACTCATTCACTCATTCACTCATTCACTCATTCACTCACACAGCTTTGTTTGCAGCTCTGATCACTGGCAGCAACCTCAGAAGAGCCTCCTCTGAAGCAGAGTATTTCTTCAGGTCACACTCGTCCAGATCTTTGTCTGAGGACAGTAAGATGAAGGCCAGAGCTGACCACTGAGCAGGAGACAGTCGATCTGTGGACAGACGTCCTGATCTCAGGGTCTGTTGGATCTGCTCCTCTAGAGAACGATCATTCAGTTCATTCAGACAGTGGAACAGGTTGATGCTTTTCTCTGCAGACACATCTTCACTGATCTTCTTCTTGATGTATTCAACTGTTTTCTGACTGGTCTGTGAGTCACTTCCTGTCTGTGTCAGCAGACCTCTCAGGAAACTCTGATTGGTCTGCAGAGAGAGACCCAGGAGGAAGCGCAAGAACAGGTCCAGGTGTCCGTTTGGACTCTGTAGGGCCTTGTCCACAGCACTCTGATGGAGGTGTTCCAGTTCAGATTGGTCTCTGAAGGTCTCAGGGATCAGGGATGTTGATTGTTCTTCTTCCATTAGGTTGAGTCCAGACTTGGTGAAGGTCAGATGGACGTGAAGAGCAGCCAGAAACTCCTGAACGCTCAGATGGATGAAGCAGAACACCTTGTCCTGGTACAGTCCTCTCTCCTCTCTAAAGATCTGTGTGAACACTCCTGAGTACCAAGAGGCTGCTCTGATGTCCATGCCACACTCTGTCAGGTCTGATTCATAGAAGATCAGGTTTCCTTTTTGCAGCTGCTCAAAAGCCAGTTTTCCCAGAGACTCCATCATCTCCCTGTTCTCTGGACTCCAGAGAGGATCAGTCTCAGCTCCTCCATCATACTTGATGCTCTTCACTTTGGACTGAACCACCAGGAAGTAGATGTACATCTGAGTCAGGGTCCTGGGCAGCTGTCCCCCCTCTCTGGTCTTCAGCAGATCCTCCAGAACTGTAGCAGTGATCCAGCAGAAGACTGGGATGTGGCACATGATGTGGATGCTTCTGGATGTGTTGATGTGGGAAATGATTGTACTGGCCTGCTCCCCATCTCTGAATCTCCTCCTGAAGTACTCCTCCTTCTGAGGGTCACTGAACCCTCTGACCTCTGTCACCACGTCAACACACTCAGGAGGGATCTGATTGGCTGCTGCAGGTCGTTTGGTTATCCAGAGGTGAGCAGAGGGAAGCAGGTTCCCCCTGATGAGGTTTGTCAGCAGCACATCCACTGAGGTGGACTCTGTACCATCAGTCAGGACCTGGTTGTTGAGGAAGTCCAGAGGAAGTCGACACTCATCCAGACCGTCAAAGATGAACAGGGCCTGGAACTCTTCAAACCTGCAGAGTCCTGCTTCTTTGGTTTGAGGGAAGAAGTGATGAACTAGTTCCACCAAGCTGAACTTTCTCTCTTTCAGCACATTCAGCTCTCTGAAAGGGAATGGAAATGTGAACTGGATGTCCTGGTTGGTTTTGTCTTCAGCCCAGTCCAGAATGAACTTCTGTGTTAAGACTGTTTTCCCGATGCCAGCCACTCCCTTTGTCAGCACTCTTCTGATTGGTTCCTGTCTTCCAGGTGGGCCTTTAAAGAGCTCTACTTGTCTTATGCTTGTTTCTGCTCTGTCTGGTGTACCGGATGCTGCTTCAATCTGTCTGACCTCATGTTCCTCATTGACCTGTCCAGTCCCTCCCTCTGTGATGTAGAGCTCTGTGTAGATCTGGTTCAAAAGGGTTGGGTTTCCTGCTTTAGCAATCCCCTCAAACACACACTGAAACCTCTCCTTCAGCCCAGACTTCAGCTTACATCTGCACTCGGCAGCAGTTCCTGAATGAAGAAAACAAAATGTAATGAAGTATGTGAAGCTACAATTAGTCTGATGAGTTTAGACTTTCAGACATCAGGATGGATTTGATTTGTTTCCTCTCTGAAATCTCTTCAGTTCATCAGTTGCGAACAGTTTGTCACAGCTCATAGATGTGACACAAATGTGTTCATCATATTAGAGCATCAAAGCATTCTGAGTAATCTGGACTCAGAACTCTCTGGATCTTTTTCAGCTCACTCTTTACAAAGCTGATGATGTTTTCCTGGAGCAGCTGGAACGGGAGAAAATGTCAGGTTGAACATGAGGAAGGTCAGATCAGATCATGTGTGACAGACAGAAAGCGTGCTGGTCTGCAGAGTGCACAAAGCTTCTTCAGGTCTTAGTCTGTGGATGGTCCCGTGTTCTACAAATCAGGTTCTATGAAATGAACTGTGCTGCCAAAGTCTGAGTTTGTGTGAGATCAACATCCAGCATGACCTCTGACCTCTGGGTGTGGGCTGCTTAGAAATGGGCAGCTTCATCCAATCAGCCAAACACAGATTGTGAAGAGAATTCAGGCAGAGATGATGTTTGCAGTGTTACCAGGAAACTATTCAGAAAGCTCCAAACAGATAAGTGTGTGCTCTGAGGCTCAGGAGGAGCTGTGTTTGTACATTTACCCACCATCAATATGAAGTCCAGCTGTGTTTGATGCTGTTGGGAAGACTGACCAATAGGAGCCTCTGTTCCCTGAACTCTGTGGAACAAACACAAGATCATGCAGTGTGTATAAAAGAATGACACACAGTGTTTGACACATGATCGACTCTATCTGCTGGATC
The DNA here is from genome assembly GCF_033239565.1 of Halichoeres trimaculatus. Lineage (NCBI taxonomy): Eukaryota > Metazoa > Chordata > Actinopteri > Labriformes > Labridae > Halichoeres > Halichoeres trimaculatus. The sequence goes on from NW_027437180.1 coordinate 3,933,049, forward strand.
CTCCTACAAACACAGGACACACATGAAGAGACATGCTGAGTCCAGTCCTGTCTGCCTCTCGTCCTGTTTACTGCTGTTGGATCCTGATAGAAACACAAAGACTGAAACATGTTCACCTTCACAGAGAAAACACAGACCACAGCTAGGACCAAATGTTTCACACACAACGGGAAGTTCACTTTGAGGGTCTCACTTTCATCAACACAAATCTCTGCAGATCTGAAATCAGAAGGTCTCCACGTAGAGTTGTCACTCTTTAAGGAGACACAGCTGGGTCCAGGTCCAGGAGAGTCTGGTCTCTCATGTTTGACTCTGACTGAACCACAAACACTGATCAATAAACATGACGACTGAAAATCTTCCAGGTTTAAGTGCTACTGAAAGTTACCACAAACTTTCTTAAGTTTTAAAGTTTTAATTCTGATAAAAAACTTTGTGATGTACAACTTAGAGGCGCACACACACACACACACACACACACACACACACACACACACACACACACACACACACACACACACACACACACACACACACACACACACACAATGAATAATGATGGTGCAGTGATGCTAGTGTATGGACAGTTAGAGATCCTGGTCTCACCTCTGAGCTTTGGTCTGGCACTCATGGTCTCTACACAGATGGAGGGGTTTGGAGGGAGGGGTCCCCTCCCCTCTGTTGTCCTGACTCATAGCAGAGCCTCCACCTTCACACAAACACAATAATATCATCACTCATGACAACAAGCTGTACAGCACAGGACACACACACACTGCTGTCTGACACAGAGTCTTCCCAGATTCCAACACCAGATGGAGCCATATTTTTTTGTTCCTTTTTTTCACAGATTTTACTTCTTGAGGACTCCATAGCTGGTCTGGATCAGAGAAAGTAGAAAATACCTACCAGGTGAAACAAGATTTATTCCCTCCCTTGCATGCAGAAACAAACAAACAAACAAACAAAGAGAGAAACTGCAACTGGTCCTCCTTCATCGTCTCATTGTTATCATCATCAACCTGAGGACTCTGCCTCCTTTTCTTAAATTTGACATATTAAGTTTAAAATGAGGGATGTCCCAATATTACATTTTCACTTCCGATACGATACTGATACTGCAGCATTGAGTATTGGTCGAATATTAATCGGATACGATATCAGCATTAAACATACATACTTTGATTACTTATTTTGTAGTATGTCTGTCATGTTAGAAAAGGCTTGATTAAGTGATATTATTCAAAGAAAGAACAGAAGTCAGCAACAGTAGGTATGAGGAAAATCTGACCCGTTTATTATTAACCAATGGGTAACAGAAACTGCTTATATCGGAGTGCTTATATCAGAGATTGCTGATATCGGACCGATATCCAATATCAATATCGGACTGGGACACCTCTATTCAAAATATACCAACATAAGTTAATAAATTGCTGAAGGATGCTTGAAGAAAGCACAGAGATGCCATAGAACATAATTTATTCCACTAGACTCCAGGAAACTTTGGGACACCCTGATGGCTGCCACTAATATGACAACGAAGAGGAGGCACATCATAACAAAGAATGAATTCAGCAGAGCTAACAATCTAAATAATTTTTCATGGGTTGAATAGGATTTTTATTTGGAATTTATCAGTGTAGGGTGGAGCTTCTAGAGTCTACAATTTCATGAGGAAATCCTGCCCATCAAGTGTAGTGGGCTTCAAGAAACTATAGGACAAAGACTTACAGAAAGGAAAAAGCAATAAAATCTAGGCAATATAGTTGTGACCTGGTCCAAGTTATCAGGAGAAGCACAAACTTGTTTAATTAGTTATAAATTTATAAATATATTACAAAATTCCTTAGAAGAAACTGGGTGCCAAGCAAGATATCTTTATATATATATATATATATATATATATATATATATATATATATATATATATATATATATATATATATATATATATATATATATATAGGATAGATAAAAATCTACAAGGACATTAGCTCATCATGTGACGCACCCTCATGGTGATATATATATATATAAACACTTTTTGGACAGTCCAGTCTTTTCCTTGTTTATGAAGTCATAAAAAGATGGGATGATGTTACATACAATAAATTTGTGAGTTTGAAGGACTTTGCTTTTCAATGAGCCATAGAAGTAAATACCTTATCACAGTCAGAGACAAGGCAAGTAGTGAAAAAGTTTTACTAACTATGTTCTTAAATACAAAACTATTAGTTTATCTGTGATCAGCATAGCACAGTGATTCCTAACCTGTGGTGAAGTAAAAATATATGGTGTAAAGTTTAATCATCCCCTTTTTTAAAGTAGTTTCAGTAGTCTAATGTACCACGGCCTACATACATTTTTAATGGGCACCATTTGTTTTATGTAACCTAAGGTGGATGTTCATACAGTAAGGAGATATGTTGATTTTAGATTGAGCTCTCACTGTGTTTTTAAAACTCAATATTCAAAATCAAGACTTATTTCAGCTTAAACTCAATAGTAAGGTTTGAATTGTTCAGAGAGCTCTTCCTGGAGTGATTTTACAACTTCTTTGAGCGGTTTATCCCTAACTTGTGAAAAGAGTCAAAATGTTTCCATTGTTCAGAGAAGATGATCATAAAACAATAAAACCAACTGCCTTATAAAGGCATGTTTTATTACATCAGTAAAAAAAAAACATTTTGTAATTTTTTTAAATTTACCTTGTGATCATACTCATGGGAATTTATAAGGACAGTTCAGGTTTACCTGGTAAAATAGCATACAAGTATCATGTAAATATGTGACAAGTCACACTAATCACAGAGACAACATGTGGTTTGACCTCATCCTGTGTCCTGTACACAGTTTAATTAAAGTACTACATATCTTCTTGTTTCTTCATTCATCTGATCCACCATTTCAGCCACAAAAAACAGCACTTCTCTCTCACTACCATCTGAACTGTTCTCAGGTCAGTTTAACAGATGATCAGACATGTTAAACAGTGTGTGTTACTTTACTTTACCAGGGGTGGAAATGATCTGCTGGAAGTGGAGCAGTGAAGGTGAAATGAAGCAGCAGTTTCAAACAGGAAACAAGCAGAGAGAGAAAAAATATGGAAGTGACAGCAGGAGGTTTCCAGCACTCTGATCTTTCACATGTAGTCCAAACTCTCTGAGTTCATCTTCACTCTGAAGTGTTTTTGAAGGAGAACGGGGCAGCTCTAGACTTTGGACTGAAGCAGCAGAACAACTGCAATGAAACATAAACAGTCCTCACTGACTTTAACCCAATGAAAAAAAAAAATCAGAGAAATATGCTGAAAGAGTTCAGTGTATGAGACCTTAAAAAAAAAAAGGTCAAAATTGTATCCTCTATCAGTTTGATTTTTACAATCAGCAAGTCAAATACAGTATGTGTTCAGACTGTAGGCAGTCTCTCACACAGATACACTCAGTGTGTGTTCCAGCAGAGTTTGTGAAGACTGTGGACAGATACTCTCTTCAAGTTTAAGAGTGGGAGTAGAAGTAGCTCTGTGACTGTACTCCAGCAGAAGTAAAAGTTCCTTTAATTACTTTTGACTTAAGTTTGACAATGCTTTGTACATTTAAAGTTCATGTGGTCTAAAGAAACTATTTTTCTGTATTTCAATACTGAGTGTCTTGAGTTTGAGAAAACAATAAACAAAAATACATTTCTTATTTATGGTAAAATCAAATGTATTTTGTCTTGTTTTATGTGTGTCTCTTAAACAAATAAGACCGTCACAATAAGAGTAACATATAAATTCCAGTACAAGATAGACTAAGCTTTCTTTACAATGAAAAAAACAAACAAACTTGTGATTATTGGTATCGGTATCGGCCAAAAGGGGTTTCGATATATCGGCAAAAATCCAATATCGTAATATCCAAAAAAAAAAATATATATATATATATATATATATATATATATATATATATATATATATATATATATATATATATATATATATATATATATATATATATATATATATATATATATATATACATACATATATAGACTTTTTTTTCCAGCACTCTGATCTTTCACATGCAGTCCAGACTCGCTGAGTTCATCTTCACACTGACTGACTTTAACCCAATAAAAAAAAATAACAGAGAAATATGCTGAAAGAGCTCAGTGTATGAGACCTTTGCAAAAACAAAAGTCAAAATTAGAAGTAGAAGTAGCTCTGTGACTGTACTCCAGCAGAAGTAAAAGGTCCTTTATTTACTATTGACTTAAGTATGACGTATTGAGCACTTCTTTGTAAAGTGGGTAATGAGGCGGGGTTAAACTTCTAAAAAATGATCTCAGCTCTCTGTGTGGTGCTAAAATGAAAGGGGGCTATTCATCCCAATCCAATTAATGAAACGTTATCTGTGTAAAAAGAATGATGACATCCTCACTAAAACATTTACTCAGCCTTGACCAGGTGAACACAAGGTGCATCATGAAAATCATCAAACATGACAAAGAGCTCACTCTAGTAGGACAACCTGTTACAGCACACACTGAATACAGAGGCTCTTACAGGAGAAACATTTTCATTCAGCAAATGATACACACCTTTTCTCTTTAGCTCATAGCCTCACCTAGAAGATTTCATATTATTAGTCCTGTTTCCACTGAAATATGTCACACTGTATCTTCTTCACCACAGTGCAATCTGTCCAAGTTTCTTCAACCACATATTTATAATGAAGGGAATAAACATTTTCCACTGTGAAGCGCTCACCATAGAAGAGCCAAAGAGCTCTGCTGCAGGAGGTGTAACACAGCCCAAAGCATTTCTGACCTGCTGCTTTCTTTTTTTCTAATACACATTTAAGTGTATTAACATTTCCCATAGGAAAATATATTAATTACAGATTTGTTAAGGAGAAAATTCATCAACAAAGGATTCATTTAAGTGTATTAGTGCTCAAGAGACATAAAACCCCCACATTTTTAAACGGTTTATAGAAATACTAACATAGATAAGAGGAGAGAAAAATCTGATGAGTCATTTATCACTGTGCTGGGGTATGAGTGATTCAAGAATATAGTTGTTTAACAGATCCAGTGGGTGGCCTGCTGCAGGTCAATGTGTGGAAACACTTTGTGATCATATCTGCCGTGGGGTAAATGAGGTGGCTCTTTGAAGAGCTTTGACAGCGACAGCAACGTTACACTCCCAGAGGAAGAGGACACAGAGGGAGTGAAGAGAAAACTTTCTGTGAACGAAGGGAAATAACAAAAAACAACAGGTAAAGAATCACCGGTTTCCGCTGTTACTGTCGACTCAACACCATGCATAAGTTACTGTGTGACCGATGTAAACAAAGAGAGACACACAAACATTTTGAAGCTGTTTTAACAGCTAAGATAAAACAGGATTCCCTTCTCCAGTCAAAACTGAAGCAAACATTTCATGGTGTATCTGACTCCTTGCTTGAAATTTTACAACAGTTCATAGTCTACAGTCAGTAAAAGCAACAGCAGGTGTGTGAGCCACAAAAAAAGGATGGTCTCCTTCTTAAGTTACCACAGGATTTTTCTTTTTCTGTGGCTTAGAAAGTATTTACTGCTTCTTGGACAAAACCTCATTAGAACATAAAACAATTCATTTATTGCAGAAAAAATTCTGCGGTAGTCAGTTTTCTATTTGAAATTGAAGACTCATTGCAGGAGTTACAAAGCACCACTGTGTGGCAGCATTGGGCTGTTTCGTGGAGCGGTGCTTAGGACGTGTGGAGGAGAGCTCTTTCCTGTCTACTTAACCTGTATTTACTGTTTCTTCAGCGTTGGAGTAAATACCTTTGATTTAACATTTAGTGATAATGGGTTAGAGTTCATTATTAGTTGACCATAGTAGTTCACGATGCTGAAATTGTTCAATGATTTTTTTGTTGCATTTTGAATGTCTTTGTGACAATTCCGTTTGATTTGTATTTTCAGCAGGATTGGGCTCTCTTGTTGGTGTAGTGGCTCTTAAAAGAGCCTTTGTGTTGTTGTTGTTGTTATTGAGCTGCAGACAGTCTAAGCTCTCTCTCCACGGATGCGGCGGGCCAGCTGGATGTCTTTGGGCATGATGGTGACTCTCTTGGCGTGGATGGCGCACAGGTTGGTGTCCTCGAACAGCCCCACCAGGTAAGCCTCGCTGGCCTCCTGCAGAGCCATGACAGCAGAGCTCTGGAAGCGCAGGTCGGTCTTGAAGTCCTGAGCGATTTCTCGGACCAGGCGCTGGAAGGGCAGCTTGCGGATGAGCAGCTCGGTGGATTTCTGGTAGCGGCGGATCTCCCGGAGAGCCACGGTCCCGGGCCTGTAACGGTGAGGCTTCTTGACGCCACCGGTGGCCGGGGCGCTCTTCCGGGCAGCCTTGGTGGCCAGCTGCTTCCTGGGAGCTTTGCCTCCGGTGGATTTCCGAGCGGTCTGCTTGGTTCTTGCCATGCTGTCTTCTTTCTCTGACTTGGAGAAATATACGAAGCAGAGCGGAGCCTTGCTGCTCTTAAAGCGGAGGAGCGGCTGTGAAACGGTGACGCTGCTTGAGAGCTCCGGCTGCTGATTGGTGAGAGGCCGCTCCTGGAGCTCAGCCCCGCAGAGGAGGGGGACAGAGCCCCCGCCTCAGGCTCTGCTCCCCCGCCTCTTTACTGCTTGGTGCGCCGGGGAAATGCGCGCGCTCTCAGCCTATATCAGGGGGTCTTTGAGCCGAAGGACACATCACTTCTCTGAGTCCAGACTTACGAAAGACCAAGCATGAGTGGAAGAGGCAAAACCGGCGGCAAAGCCAGAGCTAAGGCTAAGACCCGTTCATCCCGTGCCGGGCTCCAGTTCCCCGTGGGTCGTGTCCACAGGCTGCTGCGGAAAGGAAACTATGCTCAGCGTGTTGGAGCCGGTGCCCCCGTCTACCTGGCGGCTGTGCTGGAGTACCTGACCGCTGAGATCCTGGAGTTGGCCGGAAACGCCGCTCGTGACAACAAGAAGACCCGTATCATCCCCCGTCACCTGCAGCTGGCTGTGCGCAACGACGAGGAGCTCAACAAGCTGCTGGGCGGAGTGACCATCGCTCAGGGCGGCGTGCTGCCCAACATCCAGGCTGTCCTGCTGCCCAAGAAGACCGAGAAGGCCGCCAAGAAGTAAAGTCTCATACCAGACAGCTAACAACACAAAGGCTCTTTTAAGAGCCACCCACCTCCACCAGAGAGACAATTTCCTACCCAGAGTACCAGAGAGTCAAGGCTACACTGAAGAATGCAGTCAGACAAACTCATAATTAATCCATTGAGATTAATAGACCTACACTGATCACTGATCTGCGGCTAATTCGGTTTCATACATTTTGAATTGATCTAATAATGTTCCTAAAAAGAAAACATACAAATTTCAAAGGTTCCCACTAAATTCCATTGTAAATTTATTTGGGATGTTTTGGACCTATGGAAAAGAATCTATGCAGCTCATAGAAATAAGAAAGGGGAAAAAAAAGATGGTTGGTGCCGGGCAAAAAAAAAGAAAAAGAAAAAAAGTACATACTAACTACATGGCATAGCAAATAAAAAACACACTTACTTCAAAGAAATAGCACAGAAGCACTCGGGTCATTTTGGACCCATGTTGTGCAATGAAAGGGAAGTGGTTCAAAAAGTATTTTTATTCAAAAATTAAGAACAGAAAAACGAAAAGAAGTAAGAATTATGTTTGAAAATAAACAAATAAATAAAAACTTCACAGAGAAATTCCTCAAACACCGATTAAAAAAGAAATGAGTAATTGCAAAGATATTGCACATAAAGTTCAGTTCAGTCACTTTGGACCCATGAGGTTCATCAAAGGGCTACTTAAAGACTAACTAGTAAACAAATAATCTTATAATGATGCATTTTACTGGTGAAGTCATCCCTGTGCTTCTTCAGGTCACAAAATAAACAGAGAGCAGGTTTTCTTCAGGTGAAAGTTTTTTTTTAAGCAGGTTAAAAACACAGACAAAGCTCTGTTACTGTTGTTAATGTTTGGGTTATTACAGTGCACATGTTCAGACACACAAACAGCTGTTAGAGCTGACTGACAGATGATCCAGAGGTGATCAGCTGACGCCATCATCACTAAAAGATGTTGCTTCATATGACCCTTTTTTTAAACACTGAATCTTTTACCCTTCCTCTTGTGTTAGGATCGCCGCCGACCCGTTTTAGTTTTTAAATGCATAAAAGAATCACTTAAATTATTTTTATTGCATCAGGGCTTTTTGACTTTGTCAGGAACCTTGATTTCAACAAAATTCAACAAAAAACATTTTTTTCACTACATTATAAAATGCTCTGGTTGAAATGATATCCTTTGTAGTGTTAGGGTCGGTTTTGACCCGGTTATAAAAATGAGATTACAAAGCAATTTTTAGAGCCAAAATAGAAATCCTAAGTGTACTGTCAGCTAACACACTTAGAGCCACCTCCTCTCCCAATCATGTGAGCTTCAGGCAAGGCTCATTTGTCCAGTATTGATGCAAGAAAAAAAAAAAACAAACAAAGATGGCATGTCCACCATGTCAGGTCACTTCACTCATTTGACTTGCAGAGGGCACGTCCCCAATTTGCAGCATACAAAAATGAAAAGAAGGGTCATGGTGCGTGAAACTCTAGATTCTATTTTTGGAGAAAATGAGGAAGAAGACACAGATCAGCATAGCGATGCAGAGGAGCAAGTTTCTGAGGAAGAGGAGCATATAGAGTAGCAGCCAGAAGACACAGACACATCTGAGTCTGATGAGGAGGTCACTTGTGCTGAGGCTGCTCCTGTTGAACTTTGCAAGACAAAAAATGTAGGATCTTTTGGAGTTTGGTACCTCAACATGCAAAGTAATAAATGATTAATGATTTTATTGGTTTTTATTTGTTTCAACTTCTAAATTAATATTTTGTGTTATGACCTGTTCTGTGTTTCAACATGTTCATATTAAAGTCCTATTGCTGACATTTTTTTGTTGTTTTTTCAACATCTATGTTGTTATGGGTTGAAAATGAGCCATAACACCATAGATGTAACATCTATGGTGTTATGGCTCATTTTCAACCCATAACAATAGTTAATTATTTTAAAATGAAAAAATAAATCAGGCAAATTGATTACAGAGATGTGTTCTATACCCCTTAGTAATATTCAGGGAACACAACATCCTTTCATTCATTTCTATGATTCTCTTGAGGTTAATTTTTCTTTCTTTTTTTTTTCAAATTGAAATCAGGAGGTATACTTGTAAAAAATGAGCCCAGAGGCCCACAACAAAAATATTAAACACAACATGTTCATGGATATGGAAGCCTAACAAGGTAACCAAGAGATGAGGAAAGAACTGATGATAAGTTTTTGTTTTGTATTTTAAAGCTGATATAAGACACGGGTGGAAACCCACCTGTTAACACCGGAGATGGTAACAGAAAACTACCACAGGAGGAAGGTTAAGATGATTTTTAATGCTGTATTTTTTGGAGTTTGAAGTTTCATAAAACTTTTAAAAACTGAATATTTTGAGACATGATTTTCTTTTACACTGACTCTAGTAACACAGAACCTAAGGAGAACGTCAGCCTGTGGTTATCTAAAGGTAAGAACCAAATCAGGATCTAACCTTTAGAGAAGGTTCCTCTTGTTAACACTGAAACCTAACAAAGCCTGATGTTCCCTAAACATTAAGGAACCTTAAAGTTTTTGTTTGATCTGAGAACAATGAGTAACTGTAGTGCCACAGTGTAATAATCCTGAGTGTGGCTTTGGAAACTAGAGGATGGATAAACATTTTCTTCTTCATCATCATTCATCTGAAAATGATTATCTACACATTACCATGGATGCTCAGAGTTTGGACCAATGTTGCTTTTAGTTTTTATTTTATTTCTATATAGCTTTAATATTCAGTTTGAAATGCACTCTGTCATATGAAACTAAAATTTGAAAAAACTTTAATATTTGTTGTAAGCTCAGTGTCCCTTAAACACTGTGTCATACTGTTGCAGAAAATCCACTAAAGACAGGCTTTAATATAAAGTTCATACCTGGGGGAAAACTGCTAAAAAAGCAAACAAACAATCAAACAAACAAACAGATACTCAGTTTTATAACAGAACACATCTGATTTAGGATTTAAAACCAACTGCTTAATCAATTCGAAGTTTTTCAACATTGAAACCGAATCAAAGGAAGTAAAAATAATAGGTGTTGGAAATATGAAGTTTTTTTTAAAATACAAAGTCTGATTTTGATGCTAAAATAAAAAAAAAAAGTGTTAGAAATTCACATTCATTTTTGAGAATGTGTGCTCAACGCTGGGGAAAAGTAAACCCTGATTATTAGTAAGAATTTGGAGCTGTATGTTCGAGGAATAAATCTCAAATAAATCAGACCAGATAATAATCTGACAAACTGCACAAAGCTTTTATCACAGGAGGAAAATGATCTCCAAAGCCTTCTGTGCTTTCTAAAAGTCTGATGCAGCTGCTGAAAACTTGCTTTTCCTTTTTTCAAACTCTTCTTATCATTCTCTGTCCTGCTTTTACTCAGAATCAGGACACGAAGACAAATCACTTTGTCAGGACGCACAAAGAAATTTGGCGCACGGCGCACAGATGAAGCGGGAACCGCGCAAGAATTTGAGACAAAGCCGAAACCTCCCCCCTCAGTTCGGACCCCAGTCCAAACTCCAGTCCCAGCCAATCCTGCATGAGCTGCAGCACGGCTTTATCTGCATGGAGGAGCCTTTAATAAAGCGTCCCCCGCTCGAACTCCTCATAGTCTGAGTGATCGGCCAGCAAACATGCCTGAGACAGTGAAAGCGCCCAAGAAGGGCTCCAAGAAAGCCGTGTCTAAAGCCACCAAGAGCGGCAAGAAGAGGAGGAGGACTAGGAAGGAGAGCTACGCCATCTACGTGTACAAGGTCCTGAAGCAGGTCCACCCCGACACCGGGATCTCGTCCAAAGCTATGGGCATCATGAACTCGTTCGTCAGCGACATCTTCGAGCGCATCGCCGGTGAGGCCTCTCGTCTGGCTCACTACAACAAGCGCTCCACCATCACGTCGCGGGAGATCCAGACCGCCGTCCGCCTGCTGCTGCCCGGTGAGCTGGCCAAGCACGCCGTGTCCGAGGGCACCAAGGCTGTGACCAAGTACACCAGCTCCAAGTAAACAGCTCTGCTGACAACACCACCCAACGGCTCTTTTAAGAGCCACCCACTCACCTCTAAAGAGATCCTCGTACCATTGAGTATGTGACATCTGTTCGTGCTTGTGTCCATAATGTTGATCGAGTGACGACGCTTTTAATTTCCCACGACCTCTTATAAGTAAACGCTCAGTGGGCTCATTCAGATGTGCGTGGATCTGGCGCCTACATCCTGGTTCATATCAGTTAATTATAACTACCCGTCATGGGGATGTCCCGTTAATGAATCCCACGTTAGCATAGAACACTTTGCTCCTAATTCCTGAAAAATACACAGTTCAAATAAAGGTGTAGAACAGATGTGATCTATTTCTGCATGAACCAGATTAATCCCTCTAATATTACTTTGACACACACTTAATCACTCTCTACATTTACGTCGTCTTACCTGGTAATGGATCCATCAAGTTGATGTTTTTAAAATAAATAAATAATAATGAAAAAGGAAACTCGATGTTGACGTTTATTATTGTTATTAGCTAATTAAAAGTGAATCCAAGTCCACAGATATCCACTCAGCACACACGTGTTACACACGTTAAGAAAGGCGCTGGATTGGGCGGAAAATGCGCTGACATGGCAACCTTGCTGACTTGTAGTAAAATCATGATTCAATCATTTAGATTAATACTTGTTGCTGCTCTGTTCTAAAGTAATCAGTGGACGCTGAAACCAAGGGTCTGATGATGACATTTCCAGTATCACTTACTCTCTATTTGCAGTACGATCGCTTTATACATTATCTAATTTCTAATTTATAATCAACACCCATGGAGACTCACTTCTCCCACAAACTAATGCAAAACAAAACAGACAAAAAAAAAAAATTAAATAAAATAAAAAATGAAGAAAGCATCAGATGAGCTGCATTCAGCAGGAAAAGCGCGGACATGGCAACCTTTGCTGAGTAGGACATTGTCATTTAGTGTGAGAGGTGTGTGGCTCTTAAAAGAGCCGTTTTGATTCTTAATTAGATGCTAAGATGATAACAGCTCACTTCTTCTTGGCTGCTGTCTTCTTGGCTTTGGGCTTGGCCACCTTCTTAGCGGGGGCTTTCTTGGCTGCAGGGGCCTTCTTCACAGCCTTCTTGGGGCTCTTAGCGGCCTTGGTCTTCTTGGGACTCTTAGCGGCCTTCTTGGGGCTCTTTGTTGCAGCTTTCTTGGCCGCTGCGGGTTTCTTGGCCTTCTTCGGGGTCGCTGCCTTCTTAACGGCCTTGGGCTTCTTGGCCGCTGCTGCTTTCTTGGCTGCTGGCTTCTTGGCTTTAGGAGCGGCTTTCTTTACGGGCTTCTTGACCTTCTTCTCTGCCACCTTCTTGTTCATCTTGAAGGATCCGGAGGCCCCGGTTCCCTTGGTCTGGACCAGAGTTCCCTTTGCCACAAGGCTCTTGACAGCGGTCTTGACGCGGGCCTTGTTCTTGTCCACATCGTATCCTCCGGCAGCCAGAGCCTTCTTGAGAGCAGCCAGCGACACGCCGCTCCGCTCCTTGGAGGCAGCCACGGCTTTGAGGATGAGCTCGCCCACGCTGGGGCCGCTCTTGGCCGGCTTGCTGCTCTTCTTCTTGGCCGCTTTGGCCGGAGCAGCGGCGGGAGCTGGAGCTACTTCTGCCATAGTTTACTCAGTTCAGTGAACGCAACAGGAGACGTGAGGAGGATTCCCTGGGTGAAGAATTGATAAATCCTGAGCGGGAGGCTGTCCTTAAAGCACACATGAGAACCGTAGAGACTCAAGCAAGCAGCAGCTCGTCCACTCAGTCTGAAAGTCGGACAACTTGTGTTTTCTCTTTCCCTAAAAATGCTCCAAACTAAGTGTTCTTTAAGAGATCGAGGCTGATTGTAAAAGTAGGAGATACTGGAGCTTTTCCTCTTCACACTGAACTCATGTTTGTCTCTCAGGTTGTTGAGCTTTTGTTCAGGGAGACTCCAAACATCACAGATTGATCATGGTGATAGCAGCTGCTCATCGACTTGTCCTTCTCTTTTCTTTAATAAATCCATGTAAAACGCATCAATACACTAAAACACCTTTCCTTTCTGTTGTTTACAAGTTTCTGTAGAGACACCAAAGCAGAAAAGTCATGTACAGGTTGAGGTTTGTTTAGAATATGGTGTTTTTGAGGAAGCAGCAAACACACTGATGCAGGCTGAGGACTGTACAGTTTCTCACTGTGACAGAAGGTGACTCTTGTGATGTCCAGTGTTAGAAAAAATTGATTTAAATGAAAAAATCTTTACTTTTGAGAAGTTACATCACCATATGTATGTTTGTGTTCACTTAGTAATTGGATCTTTGTTTAGGGAAAACATTGTGGTCATAATGAGAGACATTTTTAACTATTGTTCTATTGAAAGTGATCTGGTCTGGATATATTCTCACAATCTTTTTAGCACATAATTTGTATTTTTTAATAGCATTTAATAAAAGTGTTAAAATGGCAGAGATGTTACTGGAAAGTATCAACTTTATGTTTTTTTATATTTTTATTTCACCCCAAAATTCTCTCTAGGCACTTGTGCAAACATTGTTATCAACATTTCCATCATTTTAATCTCCCTGATTCCTCTTTTTTCAGTTAATCCTATTTAAAATGAAAACAAATAAAGAAAAAATAATCTTTGTTTTTCAGTTTCCTGTTTATTTTTTATTGTTATTTACAATAAAGGTAAGTTGAATTACATGCCACATGATTTTTTTTTATTTGATTATTTAATTTGTCTGATCATTGTGAGCAGGAAGTTGTTGAGGAGGAGCTTCTCTGTCAGGAGAGCAAAGATGAAGCTGCTTTTATGGTAGTTCCATGCGTGTGGATGGTCAGCTGTGTTTCATTACAACAAACTCAACAAGTGACACAACTTCTGGGTCAGGATGATCTGACAAATCAAATGAAAAATCTAAATAGTCCGTGGCCCGTAAATCAACTGCTCGTTATTTAATCTATAGCAATACATATCGAAAACTAACTTTGTTCCATTCACATGTAATCATTTCAAAGAGGAAAAAAACACAGAGCAAACTGTTATTTCATGTCCTGTTTTTTTCATAATTAAATATCAATTGAAGGAATTCTCCACAGTTTCTTCACTGAGTGCTCGTCTCTTTGAAGGATCAGCCTGATGGAGTCACTGTATCCATACTGAACTGAAGACATGTTCACCAGAAAACATTGATGAATTATCTATAGTTAATATAAAAGAATCCACTGGTTTTAATTCAAGAAGAGATGAAATGTTATTTACCATCAATGGAAACTCAGCTCTGGCTTTTGTAGCCAGCTCACAGGTGTCAGAGCGCCATGGACACGTAAAGGGTCAAATATGACCCCAAGAAAAAAAAAGTCAAAATTCAATAAGTGTTGACCACAAGTTTAATAATAACAATAATAATAAATATGATATTTTTAAGTTTTAAGTCATTGTTCTAATCTTATTGTTGTCCACCAAGGGCCAGTTATTGACACCAGTGATGTGTGGTGCTCAAAAGCTGCAGCTCTCAGAGCCGACGCTTCATCATGATTCAGAAGAGCTGAATCCCCTCCTGAGAGCTGGAGCCAAACTTCTTTCCTTTCATTGCTCAGCTCCTCAGTCACTCAGCTCTGCTCATGGCAGGACTTTATTTTGATTGATAGCATGGCAGAGATGCATGTGAGGATGTAGGATACTCCCAATGAGTGAGAGCATCTCTGCTATGGACCGCAGAGGAGACACTGTCAGGAGACTGGTCCCCACTCAGTGAGGAGCAGACACCAGTGGGGACCGGGCGTTGTGTTGCTAAAAACACACAAGGGACACATGGAGCAAAGCAGCATCTGAATTAGCTTTTTTCTTTGTGCAAAAACATTTTGATTAAAACATTTACAAAAAGAATCACTAAATATGTAAATAGTACTTTTTTCTAAATTATTTTTTCTTGTATTTCTTTATATGACTTCAAATATCTAATTTCATATTCTGTTATCATCATTCTATTTTTAGTTATTGCATTACTGCACTTTCTGTGAGCTGATGTGACAAATAAAATCTCCCAAGGGGGGTCAATAACGGATGTTCTATTCCAAAGAGGCAAAGAGACTTCTTTAAGAACACTAAAGCAGAAATCAGAACACAAGTGGTGTTTTCCAGGTTAGGTAAAAATATGAGGCTACTGGGAAGTGAATTGGGAGCCACTCGGGAGCTGAAGGGGTCGACAGTTCTGGGAGTCGAGCCAAGTCCAAGCTCTCTGAAAACAGTCAAACTCCCTATCCCGGATGTGGACAACAGTCCTGAAACCTTCTCGACATCGATCGAACTTGTCTGCGCAAACATTGAACAGTTAATGGATCAGATTGACGACGAGAACTCAGCTCTTTACAGGATGAGTGTGTGGCCCTGAAAAGGACCTTTGAGTTTTGAAGCAGTGTGGTGTCGATGGTTTAACCTCCGAATCCGTAAAGAGTGCGTCCCTGTCTCTTCAGAGCGTAAACCACGTCCATGGCGGTCACGGTCTTTCTCTTGGCGTGCTCGGTGTAGGTGACGGCGTCACGGATCACGTTCTCCAGGAAGACCTTGAGCACCCCGCGGGTCTCCTCGTAGATCAGACCGGAGATCCGCTTGACTCCGCCACGGCGAGCCAGACGGCGGATAGCGGGCTTGGTGATGCCCTGGATGTTATCACGGAGGACTTTACGGTGACGCTTAGCGCCTCCTTTACCGAGTCCTTTTCCTCCCTTTCTTTTTTTATTTTTTTTTTATTTTTATTTTTATTTTTATTTTTTTTTTTTATTGCTGAAAAGGTTCAGTTAAAACACCGTTTATATTTACCTGTACAGTACATTTTTTATACAACAATTGAATCATTTTAACAAACTCACAGGGAAAACCGTATGCTCTCAAAACAGACCATAAATATTCATGTGATAAATAATCAAAGGCTTTTTTCTGGTCTAACCCCAGCACATAAAAATCAGTTTTACTACCATAAATAATTTCTCTTAGACAGCTGAGGTTGTCCCACATTAGACGGCCTTTGATTGCACATGTTTGTTCTTGTTCTATTATAATATCTAAGACATCATTTAGTCTATTCATTATTATTTTAGCTAATATTTTATAATCACTGTTCATTATTGTAATTGGTCTGTAGTTATCTATATCACAATCATCACCTTTTTTATATAATAAAGACATAACACCATGATAAAAGGTATCACCCAGGAAACCATCCTTAAAACCAGAGTTAAAGACTGAAACTAAGAGGTTAATGACATCATCACCGACCAGTTTATAAAACTCAGGGGGCAGGCCGTCGGGACCCGGACATTTACCCAGATTTAACTGGTTAATTGCTGTGATGACTTCATCTTTCCTAACGTCACCTAACAGTGAGGAAAAGAAGGAGGGGTCATACGGTTTGATGACATCAACAAAGGAGCTGATGACGTCAGCGTCAGAAGCTAAACACCCGTACATAAGAGAGCAGCTTTCTACTACAGCACGTCTTTTCTCCTCTTCATCAAAACATAATCTACCTGTGAGATCTTTAACACATTTGATAAAGTTACTTTTCCTCCTCTTCTGACCGGCAGAGATAGAATAAGACACATTTCCTCTGTGGTCATTGCCGCTTACCTTCTGTATATTAAATAATAATTCGTTATTAATCTCATCAATCTGACTTTTCAGTTCATTCATTTCATTTTCTTCTATTTCACTTCTATGTTTATTACACTTTAATTCAACATACCTTTTCACTTTATCATTATACTCAATGTTTCTTATTCTATTTAATTC
Organism: Halichoeres trimaculatus; assembly: GCF_033239565.1. Lineage (NCBI taxonomy): Eukaryota > Metazoa > Chordata > Actinopteri > Labriformes > Labridae > Halichoeres > Halichoeres trimaculatus. The sequence goes on from NW_027437180.1 coordinate 3,950,021, forward strand.
ACGGCATTTAAATTTAAAGAAGTTCATCACCCTGTTTTTCAACAGCTCCCACAGTTCAACATCAGACTTTACAAACACTTTTAAATCTAAAACTTTTCTTATCTCGTCCTTTAATTCATTAACTAGTTCGACATTTTTTAAACAATTAATATTAAGTTTCCAAAATCCCTTCACATCTTTATCACAGCACATGACAGAAGCTTTCACTATGAGATGATCTGAGTGATTGTTGAGAAGAGTTTCATATTTCAATGCTTTCATCTGCGTAGATAAATAAATCCGGTCAATTCTAGTTTTTGTTTTCCCATCAAAACGGGTGAAGCTGATTTCTTGTGGTTTTAAGACTCTATAAATATCATTCAGAGAAGCATCATTACAAATATCAGACAACAATTTGCCTTCCCTTGACATGGTAAAAGGAGTGGAGGCAATTCTATCATTTTTCTCTGTAATAGTGTTGAAATCTCCACATAAGATAATAGTAAACCCAACATAAATGATTTCTCTTAGTTTTTTAAATAACTGCATCTTGCTTGCTCTGTCAGGCGAAGTGTAAACATTAATGATGCGGAATTTTTGATTCCTATAGAAGCAGTCGATCATTAAAAGTCTGCCAGGGATAATATCTCTACGTTTGGTTATATTGATATTATGATCTTTAAAGAAAATACCAACACCATCAGCACTACTTTCTCCTATGGATATTATACTGGTCCCTTTAGACCAACGACTACACACATCAACTACATCGGTGTTACTTTTAAGTCGGAGCTCTTGTAAGCACAGCACATCAAAGTCCGTGTTTAACAGATAGTTCAGCTTTTCATTCCGAAACTGAGAGGATTGTATTCCTCTCAGATTCCAAGAGCCGACATGGAAGAGACTCATAGAGAAGAAGAAACAAGGGGAAGTTATTTAGGACTTAACTTTTGATCAGATCGTTTCTCTCTCCCATGATCTGCAGCAGAGGCCGGGCGCTTCTTTCTTCTAACTGGGACAGGATCCGGGGGAGAGGACGAAGCTGAGCTGGAGGACGACGGGAGGCTCAACACCTCCAGTTCTCCCAGGGAGGTCAGAGGGGAGCTGGCCTGTGGTCCTCCATGGGCAGGAGAACAACAGGAAGTTTCGCTCTCGCTGGCGCTCTCGTAGTGCTCCGGGGATTCTCCGTCGCTGTCAGAAACCTCTTCACCGCTATCACTGATATCCTCAGCCTCACTGTCTCCATCTCCGATGTTAACGACCGCCACACCAGCTCCATCAGCTTCTCCTTCCTCGTGCCTGATGTTTTCTTCAGGGGGAGCTGGAGGAGGAGTGGGGACTCCGTGTGGCTCAGAAACCTCATCCTCCGCCAGCAGCTCAGTAGCTGGGAGCTCCTCTGCACCCCGCTGGCTGTCTTGCTGCTGGAGAGGGGGGACCTGGTCTGGAGGCTGATCTGGAACCTGCTCAGGGTCCAGATGAGGCTGCAGGTCTTCCGGGGGCTGGACGGACAGGGGAGGAGCAGCTTCTTCCTCAGGAGCAGGCTGGGGGGTTGGAGGAGGCTGGGGATTTGGAGGTGGAGGCTGTGAGGGGACAGGAGTCGTGTTTGGGACTCTTGAACTGTTGGCTCTCCGAGCTTTGTTTGCGTATGACAGGGGACAGGAAAAGAAAGTGTGTCCTCTCTGTCCACAGAGGGAACACTCGCTTTCTCCCCAGCAGGATTTGGCCTTGTGGCCCAGCTGACCACAGCGCCAACACTTCACAGTAGGACAGTCTTTGACTTGATGGTCTGAGGACTGGCAGATGAAACACTTGGCCACTTGGCCGCTGTAGATCACTCGGCCGTTGTAGGGACCCAGTGAAATGGAGTTGGGGATCTGCACAGGATGTCCACTACTGTCTTTGTGGAACTTCACTTTGTACTTCCTTACTCCGTACCAAATCCCATATTTATCAACGGGTTTGGAGGGGGGCTGAAGGATTTCACAATACCTTTTCAGGTAGATCTCTATGTCAGGGTCGGGGATTTTGCCAGTCCAGAATTTGACCACGATATGTGTGACATCCAACTCTAGAGCTGACTCTATCTCCCACTTCTTCCACAGAGGATCATTCCTTTTGGTGGAAACTATTTCCAGGAAACGCCGAAGAGGAGTCTCTTCACAGAAAATGAGCTCAAAGTCTCTTTTGTTCGGCAGAACGATGAAAGAATAAATATCTTGTGCACTGATCCATGTTGTTTTGAATAAAAGTTCTTCAGCGACATAGTCTCTGGTGGGAACTTCTCCATCACCAACATATTTCAGTCTCACCCATAAATTTCCAAATCTGGAAGCATAAGGAGCAGGACGTGAAGGTGCCATAGAAGAAAATAGTAGAAAGAGGAGAGAGGAATTAATGACATTAAACACTTTTTCCTCCCTTTCCTCTTCCACTCATGGCTGATGCAGCTTGTTTCGAGGTCGAATGGGTTTCAGTTTCACAAGTCACAGTGATTTAAATGTTAGCTGAGAACTTGAAAGAAGACAGGGTGCATGTTTTCTTCTTCCTTGATTTCGATGGCGGCTGAAAGCTCCTCCGCGGATCAGCGCCATCCACTGACCTCTCCTCAGAGGCAGAGATTAGGACTTCATATCTGGGACCAGAATGTTTCCGACCTAACCTGCAGTGGACTGATTTTATCAGTCAATCAAATTGAAGGACACTTAGGGTTCTGTTTGTCTGAGTTTGTTCAAACACAGAGAATGAAGAAAACGAACTGATTTGGTTCGTTTTCTCGAGTAGTAGGATGCTGAACAAACTATCAGCAGTTGTAAAAAAGCAGTAGATTTAATCCTTCATCCTGTATTTATTTATATATTTATTTATTTTTATTTTTTTATTTACTTACTTATTATTTATTATCCATTTTAAAGGCAAAGTTTGATGTCAACATATCCTATTCAAATTTTCTGAGCTTCTGTAGATTATCTAGATTTGTTTCCTCACAGCTGAGTTTCAGCTCTTCCAGGTAATTTTGGAGAACCTCTGGGTGATTCCTAAAGCTCCGTAGTTTCATCCTTGCTTTCTCTACCTACTACTTGGTCACTTCTCCAGAGATGCACGGAGAGAAGCAAAGAAATGAAGAGAGAGAAGGAGAGGATTTCGTTTTTATTTCTTACACAGTGTAGGGATTAATTTAAATGTGATTGATTTTGATGTTGATGCTGCACAGACCATTTGTTTATAATTTGTAAAGTGACAGTGGTGATAGAGTTCAACACAGTCACAGGAACAATCTTTGTTCCCCTACTTTGTCTTTGGTTCCCACAGACACTGACACCTGCTGGTCTTTGAAGGGCCATGGGGGAACCCTTCAACAGTGAGACAGTAAAACAGCCTTGGAGTGATCATACACGGTGCAGAAAGAGAACAGACATCACCCAGAGGTCAGACAGTGCCTTGACATAGAAATATGACCTGAACCTGCAAAATCAAACAATTACCACGAGTGATTTCTTGGTATGAGTCAAAACTGAGCAGAACCATGTTTGGAAGGTATAAAATATAAATAATAATGGATCTTTATCTGTGTTTTTAACCTGTTAAAGACTTTCACATGGAGAAAACCTGCTCTCTGTTTATTCTGTGTCCTGTTTAGAAACACACAGATCACTTTACTGGTCAAATGCAACATTGTTAGTTTATCAGTTGTTCATTCAGTTTTTAATGGAACCCAAAAAGGTTCATAATCAAATAAATAAAAACAACATATTTAAATAGAAACCATTTTGATAAATAACAGAAAAAATATGTAAAATGACCATAAAATTGTGAAATATGGCATTATTATTATAAAATAAGTTTTATTTTTCTGTAATATCAAATTACTATAATAAAATATTATATAATGATTTTTTAAAACAAGTTCATACTTAACTGAAATAAAGACTTTTATCTATTATCAAAGCTTTGATAAAAGAAAAGAAACATTTTCTACAAAGTTAAATTTTATTTCATGATGTCCTTTTCCACCATGGCCTTTTTATATCATAATTTTCATCATAATGTCTTGGTCTGTCAATCAAAGCACAGTAGAGCCAGTAATGTGATTGGCTGATCCTTTACACAGACATTGCAGCAGCAGCATGGATTCAAACCTGGAGACCTATCACTAATGCTGAGAAGACTGAAGAGCTGAAAACAGGAGGACATGACACGTTGGAGACAGAATGGCTGAAGGAGAGAAGTCAGTTTCAGAGTTTCTCCTCAAGCAGCTGAGAGCGGAGGTCTGCAGCTGGACCCCTCTTAAACTAAATGATCTTAAAGGATCAAACAGAGGTCCCACCCTCTAGCTTTGATTGACAGACCACGTCATTCTGATGAAAAATGACGTTATGAAACAAAAGGCCATTGTGGAAAAGAACATTATCTGCAGCTTTTTTGATTGCATTGATTTTTCTTTTAACATATTTTCTAGTTTTAGCTTCTTAAATGTGAGGGTTCCTCACTCTGGTTTATACAATTTTATAAGTAAACATTTTTGTTGTATAAAACAAAACAAAAAAAATCACGCCTTATAGCCATTTCATAGACAAATATATTTACTGAGACAACAGTGGAAAGTAACATCAAATGTGAAGTGAATGATACTTGCAGCCCTCATCTGTTTTTAGTGACTCGCTTTCTTAAATCTACCTGTACAATTTTTAGAATTGGGTACGACATCTAAGATGCTTAGATCCATAAAGTTATCTATTGAGGTTACTGTTTTGTTGAACTGTCGTATTTTTGAGGTGCTTGAAATCTCTTCTCTTCTATTCTGTTCAAACTATTTGAAATTTGGAAATTATTTTGAAATCAATTTTTTTAAAATAAAAAAACACTTCTTTTTAACCAACAAGAGCCTTAAAATATGAGGATTTAGGTACTCATACTGGTGTTTATCTTTCACAGATGAAAATCCCTTGTTAACTTCTGAGAGTGTCACACATTAAAAACGAAAAGAGGCAGAGTGGTTGTTGGTATGTTCTTTTTTATTTAATATTGTATTATTATTATTATTATTATTATTATTATTATTATTATTATTATATTAATTATTTTGTATATTTTTAATTCTCTCATTTTGTTTTTCCTCTATATTCACATCAGATTTATTATATAGAATTTATTCTATGTCAACTGCTTTTCTTTTTATCGTCCTACTCTTTGCTGCTTTTAAGAAACATCTGGTTTAAGGTCATCTAATTCTACCAAATTATTTATTCAAATTTTATTATATTATTTCATTTATTAACCTTCCCATTCTTACAGTATTTTTTTTATCTAATTTCTTATGAATTTAATTATAATTTTAGTTTAAACTCCTTGTTTACTCATGTGTAATGATAGCTGTTCCTCAGTCTTTTAATTCTGTTTATTCTCAATTTTCTTTTTTCTAAGTGTGTGTCGAGTCAAACTTAAAGTTTAGTAAAAGGTTAAAAACGGCTTAGGAAAAACAGCCTTTAAATCTGGACTAATCTGAGGAAGAAAAGAATTAAAGAGAGAGTAGGTTATTTATGCGTTTCATTTCGTTAAGTTTCGATCAAATAAAAATACTCACGTGCAGTTCTGAAGATTAACAAATAAATGAGAACTTTACACATGAATGGTCACCAAATGCTGCTTACCAGGGGAAAAGGGAATATTGTAGATGATAAATCGTTAAATAATCATCACATTTGACCGCTTAAATGCGCACATCTCCTTCCGGTTTGACTTTCAAATTACGCTCCTGAAGTAGCAGGTGAGGGACGCGCGTCTGCTGCTGTGCTCCCTGAGAAATTCAGAACTAAAGGGAAAAAGTGGAGCTGGCAAAACCCAAAGAGGCAGCCGGTGAGAATCCTAACTCTTCAACCAATCGTAGTTTGGTAAAATCCTGACGATGCTTGCAGGGGTGCGCGCAGGGCCTGCGCTCTGCACGTGCCTGCGTCCCTTTGTTCTCTGTTCTCGTTGTTTGTCTCCTTAACAATGAACTACGTGATAAAATACTAACATTTTTGAAAAGAATCATAAATGAGTACAAATTTCATCTTGTTGAAATTATTTCTTTAGTTAAGGCAAAGAAAAACCTAATTTAGTTTCTAACTCAGGATTTCTAAAGATTAAAAGAAATAGTTTCTGTTATTCATAAGTAAAACACAAGTTTAAGCTCTGATTAAACTTTATTTATTTAAATATATTAGTTTGATAGGAATGTTGACAAGCTCTACTAGAGCCTGATAATGAGCACTTCATTTGAATCAGGTGTGCTGGAGTGGGGTAACATCAAAAACATGCAGGGTAGGGGTCCTCCAGGACCAGGGTTGGGTAACACTGGTATACACCTCTTCAGGGTCCTGGGCCCTGAGCTGTCCAAAAGGCTTGCTGTTAACATTGTGTCAATTTTCATCTCACTCTGTTTGGGAATTCTCTCTAGTGTCCAATAAACTGAATTTGGTGCACAGTTTGACTGGAATCTAACCGCATCCTCAGTATTTTAGTTTGTTCCCTCTGACAAATCTTTCCAAAGATGTTGATTCATTGTCTTTGACAATGCAGACAATTCCTCCACAGAAGAGCCACAATAAACATGTTTTAAGGCCTGGACTGTTTGGTCCACTTGAAACGGACCAGGGTTCGTTTCCTACGCTGGTGCAGATTTTTCATGCAGGTGTGAAAAGACACATACGAACCCTTGTGTGGACCAAACAACCGGACCGAGACTCTTTTGTTGAGGTGGTCTCGGTCCGCTTCCAAATGAACTCTGGTGTGGTTCGTGGTTCTCCGGTGCAGGTCAGAATACAAACCAAGGTCCATCCGAACTAACTACAGGATACATGTGCCTTTTGGGCCTATAAAGCCACCGTAACCTAACCGTCTTTAGTTCATACCTGATCCTACGTCTTCTGTTTAGCCCTGCTGCTAGTGGGTCAGGACACACAGAGCATAGCGGCTCCATTCGTCTTCGCTGTTCCAAAATTGTAAACGGTGTTGTTAAGCCTGCTTTGAAGGAGCTGCTCTTGAAACTGAAAATGATTTTGCAGCTCTAATAAGAGCACAAACACACATGTTTACCTCCATTTCTGGGTCTGTATTCTGTGTGCCGTCTTTGTCAGTGCTGTCTAATGAGAGCACTGATCGTCACACACGTGGATGTGCTTACAGAATATAGTCCATAGTGCAAAAACTACAATCTGAATACGAACCGCACCAAACAAAAAAATAAAATAAAGTCTGCTTTTGGTCCGGACCAAACAAGTGGACCAAAGGACTTTTCTGGTCTGAATACAGCCTGAATTGTCTTGTAAAGTATCTGTGGGCAACAGGAAGTGACTGAGAGCAGCTTGTCTACTGGCACACATCCATTTCATCCACAGTCCACAGGAATTAAAGTTAGTGAAGATTCATATATAAAAAGTTAATGTAGAACCCTATCACACAGACCAGCCTTTAGAAAAAAAAGTAAATGTTGTAAAAATGAGTCAAAAAAGACAAACTGCTGCAATGACCTCTAAATTCCCAGTGACAAAACACCCAGAATAAACAAACAGATCCACCAGGGTAAAAAATAGAACATCTTGTGCGGTTAGTATTATGCCATACTGTAATTTTACAATAAAAGTACAACTGTACTTTGATGCAATATTTTTAAGGGACAAAACATTATGCATATTCTGCTTATTTATTGACCTAAAATTCTCCAATTCCCATAAAACACACCTAAAATGATTTATTATTACATTATGAGTCCACAGTAAAACGTAAAAAGGGAGAAAAGAATAAATAAAAGCTATTAAAAAAAAAAAAAAAAACAGTCCAACCAGAAATGGACCCAGTAAAACTTCAATGAAAAGGTCCTCAATGAAATAGTACAGAACTTTTTCTCATGGTATTCTTCCTTTGTATTTTTCAAAAAGCTGAGGAGGAAACTGGAGTTAGAGGGCCACCTTGTGTTGAAGTGCAAGATCCATTTGTCTCCAAGTATAGCAGAAAAGGTGGTCCTCAGTCCCAACGTGAATTGTCTGTCCTCACTTAGATGCCTGTGCAGGTGTGTGTGTGTGTGTGTGTGTGTGTGTGTGTGTGTGTGTGTGTGTGTGTGTGTGTGTGTGTGTGTGTGTGTGTGTGTGTGTGTGAGTGTGTTTGTGTGTGTGTGTGTGTGTTTAATTGTGACCTGCCAAGGGACTGCAGATGTAAACTAGCTTTAAGCTAACTCCGGTACAATGCATCTAACGGTGACATTTATGTTGAACATTGTGGTCCCCTTAAATTGAATTCACTTAATTGTGGTGAGAAGGAGGCAGAGGTACAATGAAGGAGAGGAAGGAGAGAGAATCTCCTGTGCTTGTATCAACATGTCTGGACTGACAGAAATAAAAATGATGGGGATGTATCGTGTGTCCAACAACGCCATTTTTGAGCTTTACATTTTGTAAATGTGGGTTTGTGTTTTCTGCGGTTGCACTGGTCTCCACCTGTGCATAATGAACACCCGTCTTTTATGCTCTCCGGAGAGCTGGACCACTGCCACTGAATGACCTCCCAACTGTTGCCAGGGCATTGACGGTCATTGTCCCAGACACAGCACTGACCAGCTGCTTTGTGTGCACAACGATGGCCTGAGTGTCACAGCGAGCCACATTGGACACAGCTCTCACCTCCTGTGCAGTAGCCTGTGACCCATCCATCTGTGTTCTCCAACTCCATGGTGACAGCAGGCAGTACGCGCTAAATCCTCATTTGAAGGTTGGGTCAGCAGGATTTTCTTTAAAATAATAAAATAAAATGTAAACTTTTACAGGAATAATCCTGCTCAATTGTCTTCTTTGGGTCTCTATACATGTATGTCAGTGTCTATGTCTGTCTCAACCCGTCCTCTGCCTGGATGTCGATGTTTTGGTTGTATGGGGACCTTCCTGGATGGAGAGTAAATGTGGTTTCCTCAGCCAATCCAGTGTAGAGGTAAGATCTTAAGCCCGAGCCCAAAATGTCAATTATTAACTTTGGGTTGTGTCGGGTCGGGTCGGGCTTCTCTCTCTCTAATTTATTTTTAATAAATTTACATTTATATATACTGTCTTGTATACTAAAACAATGTATGGATATTAAACTAAAGGAATACTTGGTATAGAATAAATAATTGGGATAAAACAGAGAAGGCGCTGTATGGTACTTGCTATGTAACTACTACACAGGAGCCGCAGACGGCGCAGACTACCTCCTCCTCCTGTCCCTGTACCTTCCCGACCGTACACACTCATAGTCAAAAGCATACTAGAAAGCTTTGGGGCTCTGCTTTTCCAACCAGAGGCAGTGGCACCTGTTTCACGAGCCATTGCAGACTGAAGTCTGAAATAACCAAATACACGGCTCGGGACATGTGCGCACTTTACGCAGCGCTCAATGCCCGATGTTCAAGAGGACGAGACCCGAGACTGAAAACCCGCACAATACGCACTTAACACCGAGCTGACCGCCCTGGACCACCTACCTCAGCAGGTTTGACTTCTGCAAACAGCAGCTGGTCCAGAAACATGTATGAATGGATTTATCTGTGCGCGCCGTCTCCAGCGGAGGATTTATAAAGTGTCTTTGTTTCCGCCTCTGGTAACGAAGACTATAGTGAACCTGCTGCGCTCTGGAGGCTTTACCCCGTGTATCTCAGATGCCCTTCCTTGTGATCTAGTGAAGCCCAGAGACCTGCTCCTGCTGCTGTTCCTCTCCTCGTCAGAGAGGCGCGTCCATGTCACACACAGAAATATCTTTAACAAACTTTTCCAGCGTTTTTTCACAGTGTAAATGTATTTGTAAGTAGCATAAAAATATGTTGATTATTTTAACATTAAGAAAACTTGCCACATAAAATTTTGGGTTTATTTCGGGCTCGGGCCTGCAAATCAAGTTAATTGATCGGGCTCGGGCCGGGTCGGGCTTTGATACTGCGGGCCTGGGTTGGGTCGGGCTGGATTTTTAAGGCCCGATCTTACCTCTAGCACGCACACATGAAACGGGCGTGGTTAGTGGCCCCAGAGCATTTTCCACAAGGGAGAAGAGAGCAGCGTACTTTAAGGCGGAGGAGCAGCAAATAATCCTGCAAAAATACGAGGAGTATCACAGTATTATCCAGGCCAGGAGCAACACGACTGCGGCCGCGAGAAGCCGGAGGGATTGCTGAAAAAAATCAGCGACTCTGTGAATGCGTTAATTTCCAAAATGCTGATATTAATGGACCTATCTCATCATGTGACGACACGGGCAGTCAGGTCCTTATTCATTCATGTTGTCAGTCAGTGTGTGTGTGATCAGCATTATAATCGACCTCATAATTAGAAAGAGTCCACTTTCCTACAAATCCCAAGGAAAAGGCTCATTATAGGCAGTTTGTATGGCAGATTCAATAGCAGTGGGGAGCAAATACAAAATAAATATTGAAGCATCCTTCAAAGTGGTCAGTATGAAAGATTCCATTTGCACACATTTCTACTTTTCCCTGACAGTGTCTCAGTTATGATGATCAGTAAGATATTGTTTGTTCACAGCCCATAAGAAGAAATGTTGGTCCAAAAAGACATCAAGTTATCTCTCTAAGAGCTAATCCAGCTTCGTAGTACAGGCCCCAGCCCTTTGATGCATAACAACTTGCAAGTGATCCATGTAAACCAGTCTGTGTTATTTTTTATGTCACCACAATATCAAAAGGTCTTAACTAAACCCACTAAGAGATGCAATTTGCTGTTTGCTAACATGAAAAAATTATTTATTTAGTTCACGAGTGTGTCATTTGATTAATAAATTGTTCTATTCATGTCCAGTCAACTATATTACCTGTCAACCATGAAATCTACTGTCGACTATGTTTGTTAAAATAATAGTTTGTTGCCAAATCTCTAAGTAAAAATTTAAGGAACCTAACAGATGTGAAATATGTAGCTCACTATGATCTAATCAGATGTTACCATGAATTTCAGGAGGTTTTTGAAAAAACATTCAGACTCTTAACTTCATTCTGAAACATGAGGGGTTCCAGTGTAAAAAAAAAAAAAAATTCTTTATAAAGTGGGGATTGTAATTTTAAATGTAGGTTAGTAGACACACATGTTCTTCCAAGAATAAGGATTTGTCCAGTTCCATTTATCCAAAGATAAACTTAACATTTTTTTTGTACCACAGTTAACAAATAAGTCAACATCTCTGTTTATTAAATAAATCACTGAAATAGGTTTTACCTGAGCTTGTCAATCCCTGAAAACACAATATTTTAGGAAAAAAAATTAAGGATAACTCCCCTTGTTTTTTCCCAGAATTCTTCAAACTCAGAAATTCTCTCAGTGGTACACTAACCCTGCTACAGATTTGATTTATAAGGAGATCATCTTTCTATCTGAGAGTCAGGACAGAATGACACAAAGACACACCTCAGACTTCTGCTCAATGGCTCTTTTATTATCAGACAGAAGAGGACTCATCAGGCCTTCACACCTGGAGGCCTTCACACCTGGAGGCCTTCACACCTGGAGGCCTTCACACCTGGAGGCCTTCACACCTGGAGGCCTACTGCACAGGGCGGATCTTCATGCTGATGCTCTTCAGGGAGTAGTTGATGCCTTTCCAGTCATGCCACGCCACCCCAACACCCTTCAGCGTACCATCAGTGCCCCAACGATAAACCCCGTTTGGATTTGCAGAGTAGCAACTATTGTACCAGAACGCTCCCAAATATAATTTGGCACAGTTGGTATTTGTTGCAGCGTCTTGGTCTTTGTCAAAGGTGGTAAATTTCTGTCCATTGTGAACTCCCATGGAGTCTCCTGTAGAGACGGTGAACAGTGATGTCAGAGCATTAAAAGTTTAGACCCAGACAGCTGAGGGGACCAGCAGAGGCATCATAAGGTCACACGTCATCTTATTGGTCAGTACCATGATATCAAACAAACAAAAAATAACCTCTGTGACAGACTCACCTGCCCCTCCATTAGTGAACCCAGAAACCTTCAGTCTGTATCCGTTGGCCTCTGAGTCGATGGAGAAGGAGGAGTAGCGAGCGTACACTTTCTTCCCATCAAAGTCCTCCATGTTCACCAGCAGCTCGTACTTCTTTCGATGAGTCATGTAGAAGAGATTCTCAAGACCTGAGAGTAACCACACAGAGAGACAGGTCCTCTTACTGTCAGCAGTCTGACATACTCAAACATCTGCACCCAAACCCTTTGATGAGGAGACCTAAGGAGCTCAACCAGGAGAGAAACTTTAATCAGAGAGCCAACATGAGCTGATCCAGCTCTAACGCTGAGCTTTATCAAGAAGGAAAGTTCTAACAGAGTCCACAGAGCCCTGGCACATCACTCACCCAGCCAGTACTCCCCAGCAGCAGTCCCAAAACCTCTCTTGTAGTGGTCCCAGGGTCTGTAGAAGTTCACCGAGCCATCCATCCTCCTCTGGAAGACCTGGAGGATCAGAGAGAGGACTGGTCAGCTGACAAACCAGATCTGGCATCACTTATGGCTTAAAACACTCACCGTCCAGCGTCCTCCCAGGGAGACCATGTCACAGAACACCTACACACACACACACACACACACACACACACACACACACACACACACACACACACACACTGATTAAGAGACTTGATCTGTTCAGAAACCCTGAACACATGACTCTGTGGTGCAGTCTGCTGCTGGACTAAACTCTGAATGTTTTATCAGGGATGATGTCATCCTCGCTAACACCTTCATCATCTCCAGGTGAACCAGAGACAGAGACCTACCTGGACCTCAGACGTGGCTCCTATAGGATAGATGGTGTACACTCCACTGGGCCGAGTGTTGTCATTGTTGTAGATGTCACTGCAGTCGACTGGCAGGAGGGGCTGGGCGCTGATCAGCTGAGGAGCCAGCAGGATGAAGACTGACAGCAGCTGGAACACAGGTACAGGCTCTGAGTCATTCAGCAGGTAAACCTACTGACCACCTGAGCTCTGGGGTGGGGGTGGGGGGTGGGGCTAATCCCCCTCACAAACAGGTTCAACTGATTTACTGTACGACACTTTGTCATGCACAGTTATCAAACTGAATTCCTGAAGGAGAGAAGAACTGAGTTACGTACCTTCATGGTCATGATCCTGAGGTCAGACGAGCTGAAGAAAATGTGTTGGAAATTTCTCTTGTGGTAAAGCAATCGAATCAGAGTGTAGCACAGTCTGCAGAGAAGCTCAACAAGGGCCAGTCCCTCGCCTGCTTATATACAGTAAGACAAACAAGAGGACGTCACGAAGTCCAATTAAAGGTCAAGAGAAAAAAAAAAAAAAAAAATTTCACAAGTACATGTCGATTTAATGCTGAGTTAAACACTTCCCTTTACCAAACCAGTGTCGTGAGGCAAAGTTCTGCCAGCCACTTCCTCTGTGGCTGAAATTTTTATTTCACAACCCCTGTTAGTTCATCCAAGACTGGTTTCAAACATCAGAGTCTGGGTCAGGCATGTGGATCGGGGTCAGAAAAGGGGTCGCCACAGGGAATTCAGAAACTGTGGTCATGAGAGTAGCTGGATGGACTCAAAGTGAAATCACTGAGCAGACACAAGGAATTACACCGGAGGTAAACAAATAAAAGGAGGATGAACAGGAGCAAGAGTAGGACACGGTGTCAAGTGCCTGAAGTAAACCAAGAGTAAAGGTTAAACCCTTTCACAGTAACTTGTCTGGGCATAAGTTCATCATGAATTATGGTCATGTTTCTGAAACAGTTTAATGTTACCACAGGTTGTGCCAACTGATGAGCACACATCATCGCTGGCGGTTGTGAGCTGATCAAGGTCCACTCTGTTTTGGAGGACCAGAGTGCAGATAGCGACTACCTCAAGAGCATCAGTGGTAGAAACCTGAGTATTAACAAATCTCAGCAGTGCATATCTTGTTACCTCTACTTCCTCCCCCACCATACCTTTCCCAACTCAGGGACGCAGGGACGGTACATATTTTTACCACTACCCCAAAAGCCATGTTTCCAAGGGATACTACACCCCCCTGTCCACCGAGCAGTCGGGTTTGGATTAGTACAGTTTGGTACGAGTTGGATCCCATTTGTATTTCCACAGCTAATCATGCCCCCTCTTGATTGGTGGCATGAAAGCTGGATGTCAATAGCTGTGTCAGTTACATAACGGTGTAACGCACTGGCAGCAACACAGCGTATCCCACTAATAAATCCAACAAAGTAGAAAAACATGACACAGTAAATGAAGAGGAATGATGGAAGACATCCAGTAAATCATCTTTTTTATGATTAGCATTTGACTCTTTGTTACAAAGACCAATCAAGCTTTCTTTTAGAGAAGGCTATGTGCTGCCAGGAGGAATACAGCAGCCCTCATTTGTACTGCAAGTGACAATTCTTTCGACCAATCAACAGACTGCAGTGTTTGTAGCCCCACCTTTTGGAGTCAGGTTGGTATGTCTGGCAACCCAACAGAAAGGTACCAAAAAGTGGGACAGTGCTGGTCGGTAATCTGGGGACCTATCCCAGTTTTAGCCAATGGAAACGCCACAAAATGCATGCACTTCTGAGATGAACTGAGACAAACCAAACTGAACTGCTTGGTGGAAACAGGACTTAAGATAGAATAGAATAGAATAGAATAGAATAGAATAGAATAGAATAGAATAGAATAGAAATAGAATAGAATAGAAAATACTTTATTTACTCCCGAGGGGAAATTCAGGAGTCACCGCAGCATTTAAGAAAACAAAAGTAAGAAAGAGTATAGGAAGTGCAAAAAAAGTCCATAAAAAATTAGATGACGACATCCCGTCCACCACTCGTCCACCACTCTCCAGCCCAGCCAGTCTCCACCTCCACAGGGTCCAGGACTGAGCCTCCCCAGCAGTCTGTTCAGTCTCTGTCGCCTGGATCCTGTCTGCCCACAGCAGGCGAAGCTCCTCCAATGTGGCGCCGGCGTCCCATGGCAGCTCCGTCAGCCACGTCCGTGAACAGCACGATGCCACTGGGTTAGCACAGCTAGCTCGTCCATCCCCCGGGGCTAGATCCCACGTTCCCAACAACGATGGATGGAAGGACAGGTCCACGTTGTCACCTCCCAGCTTACATCCGAGAACCAGCACGTCGTCCTCACCTCCTCCTCCTCAGCTCGAGGGAAATCATCAAGCCCTACGCTAGTTAGCATTGACATGCTACAGGCTGCTAACAGCTAATTTTGCATGAAAACAATGCAGCCATGGTTACATGTAGGATCTCCGGACAAACACAGGAGAAAAGTAGTAAAAAATATCGCTGAAGCCACAAAAAGTTTGGTGTCCGTGACCGACAATGAACCATACAAAGTAATGATCCACTCCAAATACAAAGATTATGAAAAAGAGACAAAAAAATTACAAGAAACGGACAAAGACAAGAGAGCTGCTGCAACAGGCAGCTACTTGGGTAGCGCCTAGCAACGGAATGAGAATTAACAACAGAATTAAGATGGGGAGTGAGTGAACATTTAAAGCAGTGGGGATGTTCAGACTCAGGGAAGAAAATAAAGGTGGGTTCATCTAGGAACACAAGTGCACATAAACCAGACCAACTGGGGGGCAGGGACACACAGGAAGGTGGAGGTTCAACAGACCGCAGATTGGTCAAAAGAATGGTCAGTTTCTGTGTGACAGCTGCTGTATTTCTCCTGGCAGCACACAGCTTTCTCTGAAACACAGCTTGATTGGTCTTTGTATCAAAGAGCCACATGACAATCACAAAGAAGACAAATTCCTGGATGTCTTCCACTGTGCTCTTTGTTGACTGTGTCATGTTTTTCTTCTTCGTTGGATTTATTAGCAAGGTATAATGTGCACTGTGTCGTGCTGCTATGGCAGCATTACACATCATGTAACCGATGTGATTATTGGCATCCAAGCAGGCTGGGGTAGGGGGGGGTGGGGGTGGGGGGCACTTACTGATCCAACCTATTTGGTTCATAAACAAGTCGCCTCAGGTTTTTTTGCCCTTTATTAGTGTTACATGACTTGTCCTGCAGATCGACCAAAGCAGCTCCTTTGTTCATGTATGGACAGTATGATCACACTTCTTAAAATAAGAAGGATGTGAAGCCCACCAGTAAAGACCCATTCACCACCATACACATAAGAAAAATTATGTGTGGGGGAACAACTACTGGGGTTGGTAGCTTCAGCTAAGGCCAGGCCAGGAAGTCGTGCATCATGAGCAATCTTTGGAGGTATTAAACCCAACTGATGGGCTCTGTCTCAGAATGAGCAGATGTGAGTAGTTGGCAGCAGACATTCTCACGCCAACGCCAGAGTGAGTGGATAGGGCCATTACAAGTGAGTCACCAGGGAGGCACAGGAGACAGGTATGTGAGGACAAGCAGAGCAATATGACATAATATTAATTTCCTCACAGGATGCTGCACAACACTGCCAAAGGTTTGTCTGTGCCACATGGAGGGGTGTGTCTGGCTGTTGTAGCCAAAGGTGTGTGGTGTTCAGTATCCTTCTCCATTCTGGGTCAACAGAGGGGGAGTTTGGGTCGGTCAGAGTTGGATGAAGGAATCATTAGAACCTAGAGACAACTATTGCTTGCAACATGAGAGCACAGATGAATCAACTGAGGACATTACTTGGACGTCCCACTGGGAGCCATGGGAGTGGATTTTTCATGATGATGGGTTGGAGGTCGTGCTTAACTTTGGCAGACCTGAGCAGAAGAAGTGGTTGTCCTGAAGTTTTACTGGTCATGAGGTGTGGCATTTGGAGTCAGACTATGTGCAAAAGTGTCATTGCAGAGTTCAGGGTATTTTTGTACTAACAGGAGAAACAAGGGGGTCAGTGGGAGTTGGAACCCTCTTGATGTGTGGATCCAGGTTGCCCTGTCAGCAGCCTTCACAGCTATGTGATAATGTGTGTCAAAAGCATATTCTGATATAGACCCTGCTACCTTGCTTCCAGTGTGTTCTTCTTGAATCTTTTATCACAAGTGATCTCTGGGCTGGAATAGAAATAGAATAGAATAGAAAATACTTTATTTATCCCCGAGGGGAAATTCAGGAGTCACCGCAGCATTTAAGAAAACAAAAGTAAGAAAGGGTATAGAAAGTGCAAAAAAAAGTCCATAAAAAATTAGATGACGACATCCCGTCCACCACTCGTCCACCACTCTCCAGCCCAGCCAGTCTCCACCTCCACAGGGTCCAGGACTGAGCCTCCCCAGCAGTCTGTTCAGTCTCTGTCTCCTGGATCCTGTCTGCTCACAGCAGGCGAAGCTCCTCCAATGTGGCGCCGGCGTCCCATGTCAGCTCCGTCAGCCACGTCTGTGAACAGCACGATGCCACTGGGTTAGCACAGCTAGCTCGTCCATCCCCCGGGGCTAGATCCCACATTCCCAACAACGATGGATGGAAGGACAGGTCCACGTTGTCACCTCCCAGCTCACATCCGAGAACCAGCACGTCGTCCTCACCTCCTCCTCCTCAGCTCGAGGGAAATCATCAAGCCCTACACTAGTTAGCATTGACATGCTACAGGCTGCTAACAGCTAATTTTGCATGTAAACAATGCAGCCATGGTTACATGTAGGATCTCCAGACAAACACAGGAGAAAAGTAGTAAAAAATATCGCCGAAGCCACAAAAAGTTTGGTGTCCGTGACCGACAATGAACCATACAAAGTAATGATCCACTCCAAATACAAAGATTATGAAAAAGAGACAAAAAAATTACAAGAAACGGACAAAGACAAGAGAGCTGCTGCAACAGGCAGCTACTTGGGTAGCGCCTAGCAACGGAATGAGAATTAACAACAGAATTAAGATGGGGAGTGAGTGAACATTTAAAGCAGTGGGGATGTTCAGACTCAGGGAAGAAAATAAAGGTGGGTTCATCTAGGAACACAAGTGCACATAAACCAGACCAACTGGGGGGCAGGGACACACAGGAAGGTGGAGGTTCAACAGACCGCAGATTGGTCAAAAGAATGGTCAGTTTCTGTGTGACAGCTGCTGTATTTCTCCTGGCAGCACACAGCTTTCTCTGAAACACAGCTTGATTGGTCTTTGTATCAAAGAGCCACATGACAATCACAAAGAAGACAAATTCCTGGATGTCTTCCACTGTGCTCTTTGTTGACTGTGTCATGTTTTTCTTCTTCGTTGGATTTATTAGCAAGGTATAATGTGCACTGTGTCGTGCTGCTATGGCAGCATTACACATCATGTAACCGATGTGATTATTGGCATCCAAGCAGGCTGGGGTAGGGGGGGTGGGGGTGGGGGGCACTTACTGATCCAACCTATTTGGTTCATAAACAAGTCGCCTCAGGTTTTTTTGCCCTTTATTAGTGTTACATGACTTGTCCTGCAGATCGACCAAAGCAGCTCCTTTGTTCATGTATGGACAGTATGATCACACTTCTTAAAATAAGAAGGATGTGAAGCCCACCAGTAAAGACCCATTCACCACCATACACATAAGAAAAATTATGTGTGGGGGAACAACTACTGGGGTTGGTAGCTTCAGCTAAGGCCAGGCCAGGAAGTCGTGCATCATGAGCAATCTTTGGAGGTATTAAACCCAACTGATGGGCTCTGTCTCAGAATGAGCAGATGTGAGTAGTTGGCAGCAGACATTCTCACGCCAACGCCAGAGTGAGTGGATAGGGCCATTACAAGTGAGTCACCAGGGAGGCACAGGAGACAGGTATGTGAGGACAAGCAGAGCAATATGACATAATATTAATTTCCTCACAGGATGCTGCACAACACTGCCAAAGGTTTGTCTGTGCCACATGGAGGGGTGTGTCTGGCTGTTGTAGCCAAAGGTGTGTGGTGTTCAGTATCCTTCTCCATTCTGGGTCAACAGAGGGGGAGTTTGGGTCGGTCAGAGTTGGATGAAGGAATCATTAGAACCTAGAGACAACTATTGCTTGCAACATGAGAGCACAGATGAATCAACTGAGGACATTACTTGGACGTCCCACTGGGAGCCATGGGAGTGGATTTTTCATGATGATGGGTTGGAGGTCGTGCTTAACTTTGGCAGACCTGAGCAGAAGAAGTGGTTGTCCTGAAGTTTTACTGGTCATGAGGTGTGGCATTTGGAGTCAGACTATGTGCAAAAGTGTCATTGCAGAGTTCAGGGTATTTTTGTACTAACAGGAGAAACAAGGGGGTCAGTGGGAGTTGGAACCCTCTTGATGTGTGGATCCAGGTTGCCCTGTCAGCAGCCTTCACAGCTATGTGATAATGTGTGTCAAAAGCATATTCTGATATAGACCCTGCTACCTTGCTTCCAGTGTGTTCTTCTTGAATCTTTTATCACAAGTGATCTCTGGGCTGGAATAGAAATAGAATAGAATAGAAAATACTTTATTTATCCCCGAGGGGAAATTCAGGAGTCACCGCAGCATTTAAGAAAACAAAAGTAAGAAAGGGTATAGAAAGTGCAAAAAAAAGTCCATAAAAAATTAGATGACGACATCCCGTCCACCACTCGTCCACCACTCTCCAGCCCAGCCAGTCTCCACCTCCACAGGGTCCAGGACTGAGCCTCCCCAGCAGTCTGTTCAGTCTCTGTCTCCTGGATCCTGTCTGCTCACAGCAGGCGAAGCTCCTCCAATGTGGCGCCGGCGTCCCATGTCAGCTCCGTCAGCCACGTCTGTGAACAGCACGATGCCACTGGGTTAGCACAGCTAGCTCGTCCATCCCCCGGGGCTAGATCCCACATTCCCAACAACGATGGATGGAAGGACAGGTCCACGTTGTCACCTCCCAGCTCACATCCGAGAACCAGCACGTCGTCCTCACCTCCTCCTCCTCAGCTCGAGGGAAATCATCAAGCCCTACACTAGTTAGCATTGACATGCTACAGGCTGCTAACAGCTAATTTTGCATGTAAACAATGCAGCCATGGTTACATGTAGGATCTCCAGACAAACACAGGAGAAAAGTAGTAAAAAATATCGCCGAAGCCACAAAAAGTTTGGTGTCCGTGACCGACAATGAACCATACAAAGTGATGATCCACTCCAAATACAAAGATGACGAAAAAGAGACAAAAAAAATTACAAGAAACGGACAAAGACGAGAGAGCTGCAGCAACAAGGTTGTGTTGAGAGGACAGAGTGAGGCAGGGTAGTGTTCAACCATTCCCTGATGCCAGTGAAACCTTTGGAGAGCAACACAAAATAGGTTAATAATGCTTCCTCACCCAAGGTAGTGTCAGGAGGAGGTACCTATGGTGGTCTGATGCCATAGTTAAGTGGGGCTACAAAAAATGGTTAGAGACCTAGACGCTTATGTCATATCTGTATAGTTTCATTCATTTCTGCACATGTATTTCATGCTTTTATGCCATTTTACAGATCCCACTTATCAAGTTGATAACGAGCCTTGTAGTACAGCAGATCTGGATGACGGAGATCCGGTGAAGTTCACCGAGTTGTCGCAGAGTTATCCTGGATGCCTTAATCCAGCTTCGTAGTACAGGCCCCATGTCTCTCACTGTCTTATTGCCAGTTCATTGTACCTCACAGTCTTTGTCGCGGCCTTCTTTCATAATCATAGTCTTGTTGTGTATTGAACCTTGCCTGCCTTTTTTAATCTTGCCTTTTGCCTCACATCCTCCTGTTACCTCTGCCTGATTTGGACTGCCCTTCTGTGTACCAACCTCTGCTTGTTTACTGATTAAAACCTTTTTGGCCCTTCGATCTCTGGTCTTGGGGTCCTGCATTTGTGTCCATCTTTCTGTGCTAAGTTTATAAGATAAGATAAGATAAGATAAGATAAAATAAGATAAGATAAGATAAGATAAAATAAGATAAGATAAGACATACTTTATTAATCCCCGGAGGGAAATTCAAGTTGTTTGGGCACTCTTCCAAGCAAAGAATTGTACACTCTGATGGCTGCAGGGAGGAATGATCTTCGGTACCTCTCGGTCCTGCAGCGCACAGAGGTAAGGCGTCCCCTGCTGCTGATCCTCTGGACTATGATGTTGTGAAGTGGGTGATCAGTGTGACAAATGATGGCCTCCACTTTCTTCTGTGTATACCTTTCCACCACAGCCTCCAGTGAGTCCAAACTGGATCCAACCATGGAGCTAGCTCTCTTCACCAGTTTTTCCAGTCGCCTCTTGTCCTTCTGCTTTAAACTATTTCCCCAGCAGACTGCACCATAAAACAAAGCACTGGCTACCACGGACTGATAAAACATCTGCAGCAGTTTTCCACAGACATCAATTGATCTGAGCTTCCTTAAGAAAAAGAGACGGCTCTGCCCCTTCTTGAAGAGTGCATCTGTATTAAGGGACCAGTCCAACTTGTTGTCCAGATGTACACCAAGATATTTGTAGGTTGACACCACCTCCATGTCCACCCCATGGATGTTAACTGGCTGATGGCAGAGCCCAGACTTTCGGAAATCCACAATCATTTCCTTTGTTTTTGAGGTGTTCAGTAGGAGACAATTTCTATGACTCCAGTCACAGAAAGCATGACATCTTATGACAGCTTACCCTGTTGAGTTCTCATATACATCAGTACAATAGGCCAGGCTTTTGTCACATGGTCTGAAACATGTGTCAACATGTTTTTTTGGAAAACAGGCCTGCCCATCAGGACCATACCGGACCCCAGAAGAGAAACCCAGACAAACCTGGCAAAAATTTCTTGTTAATTGTGAACTTTAACTTAAATTCATTCACACATTTGAACATGTATGTGGATATGTGGAATATATTTAGCATTTTTTAATAATGCAATCAAAATTAAATAATTTATGATTACTGTAATCAAATTGTTTAATTAGATAAAAGGTCTGGGTTCACAGTGAGGAGGAGGAACCTTTAGTGGTCTGATGCCACAATTAATGGTGCTGCAAAAGAGTTTCAGACAGTGAGAGACCTAAACACTTACCCTGTCGCATTCTCATATACATCAGTACATGAGCCCAGGCTATTGTCACATGGTCTGAAACATGTGTCAACTTAGCACATCAAGGTGCATGGTTTGTGGTAAACAGGCCTTCCCATCAGGACCACCCCAGACCCCAGAGGAAAAAACTCAGCTGTACTTGGACCAGAGTGTTGTCTCTGTGACAGTAGAAAGTAAGAGTGGGTCAGCAAGTGAAGCAATGGGATGTTGAAGTAGTGTGTGCAATCGTGCCATGACCAAGAAAGTAAGGAAAGAGGAAGCTGTGGTTTTTGTGTCTTATCTGCCCACACCTTGTTCCTAGAGACAGGGCCAGAAGAAGAAGTTTGAGCAGCACACTTGTAAACAGCAACTTCAGAAGGCCATGGAACGGCCTCCAACAGCCCTGCAACTTCGTCAGAACATAAGAAAGACTCACCATCAGATCTCGATACATGTCTAGGTTTCCAGGTGGCTGTAAAGTCTGCAGTGACACCATAGGCATACCTGCTGTCTGTGTAAATGCTAACATCTGAAAGGAAATGGTGTTTTAAATTGATCTATAAGTGACAATTTGACTGATTTCTCTTACTACAATATCTGTTAAAAGGAGTACTCTCCAACTGTGAGCTCAGTTATTTTCCCTGACTGCCGCCTTCTACAAATAAAGAGAGACTCTGCAGATATTATTTACCACTTAAAGCAATGTTCTAATTCTCTGACACCGGAATATTTCAATTACCTATTCACCGCTCCCAGCATTGATCGGAGAGATGAAGACCAGGACGCATCCAAATTTTCAGTTAATTAGGATTTATTGATTACAGCAAGTCAAGAATGTGCAGAGCTCAGGGTCCTTTCTGTTAAATCTCCCTACAGCCCTGATACAAGTCTCAGACTCTTCCTTTAGAGAAGACCCCGGGTCCCTTCCCCTTAAACCCTCTTTAAGTTAAAGATCTGCCTATTGTAGACATTCAGTTACTGATCTGAAATAATGTCATCTTCAGGGTGAGCCAGTGATTGACGTATCTTTCCTTGAATGAGGATCACTCCTGGTCGTGACTGACTGCGTACTAACTTTGTGGTATAAATTCCTAACGCTGGCTTGAAGAAGACACAGAGTTCAACGAAGGAGATGAGAGTTCTGGCAGCTTTAGTCCAATACTTTATTTGAAGCAAGGCAATGGAGATGACGCAATGATGGCACTCAGTCACAAACCCAAAAACCAGTCTCTGCTTTTATACCCCTGGGCTGTTCTAATTGTGTACATGCAGTCCCAGTATGGCCAACCGACTCTCTGTCTCTGGGTTTTCTGTAGTTTTCCTGTCTCTCTGAGTGAGCAGATCTTGGTCAGCACAGCTGAGGGCACTAAATCTATCAATGCTGGTGAAATGAAGTCATCGTCTCAAGTTCACAGTCAGGCTAAAGTTGTCCAAGGGTCAAAGGTTAGCTCCTGCAGGCTTCTCAGACCTCTGCAGGATGGCTTCTGCACTTCACCGAATGAATCCTCAACAAAATGTCTCCTCTCATTCCCCTGCATTGTCTTGTGTTTCCTAACAAAGAAAGGTTAAATGCACACACACACACACACACACACACACACACACACACACACACACACACACACACACACACTTTAATGATGCTGCCTTATCAGAATTGTTTCCCTGGATAACTGCGGTTTCCGGTTCCGGTGGCGCTGCTCTGTTGTGACCCGGGCCACCTCGTGGTTATTCATCTGTTTTAACTGGTTGTATTTTGGGATGCTTCTATCACCTTTTTTTTTTGCTCCCAATCCAATTCCGATTTTTTTATTTTGAGTATCTGCTGATCCAGATAGTTCCTGATCCGATCTTTCAGCAATGCATTAGGAAAAAAAAAAAGAAAAATCTCATAAAAGTTGTCCTTTGAGTTTTTTTTTTAATTTTATTTAAATGAAGGTATCATTCTAGCCAACATGGATATAGCTTTTTTTCTCCACTCAGTGCAGCATCGGATCAAAAAAATAAAAACAAAGCTTCTCAGTGGTGCACCACAAGATAACCTTGTATGTGTGTGACAATAAGGTTGCAATTTCTTGTTTGCAATATCCTTGTACTTGTTATAATGACAAATAAAGTTATATTCTAAAATAAATGATGATATTCTATTAAACACATTTTAATTAAAAACAAGAACTAAGGCCCCAGGCTTTTGTCTGTCTCCCCCCGATCTCCAATCGTTAAAAAAATGCCCCCATCCCGATCCGATCACGTGATCGGGATCGGATCAGGACATCCCCAGTTGTATTTATTTGCTACTATGTATTCACTACTGTAATCACTCATACTGTAGAGGCATTATGTGGTTGGGCCTGGCACTTTGTTAGGTATTCTGTGTTATGTGTTGTATGAGGTGCTGTCTGATGTGACTGCAGCATGGGTGTTTGGCCCAAAATGAATTTCTCACTTTGTGAGACAATAAAATTAATCTTGAATCCTGTTTTCTGCTGCAAAGGGTACTTCATATCCGACTCCCCTTCAACTCAAGGCCTGCAGCTGCATCTCTCAAGTTTGTCATCAGCACCCACTCATTCTCAAAAGCAGCAGTTATAATATGCAGCTATTTGCTGAAAACAGAAACCCTCAGCAGTTATTTGATAAGTAGATGGGTAAACAAGATTAATCAGTTATGTTTAAAACAAAACCTTTCCTGTTAATGGTGTCCACTCTTCCTTCGTACTGAGTGCTCTGTCGTCTCTCAGGACCTCTCAACCTTCTGCAAGTAATCACATTATCACATGGGGCTCTAATTTTGTGGCGCAGCGCCGTGCGCCGCCAATTTGACAATTTGGTAGACCGTCTGCGCAGAGATGGGTGTGGCAGCGCACCAGGGGGAGGTGTCGGCAGATTCATGTTGGCGCAGTGACAATTTTGTGACAAAAACAGTGCAGAAAGTGCGCTGAAAGCTCGCCAGCTCCAACCTGGTCTATTCTCGGCACAAAGTGGAGCGCACCCTCCGCAGCTGTAATTTGGTGACAGGCACACATGTGTGCACACGTCAACAAAGCCTCAGAGGCAGGTTTCCAGAGTGTCAGGCACATTTTAATGCAATAAACAATCACAGCAATCACTATTTAATGTAACCGTCTGAACCAGCATATACATTTATATCTATACTAACTGTCCCATCACATCTGATGTCAGATTAAAGCCATTTGTCAAACTTACAGCTGCTGTCATAATGGAAAGTTAACCTGACAGCAGCTGTAAGTTTGATGCACATCTTACAATTAAACAATAAACAGCCTTAACATCTGATACGGAGTATATATCTGGCTTCTCTCATTTCATTTAACCTCTCTCTGTGGCTCTACATAAATCAGCAGATGTTTGTCTCACATTGGTAAGACCTGTGTATTTCAAATAATTGTAGAGTTTTCCAGGTCCTCTTCTTTGGGTCCAGTGTTTGATCAGGGCATGCTGCTGATCTATCAGGTTATGCAGCCAAAAAAAGAAACACAGGATGTATATTCATTTGTAGGAGAGCAGCAGTTTAGATTTGGCACAGACATTAACTCACAGTACTTACTGTAGCAGCCTGACTTAGTCCCATCACTTGTTGATGGTTCACATTTCTTGACTCCTCCACCCCCCACCCCTGTTCCTGTGAACTCTGTGCTTTTTTTTGTTTCTTATTGTGACGTTTCATCCTTGCGTTCATAACTTTGTCTTTTAGTATCAGTGATTCAGACAAACCCTCATCCTCTAGCTCTGCCATTTCCTCTCTTCCCAGGTAGTTCACAATATGGGTTAATAGTGAAACACGGGTTTTATCTTTAACATTTGCTCTTTGTGAGCCTGATATGTTTAGAAAATCACAGATTTCCAGTTCAGCTCCTTCAGTCCATGCTTTCCCCTTTCTGTTGGTGTCCTTATAGAAAGAATGTGATGTTTCCCATAGAATTACTATGTTTTTCACCTCCAAGATGAACTTTTTCTCATCCACAGCTTTAGATTCCCTATGGGTCTGACCTGCTGATGACTTTTGACCGCGTGTCAGTGAAGTAGTTTTGATAAATAAGAATGGGATTCACAATCAGGAGCCAGAACATGGTACTTTATTTCAAAATGACTGGATCCTTTAATCATTTCAAAAAACGCATGCACAGCCATTGGTGATCCCGGTGCCGGTGGACCGCAGGGTGTGATGTGTGGAGAGGATGATTGACTAGAGTGGTTTCTACCTACTGCGTAGTGCTCACACTGCACGAAGCTCATGCTGAATGGAGCTCACGCTTCACGGAGCTCACGCTGCACGGAGCTCACGCTGCACGGAGCTCACGCTGAACAGAGATCACGCTGCGTGGCGTTCAAGCTTTATGTGTGTATCAGGGGTGAGCTGCTAGCAAATGAAGAGGGAAGTTGTCTCTGGAGAGCGCAGGAAACATTTATCAAAGTTATGAATTATATGTAAAAAGTTTTCTCTGGAAATTTTTGAAATTTCAAACAAAAATTTAACTAAAAAAAAAAAAAAAGAAATTGCAAAAGTTTTGAGCCACAGGTTGCAATATCCTGGGTTAGGATGACTGTTGCCTTTTTTTGTCATTAAGTGTAACAGATTGTGGCATCTACATGGATCAACTCAATCAGTGTTACCCTGCATGTTTTACATGTTACCCCACTCCAACACACCTGATTCAAATGAATGGCTCGTTATCAGGCTCCAGCAGAGCTTGATGACGAGCTGATCATTTGAATCAGGTGTGATAGAAGAGCCAAAGAGCTCTGCTGCAGGAGGTTTAACACAGCCCAAAGCATTTCTGATCTGCTGCTTGCTGCATGCTTTACTCTGAATCTCAAACCCTCCTGTCAACGCATGCTCAGTTTATTTCACATGACCTTCTGTCAGATTTCACTGCTTTAACATGAGGAGACCAACTCTGGAAGCTGCATCAAAGATAGCAGCTTCATCTTGAGGTGTTACTGCAGTCTGAAATGTAATCACATGTCTCTGAGATGACAGACTTTCTCCTCCTATTCGTCACACAGCAGCACAGTTGGAATGCTCACAACTGCATGCCTTTTGCAACTGTTAAATACCTGCCTTTAAATGCAGTTAATAATCCTTACGGCACTTTACTTCAAGCAATATGTGCCCATCATGTTGATCTCCAAATCCTCAGATTTTTTTTGTTTTGAGTTTTAATATTTAGTAATTCCATTTTATTTCCTATCTAATCAAAAATGTCTTCTACTTTATTTTCCTGAGTAAAGTCTTCTAGCAATTTAAATTGTAAACTGCATTTATCTTCATCTTGTCTTCCGTTGCTCTTATTTTGAACTGTTGTGTGTGCTTGTAATTGCCCCTCAAACTTGGGACGGCACAAATTAAGGTTTTTGAACTGAGTTGAATTGAATACTGAGTGAGAACAGAACACTTACTAATCTTGAAACTCAACAAGAGTTGATCACATAGTATATAACCAGCAGTTCACTATAGGTTTACTTATCAATGACAGTTTCAAAATGTACTTTATATCTTTGTTCCACATTCTCATAAACAGTTAAACAGCTAGAGGTGCATTGGCTTTTCTTTATCATTTCTTACCTGCAGCCAGTCTGAGTTTCAACACCTTATTTCATTCAGAAGTCCATCAGAGACTCAGTAAGTAAGCCAATAATTATGCCAGGCAAACGTTTCTGTCTTTGCTCACCTTGTCTTCTACATGCAATAGGTATTGTTCCTTTCACTGCAACACAGCTCAACAGATAATTTACTGTGAATGAGTTCATGCAAAAAAGAAAAAAGGGGAACACATCATATCAGTGGCATGTTGTGAACATCACAGTTAAAATCTACTGAGCATTTCATTATGAAATCATAAAATGGACAATTAATCAAATACCATCGTGTGACTGGATCTATAACTTCTTTTTATTCAATGTTTCAACATTTCGATGTGAAAATAAATTAAGTACAGGTTTCTTTAGGAGAATATGTGCTCAAGAGACAAAAACCTCACAGATTCAAACAATTTAAACAAATAGGACAGAGATAAGAGGAGGAGACAAAAGGCTGGTAATTCATTCATCGTTGTGCTGGTGTAATAAATTCAATTTTCTTCTTCTTTAGTCAAACAACTCCCAAAGATCCCAACAAGAGGATCCATTTCTCAGTTCAGCATTTATTCTGGTCACAGGTAAGGTTTACAGCGCTGGTCCCAAAACAATGACGTCGTTCAGCACCTTTGACAGCAAAGGCAGTGCTACACTCCCAGAGGAAGAGGACACAGAGGGAGTGATGGACTCTGTGGATGAAGGTTCAAAAAAAAGAAAGAAAAAAACATTGTGTGCACTCCTCATCGTATGTGAGCTGCTGTGTGAATATATGATGAACAAACTTGAACAAAAACAAAGAGAGAAACACAAACATCATGAAGCTGTTGGAGCTGTTATTGAACAGGAATCCCTCCTACAGCAAACTGAGGCATCATTGGTTGGTTTGACTGAGTCCTTAGTTAAAAACTCTTCTGAGTGAAAAGCCTTCAGTCAGTGAAATGAGCTTGAAAGCCAGGACAATTGAAGATGATGACTTGATATATGAGGAAAAACTCCCCCTCCAGCCACCACCAGGTTAGTCTATGTATCACAATCTACATATTGTCTCTTAGACAGAAAACATCACAGAATCAA
Organism: Halichoeres trimaculatus; assembly: GCF_033239565.1. Lineage (NCBI taxonomy): Eukaryota > Metazoa > Chordata > Actinopteri > Labriformes > Labridae > Halichoeres > Halichoeres trimaculatus. The sequence goes on from NW_027437180.1 coordinate 3,978,586, forward strand.
TAAAAAGGGTTTGAATTACAGTGATTCTTCTATGGATGTAAGTGGTTTGAAGATGCAGGTTAAACCGATGCCACCACAGGGTGGCAGCATTGTGCTTAAAACAAGGACAAGAACTGAGGAGCTACGAATAGCGTTGGTTAACTGGGGGGTCGTAAACTTTTAGGATGTATGGCTTAATGTTCTCCACAAGTCCGGGGTCAATCCATATTCATGTTTCCTCGATCATCAGTGTTTGTAATTACTCATTTGGTCTAAACTAATGTCACATTGGGATTAAGGCAAAGTTTCGTCAAATAATAGAAATATTCACTCTGACACTTCAAGGGGACTAGACGAGGATATCAGCTCTAATGTTCGGTGTGGTGGCTCTTATAAGAGCGTTAGTTACGTATTGTAACTCCAGATTCTATGAGTATAGGCATTCCCCTACTTTGTCTTTGGTCCCCACAGACACTGACACCTGCTGGTCTTTGAAGGGCCATGGGGGAATCCTTCAACAGTGAGACAGTAAAACAGCCTTGGAGTGATCATACACGGTGCAGAAAGAGAACAGACATCACCCAGAGGTCAGACAGTGCCTTGACATAGAAATATGATCTGAACCTGCAAAATCAAACAATTACCACAAGTGATTTCTTGGTATGAGTCAAAACTGAGCAGAACCATGTTTGGAAGGTATAAAATATAAATAATAATGGATCTTTATCTGTGTTTTTAACCTGTTAAAGACTTTCACATGGAGAAAACCTGCTCTCTGTTTATTCTGTGTCCTGTTTAGAAACACACAGATCACTTAACTGGTCAAATGCAACATTGTTAGTTTATCAGTTATTAATTCAGTTCTTAATGGAACCCAAAAAGGTTCAGAATCAAATAAATAAAAACAACATTTTGAATTAGAAACCATTTTGATAAATAACAGAAAAAATATGTAAATGGCCAACAAATTGTGAAATATAGCACTATTATTATACAATAGGTTTTATTATTCTGTAATATCAAATAACTATAATAAAATATTTCACAATGATTTTTTTTTATTCTACTTTTTAAAATAAAGAGTTTTTATTTATTATCAAAGCTTTGGTTAAAAAAAAAAGAAACGTTTTCTCCAAAGTTAAATTTTATTTCACGATGTCCTTTTCCACCATGGCCTTTTTATATCATAATTTTCATCATAATGTCTTGGTCTGTCAATCAAAGCACAGTGGAGCCAGTAATGTGATTGGCTGATCCTTTACACAGACATTGCAGCAGCAGCATGGATTCAAACCTGGAGACCTATCACTAATGCTGAGAAGACTGAAGAGCTGAAGACAGGAGGACATGACACGTTTGAGACAGAATGGCTGAAGGAGAGAAGTCAGTTTCAGAGTTTCTCCTCAAGCAGCTGAGAGCGGAGGTCTGCAGCTCGACCCCTCTTAAACTAAATGATCTTAAAGGATCAAACAGAGGTCCCACCCTCGAGCTTTGATTGACAGACCACTTCATTCTGATGAAAAATGACATTATGAAACAAAAGGCCATTGTGGAAAAGAACATTAGTTATAAAAATAATGGTGTATTTTTTTTTTTAATTAAAGCTTGGAAAATGAATAAAGGCCATCATTTTAAAAAGTATGAAATTGTGAAATGTAATCATTATGAAATATTGACTCATAATAACTCAATATTAAAGAATAAAACATATTTCATTATAACATTACCTTATTTCACAATCAAATGGACATATTATATTTATCTGTTAATTAGCAAAATGGTATCTAAAAAATGTTGTTTTCATTTATTTAATTATGAATCTTTTGGGGTTCCATGGTTTTTATCGACTGCGTATCTGATCTTAAAGTTTTACATTTATGAATATAACCTAGTTCAAAATGTCTCAGGATATTGGATATTAGTTATTTATTAGATTTTAAGGAAAATAAAAATGGTGTTAGTCTTTTGTAACCCCATGCTCACTAATGAAACTTTATGAACTCTTAAGGAAATGTGTAGTGTTACATTATTTTTCTCCCAGATTTCAATTTCTTCATAAACCAAAAAAGGATCATCAAGAAAATGATTGAGAGAAATACACAAATATTTCATCCTGTCTCATCGAACTATGGGAATTATTTTGTAAAATAACCCAAACATAGTGGATTTTTTATTCTATTTCCCTGAATGTTAGATTAAGATTTTTAGAGATTGAAGGGGTGGGGGGCTGCAGTTTCACTCTGGGATTCACCCTCTGTTCAGAACTGTCCAAGGTTCTGATCTGACACAACAGGAGAGCAGCTGTAAGTCCTGTAAGAGAAATGAAAGTGTGACACTCTTCTGCTTTGCGCTGCTGTTTATCAAAACACTTCCAGGACACTGGATGGAGGGAGCATTGGAGTCGTTTTATTCTATGTGACACAAAACAGCCACAGAGCTTGGTGTCTTCATAAGTTGATCATCAGTTCACTCCTGCATAAACCCCAAGCAAAGTCAGACATCAGAAGAGGAGACTGCAGCGAGCACATCTGGCTCATCAGCAGCTAACTACAGCTCTGCTAGTCACACCGTTCTTAAGTTCGTTATCACTTATCAAACACATTCAAACACTCAAAGTGGAAACGTTGCTCATCAGAGTCAAAACGTGATAAGTTTTTACACTGTCAACACTTTATGTGCACTTTTAAGACAAATACTGACGAACATGTGACGGAGCGAACAGGAGACAGACTCCAGCAAAGACATTAAAGACTGCACCGAACCATGTCATGAGCAGAAGTTACAACAGCGCCAACTTCAACTGGGACTTTCAAAATAAAACATTACAAATACAAAAAATAAAGATTGTGTCCAAAATTTAACAGATATTTAACAAAATTATTTACACTGTTACATAAGCTCTGCATTAAATCTTCTTTTGCAAGATTGTATCTTCTGTTGCTATCAACAGTTAGTCATAATAATTCTCAAATGTTTTTCTCCCTGTCTTTTCTGTCCAGTATGTTCCTCACCCAAGGGCGTAGGTTTGCATAGGGGCGGTAGGGACATAACACTACCAACTTTTCAGGAGGCACAAATTGTCCCCACCAACTTTGAAGCAACTTTTTGCATTATATGAGTTCAGTTATAAAGGGAATTTAGATTGTCTTCCCATATGTTGTAAGGATAGAACTGACCCTATCGTTATTATTTTCATAATGTTCAGACTTAAATTTACCCCTTTTCACTCGCTGAATGTGCCGGTCCATTTTTCTTTCCAAAAACGAACGTTACATTGGCTAATGACCCCCCCCCCCACACACACACACACACACACACACACACACACACACACACACACACACACACAGGAGGGATATTAGAAGTTTTTTTCGGCCAGCAGCAGCCACTGTAAGTGATGTAAAAAGACATCAGTGTTGTGGAGGTGGGGAACACACCACTAAATTTGCTCCTGAAAGTCCGACCTGCATCAGAGTTAGCGTAACATTAAACTTTGTGAACTTGCTAACCTGCAAAACTCGAGTAGGAAGCTTGTTCTGTCGAAATGTCCTACTCGTGCCAAACTTGCTACCGGAGGCTGATTTGACAGCCGAAGTACTACCGTTGTTTTTCAGTTTGTTTTGTCGAGATGCATACAGGTAGAACGTTATTAAAATCCCTTAAAGGATAAGTTCGGTTTATACACTTTTTACATTGTTTATAGAATGAAGTAGAACAAAATACTCACCCGGAAGGCTTTCCTGATCCAAGCAGTGCTTCAGGAGATATTTGGATCCAAAATCGTGCAGCGGACGTCCGTATAATGGGATCCATCGGGGCATAGACAGCGCCGCTCCTAAAACTGTATTAATCATCCAAAAACTCATGTTTTTCACCAATATTTCATCATGGTCCTCTCCAAGTTAGTCCTCTGCTGCAGCCAGACAGAGCTGTGCGGCCGTACTGACCTCTGAACTGATGAAGACTTTGTTTACGTTTGCCCCTCAAAGAAAGGAGTCAGTGCTCCAGAGAGTACTGCGCATGTGCAGTACTTTGGTCCATTTTTGTTGTTGAGTGGTCTTAAGACAAATGTTTATTTTTTGCATTCAGTTGAGATTATTAACAAGTTTGTATTGTATATGTTGATATAATTTAAGTTATGTTCAAATATTGCAATTTAAATTTGCTAATAAAATCCAAACATATGTTCTGGAAGTTTTCAAAATGTTTCTTTAGTAGTTTTTGGAAAATAAAGGGTTTGAATCAAATGGTGTATCAGGTGAACCAATACACATGAAAGTTAGTACAAGTCAATACAGATTTATTTTGCATTGATCATTTAGCCTATCAATTAATTAGGTTCATATTTGTGAGAAATGTAGCCCTGACCCCCGTTCACCCAATCTGTTTGGTCTTATTAATGTCCCGTCCCCAGCAAAAAGTGTACATGCAGGTTATGCTGTTATATTGTCCCTACCAATGTTGAGACTAAACCTACGCCCTTGTCCTGACCCCAGAGCAATTATCGTTATAGGTAATTTAAATATCCATGGATGTTGTTAATGATAGCCTTAGTGCTGCCTTCATGTCTCTACTGAATCCACTTCATGCAGGATTTTATCAAACCTACTCACCACTTGAGCCACATCCTTGATGGCATAAAGCCTGTAAACTGTCAGTTCATCCCACAGAACCCTGCTCTGTCTTATTTCTTTGTGTTAACTTTGTATTTGTCTCTTCCAGACTTGACTGAAAATGTCAAATCCTAAACATCTTATGCTCGAGACTTGGTGGTTTGAAGAAATGATTCATGTTACACACAGACCTGCTCTGTTTGGAAAAAAAAGTCTTGAGGAAACATCAGCTGAGATTTAAACAGGACAGTCGGGTCGATTGGAAATCAGTCCACTGCGGGTTAGGCCGGAAACCAACATGCAGCTAATTCTGGTCCCAGACATGAAGTCCTGCTCAGTCCTGCTAATCTCCGGCTCTGCAGAGAGCTCAGTAGATGGCGCTGATCCGCGGAGGAGTTTTCAGACGCCATCCAAGTTCAAAGAAGAAGAAAACATGCACCCTGTCTTCTTTCAGGTTCTCAGCTAACATTTAAATCACTGTGACTTGTGAAACTGAAACTATTCGACTTTAAAACAAGCTGCATCAACCATGAGTGGAAGAGGAAAGGGAGGAAAAAGTGTTTAATATCATTATTTCCCCTCTCCTCTTTCTACTATTTTCTTCTATGGCACCTTCACGTCCTGCTCCTTATGCTTCCAGATTTGGAAGTTTATGGGTGAGACTGAAATATGTTGGTGATGGAGAAGTTCCCACCAGAGACTATGTCGCTGAAGAACTTTTATTCAAAACAACATGGATCAGTGCACAAGATATTTATTCTTTCATCGTTCTGCCGAACAAAAGAGATTTTGAGCTCATTTTCTGTGAAGAGGCTCCTCTTCGGCGCTTCCTGGAAATAGTTTCCACCAAAAGGAATGATCCTCTGTGGAAGAAGTGGGAGATAGAGTCAGCTCTAGAGTTGGATGTCACACATATCGTGGTCAAATTCTGGACTGGCAAAATCCCCGACCCTGACATAGAGATCTACCTGAAAAGGTATTGTGAAATCCTTCAGCCCCCCTCCAAACCCGTTGATAAATATGGGATTTGGTACGGAGTAAGGAAGTACAAAGTGAAGTTCCACAAAGACAGTAGTGGACATCCTGTTCAGATCCCCAACTCCATTTCACTGGGTCCCTACAACGGCCGAGTGATCTACAGCGGCCAAGTGGCCAAGTGTTTCATCTGCCAGTCCTCAGACCATCAAGTCAAAGACTGTCCTACTGTGAAGTGTTGGCGCTGTGGTCAGCTGGGCCACAAGGCCAAATCCTGCTGGGGAGAAAGCGAGTGTTCCCTCTGTGGACAGAGAGGACACACTTTCTTTTCCTGTCCCCTGTCATACGCAAACAAAGCTCGGAGAGCCAACAGTTCACGAGTCCCAAACACGACTCCTGTCCCCTCACAGCCTCCACCTCCAAATGCCCAGCCTCCTCCAACCCCCCAGCCTGCTCCTGAGGAAGAAGCTGCTCCTCCCCTGTCCGTCCAGCCCTCGGAAGACCTGCAGCCCCATCTGGATCCTGAGCAGGTTCCAGATCAGCCTCCAGACCAGGTCCCTCCTCTCCAGCAGCAAGACAGCCAGCGGGGTGCAGAGGAGCTCCCAGCCACTGAGCTGCTGGCGGAGGATGAGGTTTCTGAGCCACTTGGAGTCCCCACTCCTCCTCCAGCTCCCCCCGTGGAAAACATCAGGCACGAGGAAGGAGAAGCTGATGGAGCTGGTGTGGTGGTCGTTAACATCGGAGATGGAGACAGTGAGGCTGAGGATATCAGTGATAGCGGTGAAGAGGTTTCTGACAGCGACGGAGAATCCCCGGAGCACTACGAGAGCGCCAGCGAGAGCGAAACTTCCTGTTGTTCTCCTGCCCATGGAGGACCACAGGCCAGCTCCCCCCTGTCCTCCCTGGGAGAACTGGAGGTGTTGAGCCTCCCGTCGTCCTCCAGCTCAGCTTCGTCCTCTCCCCCGGATCCTGTCCCAGTTAGAAGAAAGAAGCGCCCGGCCTCTGCTGCAGATCATGGGAGAGAGAAACGATCTGATCAAAAGTTAAGTCCTAAATAACTTCCCCTTGTTTCTTCTTCTCTATGTGTCTCATCCATGTCGGCTCTTGGAATCTGAGAGGAATACAATCCTCTCAGTTTCGGAATGAAAAGCTGAACTATCTGTTAAACACGGACTTTGATGTGCTGTGCTTACAAGAGCTCCGACTTAAAAGTAACACCGATGTAGTTGATGTGTGTAGTCGTTGGTCTAAAGGGACCAGTATAATATCCATAGGAGAAAGTAGTGCTGATGGTGTTGGTATTTTCTTTAAAGATCATAATATCAATATAACCAAACGTAGAGATATTATCCCTGGCAGACTTTTAATGATTGACTGCTTCTATAGGAATCAAAAATTCCGCATCATTAATGTTTACACTGCGCCTGACAGAGCAAGCAAGATGCAGTTATTTAAAAAACTAAGAGAAATCATTCACGTTGGGTTTAAAATTATCTTATGTGGAGATTTCAACACTATTACAGAGAAAAATGATAGAATTGCCTCCACTCCTTTTACCATGTCAAGGGAAGGCAAATTGTTGTCTGATATTTGTAATGATGCTTCTCTGAATGATATTTATAGAGTCTTAAATCCACAAGAAATCAGCTTCACCCGTTTTGATGGGAAAACAAAAACTAGAATTGACCGGATTTATTTATCTACACAGATGAAAGCATTGAAATATGAAACTCTTCTCAACAATCACTCAGATCATCTCATAGTCAAAGCTTCTGTCATGTGCTGTGATAAAGATGTGAAGGGATTTTGGAAACTTAATATTAATTGTTTAAAAAATGTCGAACTAGTTAATGAATTAAAGGACGAGATAAGAAAAGTTTTAGATTTAAAAGTGTTTGTAAAGTCTGATGTTGAACTGTGGGAGCTGTTGAAAAACAGGGTGATGAACTTCTTTAAATTTAAATGCCGTGAATTAAATAGAATAAGAAACATTGAGTATAATGATAAAGTGAAAAGGTATGTTGAATTAAAGTGTAATAAACATAGAAGTGAAATAGAAGAAAATGAAATGAATGAACTGAAAAGTCAGATTGATGAGATTAATAACGAATTATTATTTAATATACAGAAGGTTGGCGGCAATGACCACAGAGGAAATGTGTCTTTTTCTATCTCTGTCGGTCAGAAGAGGAGGAAAAGTAACTTTATAAAATGTGTTAAAGATCTCACAGGTAGATTATGTTTTGATGAAGAGGAGAAAAGACGTGCTGTAGTAGAAAGCTGCTCTCTTATGTACGGGTGTTTAGCTTCTGACGCTGACGTCATCAGCTCCTTTGTTGATGTCATCAAACCGTATGACCCCTCCTTCTTCTCCTCACTGTTAGGTGACGTTAGGAAAGATGAAGTCATCACAGCAATTAACCAGTTAAATCTGGGTAAATGTCCGGGTCCCGACGGCCTGCCCCCTGAGTTTTATAAACTGGTCGGTGATGATGTCATTGACCTCTTAGTTTCAGTCTTTAACTTTGGTTTTAAGGATGGTTTCCTGGGTGATACCTTTTATCATGGTGTTATGTCTTTATTATATAAAAAAGGTGATGATTGTGATATAGATAACTACAGACCAATTACAATAATGAACAGTGATTATAAAATATTAGCTAAAATAATAATGAATAGACTAAATGATGTCTTAGATATTATAATAGAACAAGAACAAACATGTGCAATCAAAGGCCGTCTAATGTGGGACAACCTCAGCTGTCTAAGAGAAATTATTTATGGTAGTGAAACTGATTTTTATGTGCTGGGGTTAGACCAGAAAAAAGCCTTTGATTATTTATCACATGAATATTTATGGTCTGTTTTGAGAGCATACGGTTTTCCCTGTGAGTTTGTTAAAATGATTCAATTGTTGTATAAAAAATGTACTGTACAGGTAAATATAAACGGTGTTTTAACTGAACCTTTTCAAGTACTTCGTGGAGTGAAGCAGGGCTGTCCTCTCAGCGCTGCGCTCTATGTGATCGCCATAAGTCCTCTCATTAAAAGAATAAACAGTGACGATGGCATTAAAGGTGCTCTGATTGGAGACTCTTTCAGAGTGGCTGCTTTGGCCTACGCTGATGATGTCACTGTCGTCATCAGAAACCAGACAGAGATGGACATTTTAAATTCTCACCTTGCTCTTTATGAAGAGGCATCAGGTGCAAAATTAAATCAAAATAAATCTGAAGCAGTGTGGATAGGTAAGACTCAGAACCAAACACATATAAATACACAGGTAAAAGATGAAATTAAAGTACTTGGTGTTTGGTTAAATGGTAAGGACTGCTGTCAACTTAACTGGTCTAAAAAGATAAATGAAATTAAAGAAGAGGTTCAGAAATGGGAAAATAAAAACACCTTTTATAATTCCCGTATTAATATCATAAAAACTCACATTATATCAAAACTTCTCTTTTTATCCACCGTTTTCCCTCCAACATCAAAAACTATCATAACTCTGAACAAATTATGTGTGAAACACGTTTGGGGCACTAATAGAGAAGTCACCAAAAGAAATATCTTGTTCAAAAGCAAAACAAACGGAGGCCTGGGGGCTCCTGACCTCAGCACGGTCCTCATGATCCCCTTCATTAAAAATGTTTTTAACGCTCTCAGCAGGGGAGCCAGCTGGGCAGTAACAAATAAAACCCTCTGGACCAAACTGAAAGGAGGAGCGAGGTCACGTGTCCCATACTACAAACTCCTGTTTGGTGACTTCACTACATCTTACAACCATTTACAAATAAACTGGACAACTACTTCATCTAAACAAATCTATAACGCTGTTAATGAGCATAAAAACGGAGGATTGGTGCCCTACAAACATACAAGAGAAACTGAGTTTCCACAAATAATCAAAAATGTCAATGATAAAGTGTTAACTGAAAAACTGAAAGATGTAGTGTGGCTGATCAGTGTCAACAGACTTCCTGTTAGAGCAGTGGTTCAGTGGAGTTGTTTTGTAACAACAAAAAAGTGTCCGATGCCCTCATGTAACGAGGATGAAACTATTCAACACCTGCTCCTGGACTGTTTCAGAACCAAAGATATCAGACAAAAAATGACCGGGATTGGATTCAACATCAGCATCAACGAACAGTCAGTCATGTATGGACTCTTTCAGGAAACACTTACAGACAACACCCGAAGACTGTTCTGGCTCATCATGTCCATCACAAACACTCACATCTGGAAAACCCGTGCTAAAACTGTCATTCACCAATCTGTCATCACAAGTGATGCAGTTTTTAAGAACATTAAAACTGATCTGAGGAAGAGGAAATCTATAGATTTGAAGAGGGGAAGTCCCTTACCCTGGGACATCCTAAACCTTTGACTTTGTATCTCTCTCTTGTGCTTCACTTATTGTTATTATTTTTTTTTTATATATATATTTTTTTTTTTTTTTTTTTTTTTTTTTTATTCCTTGTACTGATGCAATTTTCAATGTTTCTCTTTTGTATCTCGCCTTTGAGTGTTAAATAAAGATTATTTTAAAAAAAAAAAAAAAAAAAAAAAAAAAAAAAAAAAAAAAAAGAAAGGGAGGAAAAGGACTCGGTAAAGGAGGCGCTAAGCGTCACCGTAAAGTCCTCCGTGATAACATCCAGGGCATCACCAAGCCCGCTATCCGCCGTCTGGCTCGCCGTGGCGGAGTCAAGCGGATCTCCGGTCTGATCTACGAGGAGACCCGCGGGGTGCTCAAGGTCTTCCTGGAGAACGTGATCCGTGACGCCGTCACCTACACCGAGCACGCCAAGAGAAAGACCGTGACCGCCATGGACGTGGTTTACGCTCTGAAGAGACAGGGACGCACTCTGTACGGATTCGGAGGTTAAACCATTTCTCTCACTGCTTATGACAAACAAAGGTCCTTTTCAGGACCACCCACTGTCCTCATGTGAAGAGCACATAATCCCTCAGTGAGTGATACTATTATTAGGAACATTATAGTACAGCATCCTCATTTAACTCGGATTACACAGAGCAGACTCCGACCTGTCAGGTTCACCCACTCAAAACCTGTGATGTTCACTCTGTACAGTGTCTGGAACCTGCTGGATGTGATCTTTAATATGTAAAGGTGAGGACTGTGTTCAGAAACCGTTTCAAGCCTATTGTGGAAGAGAGAAAATCAAGGTGGTAATGGAGGGAAATCGTCTTTATAGTTCAAATCTTGTTAATTATAATTTTCAACACTGTGGTATGCAGAGCGGACATTAGTTTCTAGATGTGCACATAGAAAGAAAATTCTTGCCGCGGAGTCTTGAACATATTGACGTTTGTGGAGCCCAGCTTCCCCTTCTTTTTTATCTTCCAGCTACATTTCACCTCTGTCATCATTTATGCACCCGTTTTCTGTGGAATCCAGTGTTTCAGTCCTTCCTGTGTTTTTTTTTTAATTCAAGCTATGTAGATCATCAACCTGTAGAATAAATTACTTCAGTGCATTGGCCTTTTTGAGTGACAAATATTTCCTTTGACTTTGATGCTTTTCGGTGAATTGTCTCCTTTAAGTAGAACAGAATGGATTAGAATAAAATAGAATAAAATGGAGTAGAATAGGATAGAATAGGATAGAATAGGATAGAATATGATAGAATAGAATAGAATAGAATTAAATAGAATAGAATATGATATGCTTTATTTATCCCGGAGGAGAAATTCAGGGAATAGAACTTTGTCACTGCAACAAGTGCGACGAAGTTGCAAATTTTTCCTTCAGGCTTATCGTGAAAGTCTTACAGGCACCTGGAAGTAACCCGCTGTATCAAGTATCAGAGACATTCAAATAGCCCTGAAAACCTGCGAGAGAAACTGCTTGACTCATTGCCACCAGTAATGAAGAAGTGATGAAATGACTCGCTTTAGCTGGAAGTGGATAGCTCTAAAGAGAGTTGTTGATTTGTCTTGTTGGCAGAGCTGGTAAACATATCATTACTGGTATTAATGGTTAAATGGGGGTTATTACAGATTAATATTAATGCACAGCAGTAATGTATTATCCAGAGTGAGGAAAATACTCGTATAGATATGAGTGGGTGGCTCTTAAAAGAGCCGTTGGGTGGTGTTGTCAGCAGAGCTGTTTACTTGGAGCTGGTGTACTTGGTCACAGCCTTGGTGCCCTCGGACACGGCGTGCTTGGCCAGCTCACCGGGCAGCAGCAGGCGGACGGCGGTCTGGATCTCCCGCGACGTGATGGTGGAGCGCTTGTTGTAGTGAGCCAGACGAGAGGCCTCACCGGCGATGCGCTCGAAGATGTCGCTGACGAACGAGTTCATGATGCCCATAGCTTTGGACGAGATGCCGGTGTCGGGGTGGACCTGCTTCAGGACCTTGTAGACGTAGATGGCATAGCTCTCCTTCCTGGTCCTCCTCCTCTTCTTGCCGCTCTTGGTGGCTTTAGACACGGCTTTCTTGGAGCCCTTCTTGGGCGCTTTCACTGTCTCAGGCATATTTGCTGGCTGTTCACTCAGACGATGACGGACTTTAGCCGGGGGCGCTTTTTTAAAGGCTCCTCCATGCAAATAAAGCCGTGCTGCAGCTCATGCAGGATTGGCTGGGACTGGGGTTTGGACTGGGGTCCGAACTGAGGGGGGAGGTTTTGGCTTTGTCTCAAATCCTCGAGCGGTTCCCGCTTCATCAATGCGCCGTGCGCCAAATTTCTTTGTGCGTCTTGATCCAGTCATCAGTTGTGTCTTTTTTTTTTTCGTTTGAGCATGAATTGAATGTCCAGAGTCTCACAGAAAACAGCACAGAGAATGAGAAGAGACACTTTCTGCAGTTTAAAAAGAGTTTGGAAAAAAGGAAATCAAGTGTCAGCCGCTCCATCAGACTTTCTGAAAGCACGGGAGGGTTTGGAGATAATTTTCTGTCTGTGACAAAGGCTTTGTGCAGTTTGTCAGATTTATGTCTGATCTGATTTAATCAAGAGTTATCACTCCAACATACAGCTCCAAACTCTTACTAATAATAACTAACAATCAGGGTTTACTTTTCCCCAGCGTTGAGCATGCATGCGCCAAAACACAAGCACTCAAACAACTATTATAATCAAATGAAAATTATCAAATTATTATTGAATAATTACACTAAATATCATTGCATTAAGTTTTTCTGTGACATCAGAGTTTGACTATAAATTCGACCTCTGTTTTTTTTTTTTTTTTTCTTTTCAGCATCAAAATCAGACTTTGTATTTCAAAAAACATCAAATTTCTAGCACTAATTGTTTTTTCTTCCTTAAGTTTGGTTTCAGTGCTGACAAAAATTCGAATTCATTAAGCAGTTGGTTTTAAATCCTAAATTAGATGTGCTCTGTAAAGAAATTTGTGGGTTTTTTTTATTTTTATGATTTATGAATTAAAAATAATAGTAAGCAATATTAGTCCAAACTCTGGAAGCATCCATGGCAATGTGTAGATAATCATTTTTAGATTGATGATGATCTAGAGGAAAATGTTTATCCATCCTCTTGTTTCTAAAACCACACTCAGGATTATTACACTTTGGCACTACAGTTACTCATCGCTCTCAGATCAAACTAAAAACAAACATTCAATGTTGGGTGAAGGTGGCAGTGCAACCACAGGAGGAGATTATGACTTGTTCCCTTTAATGTTTAGGGAACATCAGGCTTTGTTAGGTTTCAGTGTAAACAAGAGGGAACGTTCTCCAAACGTTAAATCTTGATCTGGGTCTAACTAACCTTTAGAAAACCATCGGGTTACGTTCTCCTTAGGTTCTGTGTTACTAGAGCCAGTGTAAAAGAAAATGATGTCAAAAACTTCAAATTCTCAAAAAATTCAACATTAAATAAAATCATCATCCTCAAAATATTGACTGTTCAAAAAAAAAAAACAAGTGTCAGATGAAGCAATGTCTTGTAGTGACAATGGCATCAGCCAGTCACCTCTGGATCATGTGTCAGTCAGCTCTAACACCTGTTTGTGTGTCTGCACATGTGCGCTGTCATCACCCAAACATAAACAGTAACAGAGCTTCATCAACCTGCTTAAAAACACTTTCACACAAAGAAAACCTGCTCTCTGTTTTATTGTGACCTGTCAAGAAGCACACAGATCACTTCACCAGTAAAATGTTTCATTATAAGATTATTTATTATTCATTTAGCCTTTAACTAGTACACATCTGATTGTAACCTAGAAACTAATTAATTTAACTCGGGAACACTGGACATCAGTTATAGATCTCAGGAGAACAGAAACTGTGTTTTGCTTTACAAATCCCATGCTCATGAACAAAACTTTATAAACTCCTGAGGAAATGTAACAGGTGGAAATGTGTGTGTCACGTGAGCAGTGGGGTGTATTCTGAGATGATGAATTGTCTTGCTGTATATATTTTTTAGAAGTTTGATTTATTTTATGTCAAACTTTTTAAAACTGAATATGTCCAGAAATCACTGAGAGAGATTTTTTTTTTTTCAAACTTCCTGTAAGTGACATCCAGAGAGAGCATAAGAGTGTGGCTCTTATCATCTAATTCAAGGTACTTTGTCAAGGTGGATTTATCAGGTGGACCTTGCGGGCTCCCAAAGTATCCTCTTAATATTTTGCCCCCAAATATACTGTTTTTATCAAAATCTCTTCAGGAGAAAAAGAAGAATCAGGATGTGTAACTTGATGAATAATATTTTGGCTTGTGTGCACCCCCTGATGAAGACTGTCATAGAGAGAAGGACTAAAGCTGAGAGGGGTGAAGAGGCTTTGCTTCTCCTCTTCCTCTCTCTGTTAGTCTTCATCCTTCTCTGCTTTATATCTCCTATCTCTCTGTTAGACTGCCACAAAGAAGATCCAGCATACCTACAGCCATCAGGCTTATTGATTTTTTTGCAAACAGAAGATGAGCTGACAGATGATTGAATTTTTCCATGACAGTAAACATACTGTACACAACTTCAAATAACTGTAATACCTTGAATTCATGCTTACCACAGTGACCAACAAAGTTTTATTGCCTTGACAGCTCATTTTCCATGAGGAAGGACATCATCCTCCTTTTTTACCTGATGTTGTTCAGCACCTTGGACAGCTACAAGAATACGACACTCCCAGAGGAGGAGGAGGACACAGAGGGAGTGAATTATGAGAAAACTTTCGGTTTCTGTAGCAAGAAGTAACAAAAACAAAGAGTCATTAAAAGTTCAACATCAAAAGATGTTACTGTAGACTCCACATCATGTGTAAGCTGCAGTGTCATCCTATGATGTAAACATGAGCAAAACATGATGAAGCTGTTTGAACAGCCTAGATCAAACAGGAATCCCTCCTCCAGTCAAGACTGAAGCAGTTTTTCGTGGTGTGAGTCATGGTCTAAGTCCTTACTTGGAGTTTTGTGTTAGTTCAAAGTCGACAGTCTGGGAAGCTAAAGCAGGTGTGTTTGAGACCCTCATAGAGGATCACATGGTTTCTGAATAACTCTTCCTCAAGCAAACACAGGATTTGTTTGGGTCTTTCATCAACTTATTTCCTCTTAGACAATTAATCATTAGAATCTAAAACGATTCAGTACTTAAAGCACAATTCCTGCTGTGGTTATCGCTTTCAATTCCAGGTTGAAGGTTCGACGCAGGAGCTCCAAACCACCACTGTGTGGCAGCATTGGGTTGTTCAATGGAGCAGTGCTCTGCTGAGGTGATTGTTGACCTCTTGACTGGCTCATTAATCTGTCCAAACTTTACTCCATCGTTGGAGTGTCTATTTTTTGTTTGACGTTAAGTGAAATCATTATTGTAGGTAATCATAGGCATATATTCACAATGTCGACCATTGGATAATGATTTAGTGATTGTATTTGTGATGTCTTATCAAGACTTCTGTCTGATTCACATTTTCTAGGTATGTCAGCTCTTTTGTTGGGTGTGGTGGCTTATTACACATAAGCCACGTAAGTTTTATTTTGTGAGGACATTCCTGTTGTGATGGATGTCCTGCTGCAGGTCAGTGTGTATGAAACGCTTTGTGAACACATCATCACAGAGGGGACATCATCTGTGTGGACTGAGGTGGTTCTTTAAAGAGCTTTGATTTAACTCACAGAACAGGTTTTACCTGATGTGGTTCAGCACCCTGGACAGCAGGAGCAGCGCTACTCTCCCAGAGGAGGAGGACACAGAGGGAGTGATGGACTCTGTGGGTGAAGGTAAAAGACACAATTGAAGAAGCATTGAATCTGAAATGTTACTGTGCACTCCTCACTATGTGTGAGTGGCCTAACTGTGTGAGCATATGAAGAAAAATAAACTTGAAGAGAAGCAAAGAGAGAAACACAAACATCATGAAGCTGATGGAGCTGTGACTGGACAGGAATTCCTCCTCCAACAAACTGAAGCATCATTAGTCGATGGTTCGACTGAGTCCTGAGTTAAAAACCCATCTGAGTGAAAAGCCTTCAGTCAGGTAAGTGAGCTTGAAAGCAGGAGTTGGGACAATTGAAGATGATCACATGAGATGTGAGGAACAACTCCTCCAGCCACCACAGGGTTAGTCTATGTATCACAATCTTAACTTTGTCTCTCAGACGTAAAACATCACGTCGGTTTGAGGAAATAGTGATTCTTCTACTGACGTAAATGGTTTGATGATGCAGGTTAGACTGATGCCACCACAGGGTGGAGGTTAATCATAAACACTGGGTCGATAAGTTGTCATTTCCCCCATCATCAGTATGGAGGACTAAACGTGCCAAAATGAAATATATAAATACATCATTAATTAAAAAAGAAAACTGAATTGAATAGATAATTGAATAAATCACCAATTGGGTTAATAATTATTAAATATCGGAAATAAATCACGAAATAATTGAATAAATATATAATTATTTCTTTAAATAAAAGTGTCATGAAATACTTTAAAAATTAATTAAATGTGTCATTAATTATTTAAAATGTTTACTTGTCTAATGTAAAAACCAAATTTAATTACCTAAGTATCTATTTTTTAAGTATTATTTTGTTGCTATACCTGCCGTGGTTTGTGAGCATAGAGGCGTTCCAATTTGTTGTTGTATCGGTCACAGTCGTCACCCAATGCAGGCGCTCTCCTCCGTGGAGGGGAACATTAATGTAGCTTCACCTGCTTCCAAGCACAGAGAAAGCTTGTGTGATGTTGATCCTGAAGTCATTCAGCTAACTGAGTTAGCCTGGAGGAACAGGGCTCTGGTCCACGTGTATTTGGTAGCCCAGTACGGGAGAAGCAATGGAGAACTTCTTCTTAGTTAGCAAACACTCTTGGGTCTAAAAGATATGTTATTAACTTAGTGTAGAGCTCATGCAGACCCTCAGTGATATCTGCTGTTAGTTTGTTTGACAGGGGACTGCTGAGTCCAACCGTGACTTGACCATCGTAAGTCCCATCCACTGAGATAGATTGGTGAGTGACAGATAAAATTAATTCATGATGTGCTGCGTGAGGGGACCATAAATTGATTTAACAAATATTTTGTGAATTGATTAAATGAGTGATTCATGGGAGAAAGATGCATTGCATTTTGTATGTCTTATTGAGACTTCCGTTTGATTGATATTTTCAGCGGGATTGGGCTCTTTTGTTGGTGTGGTGGCTCTTAAAAGAGCCTTTGTGTTGTTGTTCAGAGGTGCAGACAGTCTAAGCTCTCTCTCCACGGATGCGGCGAGCCAGCTGGATGTCTTTGGGCATGATGGTGACTCTCTTGGCGTGGATGGCGCACAGGTTGGTGTCCTCGAACAGCCCCACCAGGTAAGCCTCGCTGGCCTCCTGCAGAGCCATGACAGCAGAGCTCTGGAAGCGCAGGTCGGTCTTGAAGTCCTGAGCGATTTCTCGGACCAGGCGCTGGAAGGGCAGCTTGCGGATGAGCAGCTCGGTGGATTTCTGGTAGCGGCGGATCTCCCGGAGAGCCACGGTCCCGGGCCTGTAACGGTGAGGCTTCTTGACGCCGCCGGTGGCCGGGGCGCTCTTCCGGGCAGCCTTGGTGGCCAGCTGCTTCCTGGGAGCTTTGCCTCCGGTGGATTTACGGGCGGTTTGTTTAGTTCTTGCCATGCTGTCTTCTTTCTCTGACTTGGAGAAATATGTGGAGCAGAGAGGACCCTTGCTGCTCTTAAAGCGGAGGAGCGGCTGTGAAACGGTGACGCTGCTTGAGAGCTCCGGCTGCTGATTGGTGAGAGGCCGCTTCTGGAGCTCAGCCCCGCAGAGGAGGGGGACAGAGCCCCCGCTAAGACTCCGCTGCTCATTGGAGAGCGTGGTGGAGTGGAGCTGAGCTCGGGCCGCCCTCTGCTGCTCTGCTCCAAGCCTCTTTACTGGTTGGTGCGCCGGGGAAATGCGCGCGCTCTCAGCCTATATCAGGGGGGCTTTGGGCAAAAGGGGGCATCATTTCTCTGAATCCCGACTCACGAAAGATTAATCATGAGTGGAAGAGGCAAAACCGGCGGCAAAGCCAGAGCTAAGGCCAAGACCCGTTCATCCCGTGCCGGGCTCCAATTCCCCGTGGGTCGTGTCCACAGACTGCTGCGTAAAGGAAACTATGCTCAGCGTGTTGGAGCCGGTGCCCCCGTCTACCTGGCGGCTGTGCTGGAGTACCTGACCGCTGAGATCCTGGAGTTGGCCGGAAACGCCGCTCGTGACAACAAGAAGACCCGTATCATCCCCCGTCACCTGCAGCTGGCTGTGCGCAACGACGAGGAGCTCAACAAGCTGCTGGGCGGAGTGACCATCGCTCAGGGCGGCGTGCTGCCCAACATCCAGGCTGTCCTGCTGCCCAAGAAGACCGAGAAGGCCGCCAAGAAGTAAAGTCTCATACCTGACTGCTAACAACACAAAGGCTCTTTTAAGAGCCACCCACCTCCACCAGAGAGACCATTTCCCACCCAGAGTACCAGAGAGTCAGGGCTTCACTGAAGAATGCAGGCAGACAATCTCATAAGTAATCCATATAAATTAATAGACCTACACCAATCACTGATTTGGTTTCATATATTATACGTGTATCAACTTGTATCCATAGTTTCTTAGTTGTGACTGCTGTCATCAACTGTTGTCTCATCATGCATGGTACTCACACGAGGACAGCAGGCTTTCCCTTCTTCTGCTCATAGATCACTGTGGTCATGATGCCACTGAGGGCCAATTCAGGGCACTGTGATTTTGTAATGATAAGCTAATAATTATTTAAGATATTTTCCTTTCTGATGAGTAATGTACTATATTCCCAAGATAACTTATAACTCATCAGTTATTATACACAGTTACCTTTCAAGTCATCAAATGTTTTCTTGAGCAGTTTTATAATTAGTTTTTAGAACAAATAGATGTGTATCAGATGTGCATAAGGAGATGTGTTGAGTCAAAAGTGTGTCAGGGAATTAGTTGTCTTCAGTAAACGTGTTCCTAATAACAAACATACAAATTTCAAAGGTTCCCACTAAATTCCATTGTAAATTCATTTGGGTTGTTTTTGACCCATAGACAAAATCTGTGCAGCTCATAGAAATAAGTAAGGGAAAAAAATGATGATTGGTGCCAGGCAAAAAAGAAAGAATATATATACTAAATACATGGCATAGCAAATAAAAACAAATACATTCACTTCAAAGACATAGTGCAGAAACACTCGGGTCATTTTGGACTCATGTTGTGCAATAAAAGGGAAGTGGTTCAAAAAGTATTTTTATTGAAAAAGTTATTACAGAAAAACTAAAAGAAGTAGGAGTTATGTTTAAAAATTAATGAATAAATTAATGAAAAATAAATAAAAACTTCACTGAGAAAATCCTGAAACCCTGAATGATAAAAAAAATAAATAGGTAATTGCAAAGATATTGCACATAAAAGTACATTTCATTCACTTTGGACCCCGAGGTGCATCAAAGGGCTACTTAAAAGCTAAATAGTAAACAAATAATCTTATAATGATGCATTTTACTGGTGAAGTCATCCCTGTGCTTCTTCAGGTCACAAAATAAACAGAGAGCAGGTTTTCTTCAGGTGAAAGTTTTTTTTAAGCAGGTTAAAAACACAGACAAAGCTCTGTTACTGTTGTTAATGTTTGGGTTATTACAGTGCACATGTTCAGACACACAAACAGCTGTTAGAGCTGACTGACAGATGATCCAGAGGTGATCAGCTGATGCTATCATCACTAAAAGAAGTTGCTTCATATGACCTTTTTTTAACACTGAGTTTTACTTTTTTTTGGTGATTTTTAATGCTGTATGTTTTGGAGTTTGAAGAACTGTGAAACTTTCAAAAACTGGATATTCTGAGACATGATTTTCTTTTACACTGACTCTAGGAACACAGAACCTAAGGAGAACGTCAACCTGTGGTTATCTAAAGGTCAGAACCAAATCAGGACGTTCCTCTTGTTTACACTGAAACCTAACAAAGCCTGATGTTCCCTAAACATTAAGGAACCTTAAAGTTTTTGTTTGATCTGAGAACAATGAGTAACTGTAGTGCCACAGTGTAATAATCCTGAGTGTGGCTTTGGAAACTAGAGGATGGATGAACATTTTCTTCTTCATCATCATCCATCTGAAAATGATTATCTACACATTACCATGGATGCTTCCAGAGTTTGGACCAATGTTGCTTTTAGTTTTTATTTTATTTCTATATAGCTTTAATATTCAGTTTGAAATGCACTCTGTCATATGAAACTACAATATGAAAACTTTTAATATTTGTTATAAGCGCAGTGTCCCTTAAACACTGTGTCATACTGTTGCAGAAAATCCACTAAAGACAGGCTTTAATATAAAGTTCATACCTGGGGGAAAACTGCTAAAAAAAACAGATAATCAGTTTTATAACAGAACACATCTGATTTAGGATTAAAAACCAACTGCTTAATCAATTCGAAGTTTTTCAACATTGAAACCGAATCAAAGTAAGACAAAATAATAGGTGCTAGAAATATGAAGTTTTTTTTAAAATACAAAGTCTGATTTTGATGCTGAAAAATAAAGCAGTGTTGGAAATTCACATTCAAACTCTGATGACACAGAAATAATTCCATAATTTGGGATGTTTGAGTGCTTGTGTTTTCGAGAATGTGTGCTCAACGCTAGGGAAAAGTAAACCCTGATTTTTAGTAAGAATTTGGAGCTGTATGTTCGAGTGATAAATCTCAAATAAATCAGACCAGATAATAATCTGACAAACTGCACAAAGCTTTTATCACAGGAGGAAAATGATCTCCAAAGCCTTCTGTGCTTTCTAAAAGTCTGATGCAGCTGCTGAAAACTTGCTTTTCCTTTTTCCAAACTCTTCTTATCATTCTCTGTCCTGCTTTTACTCAGAATCAGGACACGAAGACAAATCACTTTGTCAGGACGCACAAAGAAATTTGGCGCACGGCGCACGGATGAAGCGGGAACTGCGCAAGAATTTGAGACAAAGCCGAAACCTCCCCCCTCAGTTCGGACCCCAGTCCAAACCCCAGTCCCAGCCAATCCTGCATGAGCTGCAGCACGGCTTTATCTGCATGGAGGAACCTTTAAAAAAGCGCCCCCGGCTGCTGCTCCTCATAGTCTGAGTGAGCAGACAGCAAACATGCCTGAGACAGTCAAAGCGCCCAAGAAGGGCTCCAAGAAAGCCGTGTCTAAAGCCACCAAGAGCGGCAAGAAGAGGAGGAGGACCAGGAAGGAGAGCTACGCCATCTACGTCTACAAGGTCCTGAAGCAGGTTCACCCCGACACCGGGATCTCGTCCAAAGCTATGGGCATCATGAACTCGTTCGTCAGCGACATCTTCGAGCGCATCGCCGGTGAGGCCTCTCGTCTGGCTCACTACAACAAGCGCTCCACCATCACGTCGCGGGAGATCCAGACCGCCGTCCGCCTGCTGCTGCCCGGTGAGCTGGCCAAGCACGCCGTGTCCGAGGGCACCAAGGCTGTGACCAAGTACACCAGCTCCAAGTAAACAGCTCTGCTGACAACACCACCCAACGGCTCTTTTAAGAGCCACCCACTCACCTCTAAAGAGATCCTCTCACCAATGAAATTAAGAAATATGAGTCAACTTTTCGTACTTGTACCCATAGTATTGATCTAGTGCCAATGCATTCAATTTCCCACGACCTCTTATGAGTAAACGCTCAGTGACTTCATCCAGATTTGCGTGGATTTGGCGCCTACATCCGGGTTTGTATCAGTTATGACAACCACCCGTTATGGTGATATCCCATGAATCCCACGTCAGCATAGCACAGTTTGCTCCTCAGGGCTGAACTCTGCTCTATTACACCTTCAATGAGGATCTAATCCGAGCAGCGTGCTTAATGCAAAGCTGAGTTAACTATTGTCACATATATCTGATGTAGATCAGTCTTCACTGCTCACATTTCTTAGTCATTCCTGAAAACATCAAAGTTCAAATCAAGGTGTAGAACAGATGTGGTCTTTTTCTGCATGAACCAGATTAATCCCTCTAATTTTAATTGTATTCAAATGATCAGCCCGTCATCAAAGTCTGCTCCAGCCTGATAACGAGCCATTCATCTGAATCAGGTGTGCTGGAGTAGGGTAACATCTAAAACATGCAGGGCAGGGGGGCCCAGGACCGGATTTGAGAAACACTGCACTAAATAATCACTTTTTTTTTCTTTTTTTTACATTTACACTATCCTACCTGATAATGGATTCATCAAGTTGATAGTTTATAAATAAATAAATAATAAGGAAAATGATAATCGATGTTGACATTCATTTTTATTATTAGTTAATACTGAATCCAAGCCCAAACATCCACTCAGCCCACACACAGAAATCAAATGTTAGGAAAGGAGCTGGATTGGGCGGGAAAAGCGCGGACATGGCAACCTTGCTGAGTTGTAATAAAATCATGATTGTGATTCACATAGCCCCTGGAAAATGATCTCAGTCATGACCTAGTTCAGATTAATGCTTGTTGCTTCTGTGTTCTAAAGTAATCAGTGGACGCTGACACCAAGGGTCTGATGATGACATTTCCAGTATCAGTTACTCTCTATCTGCAGTACGATCTCTTTGGACATTATCGCTTATTTACAATCCACACCCATTGAGACTCACTTCTTCAACAGACTAATGCAAAAAACAAAGAAACAAACAAAAAGGGTTAGGGTTGGGAGCTGCACTGAGCGAGAAAAAAGCGGACATGGCAACCTGTGCTGAGCAGGAAATTGTCATTTAGTGTGAAAGGTGTGTGGCTCTTAAAAGAGCCGTTTTGTTTCTTAATTAGATGCTAAGATGATAACAGCTCACTTCTTCTTGGCTGCTGTCTTCTTGGCTTTGGGCTTGGCCACCTTCTTAGCGGGGGCTTTCTTGGCTGCAGGGGCCTTCTTCACAGCCTTCTTGGGGCTCTTAGCGGGCTTGGTCTTCTTGGGACTCTTAGCGGCCTTCTTGGGGCTCTTTGTTGCAGCTTTCTTGGCCGCTGCGGGTTTCTTGGCCTTCTTCGGGGTCGCTGCCTTCTTAGCGGCCTTGGGCTTCTTGGCAGCTGCTGCTTTCTTGGCTGCAGGCTTCTTGGCTTTAGGAGCAGCTTTCTTTGCGGGCTTCTTGACCTTCTTCTCTGCCACCTTCTTGTTCATCTTGAAGGATCCGGAGGCCCCGGTCCCCTTGGTCTGGACCAGAGTTCCCTTTGCCACAAGGCTCTTGACAGCGGTCTTGACGCGGGCCTTGTTCTTGTCCACATCGTATCCTCCGGCAGCCAGAGCCTTCTTGAGAGCAGCCAGCGACACGCCGCTCCGCTCCTTGGAGGCAGCCACGGCTTTGAGGATGAGCTCGCCCACGCTGGGGCCGCTCTTGGCCGGCTTGCTGCTCTTCTTCTTGGCCGCTTTGGCCGGAGCAGTGGCGGGAGCTGGAGCTACTTCTGCCATAATTTACTCAGTTCAGTGAACGCAACAGGAGACGTGAGGAGGATTCTCTGGGTGTAGAGTTGATAAATCCTGAGCGGGAGGCTGTCCTTAAAGCACACATGAGAACCGTAGAGACTCAAGCAAGCAGCAGCTCGTCCACTCAGTCTGAAAGTCGGACAACTTGTGTTTTCTCTTTCCCTAAAAATGCTCCAAACGAAGTGTTCTTTAAGAGATCGAGGCTGATTGTAAAAGTAGGAGATACTGGAGCTTTTCCTCTTCACACTGAACTCATGTTTGTCTCTCAGGTTGTTGAGCTTTTGTTCAGGGAGACTCCAAACATCACAGATTGATCATGGTGATAGCAGCTGCTCATCGACTTGTCCTTCTCTTTTCTTTCATAAATCCATGTAAAACGCATCAATACACTAAAACACTTTTCCTTTCTGTTGTTTACAAGTTTATGTAGAGACACCAAAGTAGAAAAGTCATCTACTGGTCGTGGTTTGTTTAGAATATGGTGTTTTTGAGGAAGCAGCAAACACACTGATGTAGGCTGAGGAGTGAACAGTTTCTCACTGTGATTGAAGGTGACTCTTTGGACACTCAGTGTTAGAAATAATTGGTTTTAAATGTATAATGTGTGTTCGTGTTCACTAATTTAACTGGACCTTTGTTTAAGCAGAACATCATGGACAAAATAAGTGACATTTTGAATTATTTTTTTTTTTCTTAAACTCTTAACTGTTCTCACAGTTCTTACAAATTTTGGGACACATTTGTTCCATATTTTAAGCATTGAATAAGAGAAGTTAGCAACTTAATGATTTATTTTTATTTCACCCCACAATTATCTCTTTAAGTACTTGAACAACTCTATTATCAATTTCATATTTTTAGTCTTTATAACAACTTTGTTCCAGTGGTTTTCAGGTATCCCAGTCTGAATTTCTTTCACTTGTGGATCAAACAAATAAAAGATCTAAAACAGAAAACAGTTCCTTTTGTCCAGATCTCAGCTTTAAAAATGTTTATATTAAAAATGGGAAAATGTATATATATCCCACTTTTTTCCACAAATAAAGGTGAGTTAAATTACAGGCCACAAGCTTTTTTATACACATACTTTGTTATTTAATTTGTCCGCTCATCGTAGGTTGTTGACCTAGTTGCTTGCATGTATAAGGATCGACAGCTTTTTTAATTTAAAAAAAAGGAAAAAGAAAAATCAACAAGTGAAAGAACTCCCCACTAACAATGATCTGACAAACAAAAAACTAAAATCAAAATCAACCCGTAATTAAACTGCCCTTTATGTGATCTATGTTAACAAATGGGACATTGAAAAACAAACTAAGTTTCATCTATTTTTTTTATAAAAAAAAAAAACAAAACAAAACAAAACAGTATTTTCTATTTCGATTCAAAACCAAATATCAAAAGAATACACAGATTTTTTGCAGCATTGATTTCTCACAACACTTGTATAAGCTTGAAGTTTGCTGCCTCACTACGACCAAACTTGTTTTTTCTTTCAGGTCATGGGGAACATTAAGAGCCATGTGGTTTCAGGAATTTTCTACTATTATGCAGCAGGTTTCTTGTGAGTGCTTGTCTCTTTAGGTAGAGGCCTGATGGTGTAAATGTATCCGTCCTAAATTCAGACTTTTTCATCTGACACCTTAGTGAATGATCTATAGATAACAATAAAGCAGAAAAGTCCTCAGGCTTTTATTCGAGAAGAGCTAAACTGCTATCCATGAACAACAATACAGATGCTGCAAGACGATTGAAGCAGCTTTTGTAGCAGGTACAAAGGTAAAATATGGCCCCAAGACAAATAAAAAAAACAATAAGTGTTAAACATAAGTTTAGAAATATATTTTTTTAAAACATCTATGAAGCTTTTCAGTAAGTATATTAATAGAACATGTACACCAAGGACTAATTACTGACCCTGGTGTCGTGTCATGCTAAGAAGATGCAGCTCTCACAGCAGCTTTCTCCAGAACAGCTGACTCCCAGTGTGTGAGAGCTGGACCCACACTTTCTTCCTTTGGTTGCTCAGCTCTTACTCAGTCACTCAGTCTTGCTCATGGCAGTTTTGTTTTTATTAAAGGCATGACAGCAGTGCTTGTGAGGATACAGTATTGTAACAAGACGAGTAGCAGAGAAGGGGACACTATCAGGAGTCTTGTCCCCACCTGTGAGGACAGCATACCATGTTGCCAAACGCAAATCAAAGAGACACCTGCAAACAAGCACCTGAACCAGCAGGTGTCTATTTCTGTGCAGAGTGTGAAGAGATTTAAAATTTCCACAAAAGCACCAATTGCAGCACAAATGTCCTAACTGAGGAAAGTAGATGGCTCCTTCTAGAAACACTGAATGAAACAGGGTTAATAAAATCACCAGTCATATCTACCAGGTTATGCTAAACCATGAGGCTCCAAAACGTACCAGATTAGGAGCAGCTCAGGAGCTGTGAGAGCCCGCTCTTCTTTGAGAGTAGAGCTGAAAAACACAATATTTCAAATAGGGCAGAACAGTCCCTTACTATAAACATCCCCTCTGCTGCCCATCCCATTATCTATCTACACAAACCTCGTCGAACTATCACAGGCGATGCTTTGTAATTGGGAAAAATCTGCTCTTCACAGAACAAAGTGTGTGGCCCTGAAAAGGACCTTTGAGTTTTGAAGCAGTATGATGTCGATGGTTTAACCTCCGAATCCGTACAGAGTGCGTCCCTGTCTCTTCAGAGCGTAAACCACGTCCATGGCGGTCACGGTCTTTCTCTTGGCGTGCTCGGTGTAGGTGACGGCGTCACGGATCACGTTCTCCAGGAAGACCTTGAGCACCCCGCGGGTCTCCTCGTAGATCAGACCGGAGATCCGCTTGACTCCGCCACGGCGAGCCAGACGGCGGATAGCGGGCTTGGTGATGCCCTGGATGTTATCACGGAGGACTTTACGGTGACGCTTAGCGCCTCCTTTACCGAGTCCTTTTCCTCCCTTTCCTCTTCCACTCATTTTCGATAGTCAGCTCTAGCGCACGATGTGGAGCTGAGTTGCAGTTTTCCTCTTGGGCCTGGTGGGACAGCTCAGAGCTTCTCTGCCCTTTTCTGTCCATCTGTTTGGTTAAGAGGAGGGGGGGGGGGGGGGGGGGGGGGGACTCAAGGCACAAGACACATGGAGATCAAGGCAATCACTTGTCTATTATAATCCATAAGACATGGAAAAATACACATGCATATATACACATACACCCGTTTACATACATATAGACATACACACACACACACACACACATACATACATATCTCTACATATATACACATATACATATACACAGAGACACACACCCTTTTTAATTTTTTTTTTTTTATTTTTTTATTTTTTTTTTTTTTTTTTTATTTTAATGGTTTTGTGTGTGCGTGCATGCGTGTGTGGTCATTTCCTCAGGCAGCTGCATGTTGAGCTTATTGGTTTGATGGGAGTTGAAGAGGTATCATGTTTGTTTGTCATCAGAGTTTATGATGGTAGAAAGGGGTGTATTGATCAGGTCCTTTGCTTCCATGATTGTTTTGCTGAGGGCTGGGTTGTTTGTGGCTGATTGGATGTATTGTCTGGTCAGTCGTATATGTCGGTCTTTAATAGTCTGGAGTCCTGAGAGTGTGTGTATGTAGTCTGTATTTATGAAAGATGGTAGTCTGTAGGCCAGTTTTATTGCTTTGTTTTGTATTTTCTGCAGTCGTTGGGTTTGGTAGTTGGAGGCGGTGATCCATGCTGGTACTGAGAATTCAAGGAGTGGTCTGATGTATGCAAGGTACACTTTTATTATTGTTGTGGGTGAGGCGCCATGCTTGCCGCAGAGGGCTTTGAGATGGTTTAGTCTATTGTTGGCTTTGTGCTCGATTGTAGTGATGTGGGTGGTCCAGGACATGTTTGTTTGGAATGTGGTGCCAAGGAAGGTGGCACTGTGACTGATCGGAAGTTGAGTGTTATGAAGAGTGACTGTAATGTTTGGTGACATGAGTCTTGGGTTGCGGGTGAAGATGACCAGTTGAGTTTTATTTGGGTTGAGGGTGATCCTCCAGAGGTTTGTCCAGTTCTCTATTTCTGTGATGCAATATTGGAGTTTTTTGGCAGCAAGCTGAGGTGATTTGGATGATGTCCAGTAGCAGAGGTCGTCGGCAAACTGGGACACTTGTGCAACGGTGGCTGGGGGGTAATATATATCAGAAACGTACAAGGTGAAAAGAAGTGGGCTGAGAACTGAACCTTGGGGGACTCCTGCTTGGGGGGTGAAAGGGGTGGATATTGCAGATGAGACCTTGACCTTTATCTGGCGTTGATGAAGAAAGCTGGTAATGAGTGACTGGGTGGAGGGTGGGAGTTGGAGGTTGGTGTCGAGAAGTCTGTAGATGAGTCCATTGTGCCAAAGTCTGTCGAATGCTTTGTCGATGTCGAAGAATATGGCCAGAGAGAGATGTTTTTTATTAAAGTTTCGGTGGATATGTTCTGATAGTCGGAGAGTGTTGTCAGTGGTGGTCCGTCCTTTTCTGAATCCAGCTTGGTGAAGTGAGATCAGTCCAAGTCCTTCTATATGAGTCGTAAGTCTACTGGTAATGATGCGTTCGAATAGTTTTCCAAGGTGGCTGAGTAGGCTGATCGGTCGGTAGCTTGAGGGGTTGTGTGGGTCTTTTCCGGGTTTGAGAATCATTCTGACCATTGCTGTTTTCCAGGGGGAGGGGAAGTGTCCATGAATGAGGCAGGCAGTGAACAGGTGGCTGAGATGAAGGAAGTAGATGGTGGGGGCTTGTTTGATTAATATGGTGTGTATTTGGTCTTCTCCTGGGGCTTTGTTTTTCATTTTCTTGAGTTGTTGTTGAATTTCCTTTATTGCGACAGGGTTAGTAAGTGGGTGTGGACTTGAGGGGAGCATCGGGAGGTTGGTGCGGTTTGCTATGTAATGGGATACTTCAGTGTCAACTTGGGTTTTCCAGCTGGAGTCAAAGAAGGGGTTGTCAGGGCATATGTGGATGGTTTTGAGATGTTGGCAGAAAATGGTTGCTTTGTCAATATTTTCTGTGTAGGTCTGTCCATTCTGTCTGATCGGTGCTATATTAGTTGTTTTGGTGTTTCCGTTGATGGATTTAATTTTTTGCCAGAATGTTTGTGGGTTGGTGTCTTGTTCCAGGGATTTGTAGAAATCTGTCCATTTGTTTTGTCGGTGAATGTGAAGCTGGGTTTTAATTGTATTTTTTATCCTGTTGAGTTCAGTTTTGTATTGTGGTGTCCTTGTCCGGATGTATTGCCTTCGTATTTTTCTTTTCTGGCTGATGAGATGGAGGAGGTGCATGGGCAATGGTGAGGATGGGGTATTGGTTGTTTTTTTGGGGATAGTTTCTTGGCGGGCTTGGGTGAGAATGTTTCCCAAATTATCTGCAGTGGAGTCCAAGTTTTCTGGGTGGAGAGATGGATTCAAAGCAGCGAGTCTGTCCATTATGTTTTTTCTGTACGTGTCCCAGTTTGCTTTCCTGTAATTGTATATAGTCCTTGTTGTTGTCTGAGGGTTGAAGCTGAAGGCAGTGATGACAGGTAGGTGGTCGCTGGAGAGATGATGGGTAGTTGTAAAGCTGTTGAGTTTTGTTGCCAGATCTGGAGTGGAGATGATGAGGTCCAGGATGTCCGTATTTCCAGTTTGTGGTGAGACATATGTGGGTTCATTGGTGTTGAGGATAGTGAGGTTGGTATCTTGTAGTATTTGTTTGAGTATTGTACCGTTGGTGTTGGTTTTATTGCAGTTGAAGTCTATGTGTTTTGAATTCAGGTCGCCCATAATGAGGGATAGCTGCGGTTTGGATGTATGGTGGAGAAGGGAAGCTGAAGG
Organism: Halichoeres trimaculatus; assembly: GCF_033239565.1. Classification (NCBI taxonomy): domain Eukaryota; kingdom Metazoa; phylum Chordata; class Actinopteri; order Labriformes; family Labridae; genus Halichoeres; species Halichoeres trimaculatus. Next base: position 4,007,922 of record NW_027437180.1, read on the forward strand.
TTTTTTGTTGTGGAGCTGAGACACACTGCTCGCTGTATTAAACACTGCATGAGGACGTGCCAGAGCTCCGAGGCAGCGCTTTTCTTCCTCCTCTCCTTTCTGTCGTCTGTGTGGATTTCGATGTTTCTGGTAGATCAGCGCCCTCTGCTGAATCAGTTTCTCTTCTGCTGCTTTTGCCCTGATCAAGATGAGCAGAGACGACCACACGCCAACAAGTCCGCATCCTTTACAAGCGATCCATCAGTCAACTTTAAAGCACACAAACACCAAGATGGTGAAAACAGAGTAGAATCACAGCCTCATACACACATCTGTTCGAAGATCTGCGAGTGAGAGGATGTGTGATTTAAAGACAGCACGGTGGTATGGGAAGGAGTATCTAACAAAATAAGATCAAAAAACACTTAATGCTAAAGTGATTTTTTTTTTTTGCGTGGTTTTGATGTTTATATTCTGCTGCTCAAAAAGTATTAAAATAACACAATTATACACACTCAATGATGGATAGCAAACAATAGTTACGTATTGTAACTCCACATTCTATGAGTATAGGCTTCGCCCTTTAAGGCTATCACTAGTGGGTTAAAGGCGAAGCAGGATGTAGTCAATGCCTCACTGGGTCCTCATCCAAAAATCCCAACATCAAAGCTTCCAACAATAAACTCAGGTCCAGTCAAGTCCATTCACAGAATTCTGTATCATGTGAACACCTGTGCCCTGTATACGCAAACTGCGCAAAGCCAACTGCCTGATGATGTGTTCCTTATCAGCCTCCAGATAATGAATATTCATGATCCATAAGAGCTGACTCTGCTGGTCTGTTGCTGAAAAGCAGAGAAGACGACCGTTACGCATTGTAACAGTCAAACAATGACCAGAACAGACCAAATAACACATCTGTCTCATCCAAGACCAGAATGAATCCATTCATGTCCTTAACTATCACTCTGATAGGATTCCTAGCACAGAGTGGGAGATAGAGAAGAGGGAGACGTCCCTCAAAACCAAACAAATGAACATGAGGAAGACCAAGATGCTGCAGCGCAGATATCTTCCACTGACATCCCACTGTGCAAAGCCACAGAGGAGGAAATTCCTCTCGTAGAGTGCTCTGATGCGCTCCAGATGAAACATAAGTCTGTGAAATAGCCTCACACAACCAATGTGACAGGCGCTGAGCAGAGAGAGGGCGCCCCTGCGAGTGCTCTCTATGATGCACAAATAAACGCTGAGAGTGACGCAGCGACCCGCTGGGCGCTGAGAGCCGGCCACATACCTCCAGATCTTCTCTTCCTCTGACGTCTTCTGCATGTGCTCAACAAGAGAATGCAGATGCTGGCCGAACAGCGCGTCTGAGGAGGTGGGGCCCTCCAGCAGCTCCTTCTTAACTTGCTCAGGGATCGAGATGGACAGACCGAGCCACATGTTGCGGTGTATCTGGTGCTGCGAGGCCATGACGCGGGCTGATGCCATCACTACGGAGGCGCAGAGCGGGATTATCACGCTCGCTGCCTTGCTAAGCTCCTCTGCTCGTTCAGTCAGCTACTCAGAATCCGCTGCTGTCTGCGTAATGGAGTACGCCAGCAGAGTGATGTCGTTGGCTGCTGCTGACGCCTGGCTGGCACACTGGTGGGACCTGTTTGTGAAAATGATCTGTGATCTGGGCCCGGGGAGAGGGGAGGGCCTGTCGTTGGCCGCAAATTGGGTTCGGTCGAACCCTGAAGACAGCCGCCAGGCCTGGATCAAATGGAGGAACAGGCGGGAAGCCCTCATCCGTGAGCCCCTCGACTCTAGTGATGGGAGCTTATGTAACCGCCGGCACCTGGAGCTCCCTTGGTTCAGTCACAGGCCCGGGCTGGTAAGGGATAATGGCAGGAAAACGCGGCCAGGTGGGCTCACGGCGGGCCATGTGCGCTGCTGCAAAAACAGCCCGCCATATCATCAAGTTCAGCCAGAGCCGGAGCTGCGGGCACGGAGAGAACTTTGTATGCTGCTGCCCTCTCGATGATGCCGGGAAACTCCTGGACGAGTGCTCCGATGACCAGCAGAGAGGTGGTCGACCACAGGGGGACCCCAGCAAAACCTGAGCGAGCCCCCACGTGCTCATCCTCGAAGTCAGTCTCCTCCAGCTGGAGTGAGACTGACAGTTCCTCCTCAGGGCCGACTTCATCCTGGCCCTGTGAGTAGGTTGATGGCTTCCTCCAGACTGCAAGTGTCGGCGACAGTAAAATCATCCTCAGCAGCGTCTGTGAAAAAATCCACCCGATGCCCCTTCTCCACTGGGGAAAACAGCTTGCAGTACAGGCACTTCTCGGGCAAAGTCAACGCTTGCACGGCGTGCTCCGGGCCAGGGCAGGACTCGGACGGTCTCCGACGAAGCTATACCTGCTGCTACTGTTGTTCTTCTAGTGCTGCTTCATGAGGCTGAAGAAAAAGAGGGAGCAGATTGTATGAACCCGCAGCTATTTATAGGCAGGTAACACGGGAGGCTCATCACGTGGGTGGGCGTGGACCAAGGTTTTTCAGTGCTGCGCTGACGCACAAGGGTGAACCCACTAGCGATAGCCTTAAAGGGCGAAGCCTATACGAAATAGAACTGACTCTCAGTCCTCAATGCTGCTAAAATCAACCTCAGAAACATGCTCCTCAGTGAGCTATAGGCTGTAGCAACATACACAAACACAAACACAAACACACACACCCACACACACACACACACACACACACACACACACACACACACACACACACACACACATACATACATCCACAGAAAGCTGAGAACTTTAGCACATCAAACACACACAAACACGTGTTTATAGCATATATCAGGACGTTTGACTAATCTGTGAAAAATGAGGACACGCCTTTGCCAAGCTCCTAGAGACCTGGGGACCAAAAGCTTTTACTTTCTTTGACCCCAGGAACAAGTATATGTTGAGATTTTGGCTAGAGCAATAATTTGGTCAAGCCTGACTGTTCTGCTACTTTTGAGGACACCGTCATGTTTTTGTGACATATAAGAGACAAACCATCACACACAGATATTTCAGGTTTATGTCAAATTTGAAACCCCTGGACACACACATTTTTCAGGTGTACAGGACTTCTAAAGACTAGTAAAAGTAGAGTATTTCTTTAACTAGGCTTCTGCTACATGTGTGAAATATCCAACTAATAGGCATACATTAACTCTAAAAGATTTTTTTGATGTTCCAATTAACACAAATGGAGCGAAGCCTGTGAGCTAGTTCAGGCAGACAACTCAAGTTGCACTGCTATGCACATATCCTGTGTCCCACTCTTCATAACCATCTTCCAATTACATCCTTTGTCTCTTAATTTGGTGGTCTATTTCATCTGGGAATGTCCCATCTCTCCCTCTACCTGTCAATGTCTCTGCTGCCCTGCATTTGTACTGCTGCATGTTCTTTCATTCCCACCACCATCCCAGCATCCACCTGCAGGCTCAGGGATTGTGTTTATCAACTTAACTGTGAGGAGTGATGGGGCCGGAGCCTGGGCACCAAACATACATCTGCTTGCTGCTACAATAAACAATTAAATAGTGAGTTGCCTGACTGAATTTGGTAAAACTGACCTGGATGAGGCAACTTTTAAGTTGACAGCTAAAAATGTGGTCAGTTTACTTTTAAAATGTTATAATTGTATTGCATTTATACCAGTTGAGGTATTCGTTGATGCAAATAAAAACTTGAATGACTTTCTGCCTTTTTGAATTTTTAATTGTTAGCATACATTTGTGGACCACAAAATATTCAAACCTAGCTTTGTTTCCGTCAAGCCAGTAACTCAGATGTACTGACTGACTAGAACGCATTTTAAACTTGCAAGGCAAAATAACAGCCAAACATCACAGTTAAAAGAATGTTGTGTATATGCCTGGATGTAACAATTCCAAAGAACGGTTTATCTGAAACTTTCTCACTGGATGAAACTGAACCAGGAGAATGGGGATTGAAGGGGAAAAAAAACGTGCTGATTATTCCAAGCATTTTGCAGCACAGAGCAACATAGAAATCTAAAAATGGCAACAACAAAATAGGGCAAAAAAAAAAAAATTCAATCTTATATGAACTCAACCTGGGCCACATTTTTCCTTTATTTAGTTTTATCTATTAATCTTCCTTCTTAATGATATGATTCTGTTGTGAAGGTAGAACTTGATGGCAGCCCAATCTCTGTTTTTCAGAGCCCGTGCCTCAGCCTCGAGGCAGGATTCACAGTCACTTTTACCTGGTACTTTAAAACTTGTGATGAAATGTGACATGTGCCTTTCAACTGCCTTCACCTCCTCAATGGTCCACCTGCTTCTCCCCTTCCTAGCTGTAATAAGTGGGAAAAAAGAAAATCTCTTAAAACTCAAACAAAGGCTTTACTAAAGTCAACAATGCAGATTAGGATACACTGGTTTTCAGTGGAGTTTGAGTGAATGGATTAGATATGACTGATGGCTCATGCCATAGAACCAGACCACAACCAGTGTGTGAATGTGGTGTGATTGGGTGAAAGACTTGAAAAGTGCTATATAAGTATATAAGTACCATCACCTAGCTCTAAACAAAACCGTTCCATTAGAGGATGTTGATGAAACCTTGAGTACTAAGTTTCTCTGGGAATCTAGAGGAATGAGTAACAATATGTATTATGATAAAAGCACATGCCCATATACTGCCATGCACAAGAAGAATGCATCTTTTTTTTATCATAATTAATCACAACAAATTTTTTGGGGGTGCTTTTAATATTCTACCATTTCTTTGTTGACTGATGCCAGTTTTTTTTGGAGTGTCCCTCATGTAGTCCAGGGTGGGTGAGCAAAGAGTGTCCCTCATGTTGTCCAGGGTGGGTGAGCAAAGAGTGTCCCTCATGTTGTCCAGGGTGGGTGAGCAAGGAGTGTCCCTCATGTTGTCCAGGGTGGGTGAGCAAAGAGTGTCCATGTTGTCCAGGGTGGGTGAGGCAGAAATGTCCATGTTACCCAGCATTGTTGAGTCAAGTGCACGGCTTGAGTCCTCAGAAATCTCAGTTCTTGAGCCTTTGAAAGACACTGTATGGAGCATTAGCACAGTAGTACCACATGGTACTGCTCAAAAGCAGGCAAGTACCTAGCTATTGTGCTATCACACCTCTCCAAACAAAAACTGCCAAACAACACCATGCCCATTTCTCAATGTGTCACAGTGAGTTTTTATCAATTATGCACTAATTTTTATAACTTGTGGTTTAAAAGTGTGGTTTAAGTGTTATTAAATTTATCTGATAGGACCTCCTATACATGTAATCAAGGCAATGACTGACAGCTGATGCTGACTGGACCTGACTCTGCAATGTGTAGCTGGCAGAAAGGAGCAGAGACTTTAGGAGAGGCAGGTGCGACAGGGAAGCACAAGAAACAGGTCAGACCGGGCTACACAGAAAGGACCCTTGAGAAAGAAAAAGGATCAATACGGAAGACGCCTGGATGTGTTGGTTATATCTTCATGGACCAGGATTGACCTACTATTATAACCTAATTATAACCTACCATAGATTAGTCTACTATGGAGAAGGATTGATAAAACACCAAAATACAGATAAGCAAAGGAAAGTTATCAAGCCTGAGCCAAGTCGACGTGTGTGTGTGTGTGTGTGTGTGTGTGATTTTGCTTGCTGTATGGTTTTATTACTAAAGATGTGGGCCGGGACAACACGTGGGTGAGGGACGCAAAGGACTACCGGGAACTGTAAAGAGAATGATAAAACTCTCATTATAAAGCTAAGGAAAGGGGTTGAACCTTTGCTTACTGGAGTGTGTGTGTGTCAGGACACATGGGCCCATAACTCAGTTCCTCCTCCTTAAAGAGTAGCGTAGCAGAGAAGTTAAAGAGACGCAAAGAAGGCTGAAGAGGTGCTGCAGAGGATAAGGCATGTCTTTCCACAAGAACCAAGGAATGACTTCCTTTTATTACTATTGGGACTCTTAAAGTGCCTTTAACCACTAGGCCTTTGTAGTTTTAGCTATGAAACAATTATTAGTTGTTCTAACAATATGATGACACAGTAACACACTCTTCAGACACTAGTGGAGACCAAATGAGGACAACCACCAAAACACACTGTCACATGTTCTAACAATATGAGGACACAGTTACACAGTCTCTTCAGACACTAGATGACATCAAATGAGGAAGTCCACCTAAACGCACTGTCACATTTTCCTACAAAATGAGGACAAAGTTACGCAGACTCTTCAGGAACTAGTTGAGACCAAATGAGGACATACACCTAAACACACTGTCAAATGTTCTAACAATATGAGGACACAGAAACACGGACTCTTTAGAAACTAGTTGAGACCAAACGAGGACATCCACCTAAACACACTGTCAGATTTTCGAACAATTTGAGGCCACAGTTACTCACACTCTTCAGACACTAGTTGAGAAAAATAAGGACGTCCATCTAAACACATTGTCACATGTTCTAACAATATGAGGACACAGTTGCACACCCTCTTCAAACACTAGTTGAGACCAAATGGGGACATCCAACTAAAAACACTCTCACATTGTCTAACAATATGAGGACAGAGTTACACAGACTTTTACACACTGTCACTTTTGTAATAATATGAAAAAAGAGTTACACAGACATTTCAGACACTAGTTGAGACCAAATGAGGATGTCAAACTTAACACATTGTCAAATGTTTTAACAAAATAAGGACTCAGTTACACACACTCTTCAGACACTAGTTGACATGCACCTAAACACTCTGTCAGATTTTTGTACAATTTGAGGACACAGTTACAGTCACTCTTCAGACACAAGATGAGACCAAATGAGGAAGTCAACCTAAACACGGTGTCAAATGTTCCATCAATATGAGGAAAAAGTAACACAGACTCTTCAGACACTAGATGAGACCAAATGAGGACTTCTACCTTAACAAACTGTCACATGTTCTAACAATATAAGGACACAGTTACACACCCTTTTCAGATACAAGCTGAGACCAAATGAGGGCATCCACCTAAACACACTGTCACATGTTCTAACAATATAAGGACACAGTTACACAGACTCTTCAGACACTAGTTGAGACCAAATAAGGAAATCAACCTAAACACACTGCCAAATATTTTAACAATATGAGGAAACAGCTACACAGACTGTTCAGACATTAGTTGACACCAAATGAGGACATCCACTTGAACACATTTTCACATGTTTGAACAATATGAGGACACAGTTACATACATTCTTCAGACATTAGACAAGACAAAATGAGGACGTCCACTTAAGAACATTGTCACATTTTTTAACAATATGAGGACACAGTTACACACACTTGTCAGACACTAGTTGAGACCAAATGAGGACATCCACCTAAACACACTGTCAAATGTTCTAACAATATAAGGACACAGTTACACAGACTCTTCAGACACTAGTTGAGACAAAATGAGAACACCCTTCTAAGCACAGTCACATGTTTTAACAATATGAGGACAGAGTTACACACATTCTTCAGACACTAGATGAGACCAAATGAGTATGTCCACCTAAACACAGCTCCGGCTCAGCTCCCTCTTCACCACGACAGACCTGTGCAGAGTCCGCATTACTGTGGACGCCGCACTGATCCGCCTGCCGATCTCTCACTCCATCTTTCCCTCACTCGTGAACAAGACCCCGAGATACTTAAACTCCTCCACTTGGGGCAGGATCTCATCCCCGACCTGGAGTGGGCACTCCACCCTTTTCCGGCTGAGGACCATGGACTCGGATTTGGAGGTGCTGATTCTCATCCCAGCCGCTTCACACTGGGCTGCGAACCACTCCAGAGAGAGTTGAAGGTCACGGCTTGATGAAGCCAACAGGACCACATCATCTGCAAAAAGCAGTGACCCAATCCTGAGGTCACCAAACCGGACCCCCTTGACACCCTGGCTGCGCCTAGAAATTCTGTCCATAAAAGTTATGAACAGAATCGGTGACAAAGGGCAGCCCTGGCGGAGTCCAACCCTCACTGGAAACGCGACTTTGCAACATCGCGTGGACATCGGGGGCAGTGCCTCTGGATTGGCAGACCGGGGTGGTGGTCCCCCTTTTTAAGAAGGGGGACTGGAGGCTGTGTTTCAACTTCAGGGGGAGCACACTCCTCAGCCTCCCTGGTAAGGTCTATTCGGGGGTTCTGGAGAGGAGGGTCCGTAAGAAAGTCGAACCCTCTTTTTATTTTTTATTTATCTATTTATTTTGAAGTGTTATTATTACCATTATTGTTATTATTATTATTATTATTATTATTATTATTATTATTTCAATTGTTATTTTTTTCTCTATCCTGTTGGCTGTATAACTGCTCTGTAACATCCCTCAGCCTGATACCCATCTCTCTACTCCTCTGCCATGTTTTTATATGTCAAAGCACTTTGTAAACATTTTGTTTTTAAAGGTGCTAAATACTAATACAAATAAATAAAGTCATATATGTATATATATATATATATATATATATATATATATATATATATATATATATATATATATATATATATGATAAAAAAAGAGGTAGCCTACAACAAAACTGTGCAATAGAAAGAAGGGGTAGAGGGCAGAGGGGTAATATACTTTATTGGACTGTTAATAATGTATTCAAACCTTCTTTTAATGTGTAAGATAGTGTTAGTGACATTTGAGTACTCACTGAGTGACGTCAGTCAAAGTGTGTGAAAAGTGCTTTAAGTTCCAAAACTGGCCACTAGTTGGCGTGGCCGACAGTGAGCAAACTTGACAAACACACACACACACACTGAATTTCATAGACTGTGATATTTTAGGACATCCAAGTTTTATGGTCATGGAGCATGTTGGATCGGTTTTGAATGCTGTAGAATACTTAAGAAACATAGGGCATCATAAATGTACTTAGTTTGCTTCTCTGAGAGTGTAGGAAGTGTGTCTACAATGCAAGAATGTCTTGAAAAATGAGGATGTCAAAAATGTCCTCATTTTTCCCAGCGTCCTCATGTTGAAGGTGTGTTATCATAAAAATGTACTGATATGTCATGAAAACAAATGCATACCACACACACACAAACACACACACAAACACACACACACACACACATGCACACGCACACACACACACACACAGACACAGACACACACACACACACACACACACACACACACACACACACACACACAGACACAGACACACACACAAACACACACACACACACACACACACACACACACACACACACACACACACACACACAGACAAACACACACACACACACACACACACACACACACACACTGAAAAAGGTGCCTTGTATCAGAGTGCTGTGCCTGGTCTTGAGAAGCCTGAGGACTCCAACAAATGAAACACACACACATACACACACAAATGAAAAAAAAACATCCTTCGCACCTGCAAAAGCATTCTATGCCATCTGACTGTTGGGGAGTGTAGGCTACCCTTTGATCTTTTATGATTTCCTTTGATATGTATAAAAAAATTAAACTTCAAACAAAAAAAAATCCTTTCATCAAGCAAGTATTTAACTAAATCAGAGCTTGGCTGGTCATTTCCCATAAGAGCAGCCATGAAGCGACATCTAACTTTGGAGCAGGTAGTGCTAGCATGTCTTCAGGCTTCTGAAGAAACCGAGGAGGAACTTAGCTGCCCAGACTCCCCTTGGAGCCAGGAGGTTTCAGAGGAGGAGTACCTGCCTGGGCCCGGCAGCTTGAGGGACAAGGAGGAGACAAAGGATGAGGAGACAGAGGATGAAGAGATGAAGGAGGAGGAGGAGATGGAGGAGGTAATGGAGGAGGACAAAGAAGAGGAAGAGGACATCGACCAAGAGGAGGTAGAGGCAGCAGCACAGTCCAGCACTGAGTGGAAATCCAAAAATGGAGCAAACCTGTGGTCTCCATCACACCACGAGATCCTGCCATATTACCCGCCTGCCATTTTGAGACCAGGGCCAACGCTTTTTGCTGTTGCAAGAATAAGGGATCCTCAGAGTGCCTTTGATGTCTTTTTCCCAGAAGACATCCTGCAGCTGGTCCTGGGCTATACCAACCTGGAGGGCCAACGGTCAGTGGAAAGATTTGGATATGATTGAGCTGCGTGCTTCCTTGGGGCTACTTTTTCTGGCTGGCCTGTATAGATCTCTGCACAAATCCGTTTTAAGCTTGTGGGAAAATGATACAGGCAGAGCAATTTTTTCAGCTACCACGCCCAAGGACCGCTTTATGCAAATTAACCAGGCTCTGAGATTTGACGACAAACTCTCCCGACCACAACGCCATAGGAGAGAAAAGCTGGCCCCAGTTCGTGATCTGTGGGCCAGGTGGAGCAGCCTGCTGCCCATGATGTACAACCCAGGGAGGGATATCTGTGTTGATGAGCAGCTGGTCCCATTTAGGGGCCGCTGCTCATTCCGCCAGTATATGCCATCGAAGTCAGCCAAGTATGGCTTAAAGATCTGGGCCCTCTGTGATGTTAAGACGTTGTATGCGCTGAGGCTCCAGGTCTACACGGGGACGTCTGGCTCTGCTCCACCAGAACGTCAACAGGGGATGTGAGTTGTGCTGGAGCTCACGGATGGCCTCCAGGGCTACACAGTAACAACCAACAACTTCTTTACTCCTTCCCCCTGGCTGAGGAGCTTCTGAAAAACAAGATGGCCCTGGTCGGGACAGTGCGGGCAAACAAGCCTGAGCTTCACCAAAAGTTGGTTGAAATGAGGGGCAGACAAGTTCTCTCATCTTTGTTTGCCTTTGCTCAAAACAAGGCAATCGTGTCATATGTGCCTAAAAAAAAACATAAACGTCCTCCTCCTGAGCACACGACACAGAGAGCCAGAGGTTGAAGCATCAGGATCCAGAAAACCGAAAATTATCCTGGACTACAACTGATGTAAAGGGGGTGTCGACCATCTGGTCCAGGTAATTACACAACTCTTTTTTTTTTTTTTTTTTTTTTACTGTTACTCATTTCATGTTATTGTGTGATATAGCAATAAACTATTTTCTTTATTTCTTTCTGTATTTTTTAATCAGGATGTGTAAAAACATTTTCACATTTATTTATTTATTGCTTTTCCCTTTTTTTTAACCTTTTGCATGTGGGACATACTCCTGCCGCAGGAAGACATGCCGCTGGCCTGTGTGCCTGTTCTTCCACATGGTTGACGTCTCCTGCTTTAATGCTTTCATCCTCTTCACATCTATTCAACCCTCCTGGAACAGAAGGAAGCTCTCCAAGAGGCGTCTGTTCCTGCAGGAGCTCAGGAAAGTTAAAAGTTATATAAAACTTTATATTTTTAGATAGGTCTGAAGTAGTTTAATAGATTTAATGCAGTGAAAGCTTAAAAAATATCAATTCAATATTGTTTTCTAGCTTAATATTGAGGGCAGACGTTTTGTCCATTAAGTGTACTCACGTGTAGAAATTTTTTGTACTTCTGGGGGTTAAACCACATTTTCTAAAAATAACAAAAAAAAAAAAAAAAAAAAAAATTGGTGTTGTTTACATGACTTGAATTTTAGAGATCTGGTCAAGGGACAGCTCAATAGAAAGTAGGCCTATCCTGAAGAAAAAAAAAAGATGATTTTTTTAAAATATATTTTTTGGTTATCTCTGTCTTATTTTATTGTTTTTGTTTAAATAGTTTATAAGAAAAGACCTTTGCAACCATATATGACTGAAGACATTTTGTTAACTCTTTCGATGTCAGGGAATAGCAATTTGGACACTTTCAGTAGAATGCCCCATGAATGTTGTAAATTGTAGTTGATAGTCTTCTTAATGTTATTTTCAGTCTGCAACTAACAGAGTCACATTTGGACATTTGTCCAAGATCAATCATTCTTTCCCAGTCATCTCTGTGCGTAATGGCGAGCTATTCACTTCCACTCGTCGAAACTTCTCCCTCTCTCACACACACAAAAACTTTGTTTTTGGCTTACATGGTCGAAGATGGCTGAACACTTAAATGATCGAGGCACCATTGCTCGAGTTCGGTAGCCTACGGGATGGATGATTAACGACCATTTTATGTACCTTTCAAGGGGTACCATGACTGCTACTTTGTTAATAATAGTTTTCTCCATGGTACTCTTGACAGGAAGTGGTCTCTCTGGTGGAGGTGTGTGGCTCTTAAAAGAGCCTTTGTGTTGTTAGCAGTCAGGTATGAGACTTTACTTCTTGGCGGCCTTCTCGGTCTTCTTGGGCAGCAGGACAGCCTGGATGTTGGGCAGCACGCCGCCCTGAGCGATGGTCACTCCGCCCAGCAGCTTGTTGAGCTCCTCGTCGTTGCGCACAGCCAGCTGCAGGTGACGGGGGATGATACGGGTCTTCTTGTTGTCACGAGCGGCGTTTCCGGCCAACTCCAGGATCTCAGCGGTCAGGTACTCCAGCACAGCCGCCAGGTAGACGGGGGCACCGGCTCCAACACGCTGGGCATAGTTTCCTTTACGCAGCAGTCTGTGGACACGACCCACGGGGAACTGGAGCCCGGCACGGGATGAACGGGTCTTGGCCTTAGCTCTGGCTTTACCGCCGGTTTTGCCTCTTCCACTCATGGTTGGTTCTTCTTCAGCCTGGATCCAGAGAAATGTCCTCAACGCCTCAAAGTCCCCTGATATAGGCTGAGAGCGCGCGCTTTTCCCCGGCGCACCAACCAGTAAGGAGGCTTTGAGCAGAGCAGCAGAGGGCGGACCGAGCTCAGCTCCGCTCCACCATGCTCTTCAATGAGCAGCAGAGCCTTAGCGGGGGCTCTGTCCCCCTCCTCTGCGGGGCTGAGCTCCAGGAGCGGCCTCTCACCAATCAGCAGCTGCAGCTCTCAAGCAGCGTCACCGTTTCACAGCCGCTCCTCCGCTTTAAGAGCAGCAAGGCTCCGCTCTGCTACACGTATTTCTCCAAGTCAGAGAAAGAAGACAGCATGGCAAGAACCAAGCAGACCGCTCGTAAATCCACCGGAGGCAAAGCCCCCAGGAAGCAGCTGGCCACCAAGGCTGCCCGGAAGAGCGCCCCGGCCACCGGCGGCGTCAAGAAGCCTCACCGTTACAGGCCCGGGACCGTGGCTCTCCGGGAGATCCGCCGCTACCAGAAATCCACCGAGCTGCTCATCCGCAAGCTGCCCTTCCAGCGCCTGGTCCGAGAAATCGCTCAGGACTTCAAGACCGACCTGCGCTTCCAGAGCTCTGCTGTCATGGCTCTGCAGGAGGCCAGCGAGGCTTACCTGGTGGGGCTGTTCGAGGACACCAACCTGTGCGCCATCCACGCCAAGAGAGTCACCATCATGCCCAAAGACATCCAGCTGGCCCGCCGCATCCGTGGAGAGAGAGCTTAGACTGTCTGCAGCTCAATAACAACAACACAAAGGCTCTTTTAAGAGCCACCACACCAACAAAAGAGCCCAATCCCGCAGAAAATGGAAATCAAAAGGAAGTCTCTAAAAGACATTCTAAATGCAACAAAAAACATTAAGGAAATTTCGGCATCGTGAAAAACTATAATTCAGGCCTACTTATATTTTATTTTCACTAAATGTGAAATCAAAGGTATTAACTCCAACGCTGAAGAAACAGTTAATACTGTTAAGGAGGCAGAAAAGAGCTCTCCTCCACACGTCCTAAGCACCGCTCCACGAAACAGCCCAATGCTGCCACACAGTGGTGCTTTGTAACTCCTGCAATGAGTCTTCAATTTCAAATTGAAAACTATTACTACAGCAGAATTTTTTCTTCAATAACTGAATTCTTTTATGTTCTAACGAGGTTTTGTCCAAGGAGCAGTAAATACTTTCTAAGCCACAGAAATAAATCCTGTGTTGACTTAACAAAGAGACCATCCTTCCTATGTGGCTCACACACCTGCTGTTGCTTTCACTGACTGTAGACTTTGAACTGTTGAAAAACATCAAGCAAGGAGTCAGATACACCATGAAATGTTTGCTTCAGTTTTGACTGGAGAAGGGAATCCTGTTTATCTTAGCTGTTAAAACAGCTTCATGATGTTTGTGTTTCTCTCATTTGTTTACATCACACAGTAACTTATGCATGGTGTTGAGTTGACATTAACAGCAGAAACCAGTGTTTTGTTACCTGTTTGTTTTTGTTATTTCCCTTTGTTCACAGAAAGTTTTCTCTTCACTCCCTCTGTGTCCTCTTCCTCTGGAAGTGTAACGTTGCTGTCGCTGTCCGAGGTGCTGAACAACAACAGATAAAACCTGAAAACCTGCTGTCAATTGTATTAAAGCTCTTCAAAGAACCACCTCATTTACCCCACGGCAGAGATGATTACTACTCTGTGAGGATGTTTTCACTAAGTGTTTCCACACATTGACCTGCAGCAGGCCACCCACTGGAACAGTTAAACAACATTTCTATATATCATATACTATATCATTATATACTATATTCTTGAATTACTCAGCACGTTAATATTTCTTTAAATGGTTTAAACATGTGGGGGTTTTATGTCTCTTGAGCACTAATACACTTAAATGTATTTGTTCATGATAAATTTTCTCCTTAAAAAATCTGTAGTTAATATATTTTCCTATGGGAAATGTTAATACACTTAAATGTGTATTGGAAGAAAAAAAAAAAAAAGCAGCAGGTCAGAAATGCTTTGGGCTGTGTTACACCTCCTGCAGCAGAGCGCTTCATAAATATGTGGTTGAAGAGACTTGGACAGGTTGCACTGTGGTGAAGAAGATACAGTGTGAAATATTTCAGTGGGAACAGGACTAATAAGATGCTATTTTTTCTAGGTGAGGCTATGAGCAAAAGAAAAAAGGTGTGTATCATTTGCTGAATGAAAATGTTTCTTCTGTAAGAGCCTCTGTATTCAGTGTGTGCTGTAACAGGTTGGCCTAGTAGAGTGAGCTCTTTGTCGTGATTGATGATCCAGTTGTTAAGTCCTATGTCATTTGTGACATCTCACCCATTTCCGGGTTGTTGTGGAAATGTTCCTGTTTCTGGTGAAGAATGAAATAGAGACTTCTGCCGGCCAGCAAGGTTTTATTTTCCTTTGCAAAGAAAAAAGTCAGTCAACACGCGAGCGGTCAAAGTGAAGAAAGACCTCAAACATAGTTTGAGCTACACATTTATGCTTGAGAGAAACGCCCCAAAAGGTCCTGATCACACCCTTCTGTCTGCTCCTAGAATCCACATTGAGATCAGGCCTAGAAGTTGAGCAGAAAGGTGTAAAAATAAAAGGCCAGGAAGCTTACTGACTAAAGGGTCAACATGAATTCTGTGGATGGAGCGCTCAAAATGAATTCTGGCACTTGAGATCCGCTTGTTGTGATTAACTTCCTGTTGAGTGAACTGTCCATTGACAAGAAAAGAGGAGATATTTAATAAAACTCCTTCTGGCAAGATATCTCTAATTATGAAGCCCTTGTCTGCCATCACCATATCACCTGGCTGTAGATTAGCGCTGCAGGATTTGGGGAAAAGGTGCGATTGGCGATTAGGTGGACAATATTGCGATTGTGCTTTTGCTTGCGATTTAATAAACTTGTCTTGTCACATATTTACAAGTTACTTGTATGCTATTTTACCATGTAAACCTGAACTGTCCTCATTAATTCCCATGAGTGTGATCACAAAGTTAATTTTAAATGTTAAAAAATGTCTTTTGTCTGACGTAATATAAGGCAGTTGGTTCTATTGTTTTGTGGTTTTTATGATAATTCAGTCCTCTGTACAATGGAAACAGTTTAACCGTCTTCACAAGAGGAAAAGTTAGTGATTAACTGCTCAAAGAAGTTTTAAAAATCGCTCCAGGAAGAGCTCTCTGAACAATTCAAACCTCAATATTGAGCTTGAGCTGAAATAATTCCTGGTTTTGAATGCTCAGTGTTAAAAACACAGTGAGACGTCCACTGACACAAACAATCTAAAATCAACATATCTCCACATTATATGAGCATCCACCATTGGCTACATTAAACAAAATATATATATAATTCTGAAGACCTTCTCAGAGCCACCCACCAGTTCCACCAAGAGTTTCCTGTTCATTAATCGAACAAATAGAAAAAAACGCACTTTGCAAGTTTCCTGCAGTGCCAAGAGAGGCGCAGAGGAGCGCAGAGGTGCGCGTCCACGCCTCCACGCCTCCACGCCTCCACGCCTCCACGCCTCCAGAAAGGGAGGAGAAAAGCCATGAGTGGGTTTAACACAGCCGAGCGCTGTTTCCACCAATCAAATGAGCGCCTCTCCTAGCCTCTAAATGTGCTGCAGCCGAGGCAAACGTCTGATTGGTCTGACTGATCCTAGACACCACGGAAAAGTGTGCTGGAAAGACCCGGTAGCGGAGACGGTCAGAGCCGCTGTCCCTGCAGCAGGAGAATGGACAGCGGGGCACATTGGAGGACACGAAACGCGTCACCGTGTGGGCCAGCTCCCAGGACAGATTTAATCTGTTCCTTTGTCATTAATAGGAGGAAAAAATGAAGAGACAGTTACACAGCTGGCTTCTAATCTGCAAATCTGCAAAAGAAAGCACTTCAGGTTTGTTTCAGACCTTTTAGTATACAAATATTTCATTATGATATATTGTTATTATTGTTATTATTATTATTATTATTATTATTATTATTATTATTATTATTATTAATATTATTATTACCTGTCAAACAGAGTTGTTTTCCCATGGCCAGCGATAGCAGAAATCGTATCACACCCAGTGAAGGCATGAGAAAAGATCAGCTAGCGTCTCTGTTTTTCAGAGTCTTCGCTGCAGCTTTGCTGACTCTTTCTCTGCCTTTGATGCTTTAGCTGACTTCTTCGTGACCTCGACAAACTTGTTGTACAAATCATTTTGACACTTTTGTTAGGGATGTCCCGATATTACATTTTCACTTCTGATACGTTACCAATACAGCAGCATTGAGTATTGGCCGATACCGATATTAATCCGATACGATATCAGCATTAAACATGAATACTTTTATTACTTATTCTGTAGTATGTCTGTCATGTTAGAAAAGGCTTGATTAAGTGATATTATTCAAACAAAGAACAGTAGTCAGCAACAGTAGGTAGGCAACAGTTACTGATACTTGTTTTTTTGCTGATATCGGACCGATATCCAATATCAATATCGGATTGGGACACCTCTACTTTTTGTGGTACCTAAGTCTTCCCTCTTGGTCATACCCCTGCATAAGCTCCAAAATCCTAGCATTTCCAACTGCTTCTACATGTTTCAAAAAAGTAGAGTAGCCTTAGGGAGTTCCTTGTATAAGCCTCTCAGCTGGTGTATCTAGGCCTCCACAGATGAAACGATAAAGCAGAGCTGGAGTAACCTCTTCATCCATAGTACTGCAATTATAGCCTAATCTTAGACTATCATAGCATGCAAAGTAAAATGAAAATATAGATTTAATATTTTGTAATATCAATATGTCTCAGTAACACGAAAATATCACTGAAAACATCAAAATATAACTCAAACATGAAACACATTCTTACAAAATATATATGAAAGTCAAATAACTAATAGAATGCACACGTTACATTTGTGAAGATAAGGAAACAAACAACATCACTTACTTCTAAGGAACGCATTAAAAACATGCTGATAATACTTATCGGATGTTAAAGCAGTAGATATTTTGTCTGTCCATGATCAACAGGGAAAAAGGACCCAAATGACTTTAGCATGTCTGGTGCTAATGTTAACTTGAATGTCAACCAACTACAGCAATCACCATTAAACAGAAACTAGGCCTATTTACCATTTAAAAAAAATGCTTTTTTTAAATTTAAATGTACCCTGCAGGGTATGTGTGAGTGGGTGTTATTGGGAGTTTTTTTCACTAGGGAGTTGCCTTGCTGAAAAATAATTGTTTGCAATCAGCTCAGAATCATGAAAAATCCCTAGTTTGAGCCTTCACAGGTCACTTAAGTCCAATTTAAGCACTTTTGAATTTTTGAAAATCGGTTATCAGTACCCCAACTTTGAGAAGTTTTTTGAGAGGTTTCCCACAGGAGTTGAACTTCAAACTTTTAGTACATGACACCTTTAGAAACACATAGGTGAAGAAATTTCTTGGTAACAATTTAGTTCCCAGATTTGTCAAATATCGGATAAAATGCCCTTACTACTGTGATTCTACTCTGTTTTCACCATCTTGGTGTTTGTACGTTTTAAAGTCGACTGATGAGTCGGTTGTAAATGCGGACGACTTGTAGTGTAGTCGTCTCTGCTCATCTTGATCAGGGCAAAAGCAGCAGAAGAGAACCTGATTCAGCAGAGGGCGCTGATCTACCAGAAACATCGAAATCCACATAGACGACAGAAAGGAGAGGAGGAAGAAAAGCGCTGCCTCGGAGCTCTGGCACGTCCTCATGCAGTGTTTAATGCAGCGAGCAGTGTGTCTCAGCTCCACATCGTACGCTACAGCTAACTGTTGAAAATGAGTGGAAGAGGAAAGGGAGGAAAAGGACTCGGTAAAGGAGGCGCTAAGCGTCACCGTAAAGTCCTCCGTGATAACATCCAGGGCATCACCAAGCCCGCTATCCGCCGTCTGGCTCGCCGTGGCGGAGTCAAGCGGATCTCCGGTCTGATCTACGAGGAGACCCGCGGGGTGCTCAAGGTCTTCCTGGAGAACGTGATCCGTGACGCCGTCACCTACACCGAGCACGCCAAGAGAAAGACCGTGACCGCCATGGACGTGGTTTACGCTCTGAAGAGACAGGGACGCACCCTGTACGGATTCGGAGGTTAAACCATCGACACCTTTCAACTTAAAAAAACCAAAGGCCCTTTTCAGGGCCACACACTTTATTCCATGAAGAGCAGAATTCTTCATTTTTAAGCATTGTCTCTGATTGTTCAATGAGGTTTTGCACAGACAAGAAGACTGGTGTACAAGCAGAAGTGATGTTCACCGCAATGAACAGTTCTGCACTACTAGAAGTGTTGTGTTTTTTTTTTTAAATCTCTAGTCTTAAAGAAAAGCGGGTTCTTACAGCTCCTGAGCTCTGCACCTAAAATGGTACATTTTGTAGCCTCATGGTTTTACATATCCTGGTAGATACGATTGGTGATTTGATTAACCCTTTTTCATTCAGTGTTTCTCAAAGAAGCCCCCTACTTTCCCCAGGAAATTTGTGCTGCAATTGCTACTTTTGTGGTAAAATTAAATCTCTTCACACTATGCACAGAAATAGACACCTGCTGGTTCAAGTGCTTATTTGCAGGTGTCTCTTTAATTTGCATTAAGCAACATTACATGCTGTCCTCACAGGTGTCTTCTCTCCCTGAGTGGAGACAAGACCCCTAGTGTCCCCCGGTTGCAACTCGTCTGGGTACAATACTGTATCCTCACAAGCACTGCTATCATGCCTCAATAAAAACGAAAGTACCAGGAGCAAGGCTGAGTGACTGAGTAAGAGCTGAGCAACCAAAGGAAGAAAGTGTGGGTCCAGCTCTCACACACTGGGAGTCAGCTGTTCTGTATCATGAGAAAGCTGCTCTGAGAGCTGCATGTTCTTAGCATGACACGACACCAGGGCCAGTAATTAGTCCTTGGTGTATATGTTTTATTTATATATTTATTGTAAAATATTTAGGAAATAATTTCTAAACTTATGTTACACTTTTTTCTTTCTATTTGTCTTTGGGCCATTTTACCTTTGTACCTGCTACAAAAGCTAAGCGTCAATCGTCTTGCAGCATTGTATTGTATTGTTGTTGTAGTGTATTGTTGTTCAGGTATAGCAGTTCAGCTCTTCTCGAATAAAAGCCTGAGGACTGTTCTGCTTTATTGTTATCTATAGATCATTCACAAAGGTGTCAGATGAAAAAGTCTGAAGTTCAGGACGGATACATTTAGTAGCGAGGCAGCAAACTTTAAGCTTATACAAGTGTTGTGACAAAACATTGCCGCTAAGATATCTGTGTGTTCCTTTGATATTCAGTTTTAAATTTAAATACAAATTTAAATACAAAATATAGTTTTTTTTCCTTTTTGAATTAAAAACAAATAAATGAAAAATAGTGTTTTTCAATGTCCCATTTGTTAACATAGATCACATAACGTAACCTACGATGATCAGACAAATTAAATAACATAGTATATATATATATATATAAATATATATATATATATATATATATATATATATATATATATATATATAACTGTGGCCATTTTATTTAATGCTAATATAAACCTTCATAAAGTTCAGATATGGACAAAAGACACAGTTTTCTGTTTTTAGTCTTTTATTTGTTTGATCCACAAGTGAAAGAAATTCAGACCAGGATACTTGAAAACCATTGAAACAAAGTAGTTATAATCAACTTCAAATATGAAATTGATAATATTTTTGTTCAAGTGCTCAAAGAGACAATTGTGGGGTGAAATAAAAATTAATCATAAAGTTGATAACTCTTTTTATTGAATGCTTGAAATATGGAATAAATTTTGCCAAAATTTGTGAGACCATTTCTGGACCAGTTCAGAGTTGAAAGGGGACACACCATGCGTATCCCTGATTTAATACGTACATATAATCTAATAAATTTGAAAACAAGACCTTACACCCCCTGAATTAAAAAAAATGACATATTGTATTTTTTGCTATTGTGGGGCAATGGAGGACCTAAATGAATTGTACTGAGGACAGAAATGCTTTACAGGCATCCTAGTCTGGCATAGTGAAAAGGAGAAACAAGCATGATATGTCCACTTTAAAGAAAGAAAATCATTAGAAACGTCACTTACTTTGTCCATGATGTTCTGCCTTAACAAAGGTCCAGTTAAAGAAGTGAACACAAACATACATTATACACTGAATCAATTATTTCTAACACTGAGTGTCCAAAGAGTCACCTTCAATCACAGTGAGAAACTGTACAGTCCTCATCCTACATCTGTGTGTTTGCTGCTTCCTCAAAAACACCATATTCTAAACAAACAACGACCAGTAGATGACTTTTCTGCTTTTGTGTCTCTACATACACTTGTAAATAACAGAAAAGGCGGATGTATTTGAGTTGTGATGCGTTTTACATGGATTTATGAAAGAAAAGAGAAGGACAAGTCGATGAGCAGCTGCTATCACCATGATCAATCTGTGATGTTTGGAGTCTCCCTGAACAAAAGCTCAACAACCTGAGAGACAAACATGAGTTCAGTGTGAAGAGGAAAAGCTCCAGTATCTCCTACTTTAACAATCAGCCTCGATCTCTCCAACAACACTTAGTTTGGAGCATTTTTAGGGAAAGAGAAAACACAAGTTGTCCGACTTTCAGACTGAGTGGACGAGCTGCTGCTTGCTTGAGTCTCTACGGTTCTCATGTGTGCTTTAAGGACAGCCTCCCGCTCAGGATTTATCAACTCTACACCCAGAGAATCCTCCTCACGTCTCCTGTTGCGTTCACTGAACTGAGTAAACTATGGCAGAAGTAGCTCCAGCTCCCGCCGCTGCTCCGGCCAAAGCGGCCAAGAAGAAGAGCAGCAAGCCGGCCAAGAGCGGCCCCAGCGTGGGCGAGCTCATCCTCAAAGCCGTGGCTGCCTCCAAGGAGCGGAGCGGCGTGTCGCTGGCTGCTCTCAAGAAGGCTCTGGCTGCCGGAGGATACGATGTGGACAAGAACAAGGCCCGCGTCAAGACCGCTGTCAAGAGCCTTGTGGCAAAGGGAACTCTGGTCCAGACCAAGGGAACCGGGGCCTCCGGATCCTTTAAGATGAACAAGAAGGTGGCAGAGAAGAAGGTCAAGAAGCCCGTAAAGAAAGCTGCTCCTAAAGCCAAGAAGCCAGCAGCCAAGAAAGCAGCAGTGGCCAAGAAGCCCAAGGCCGCTAAGAAGGCAGCGACCCCGAAGAAGGCCAAGAAACCCGCAGCGGCCAAGAAAGCTGCAACAAAGAGCCCCAAGAAGGCTGCTAAGAGTCCCAAAAAGACCAAGGCCGCCAAGAGCCCCAAGAAGGCTGTGAAGAAGGCCCCTGCAGCCAAGAAAGCCCCCGCTAAGAAGGTGGCCAAGCCCAAAGCCAAGAAGACAGCAGCCAAGAAGACAGCAGCCACGAAGAAGTGAGCTGTTATCACCTGACATCAAATTAAGGAACAAAACGGCTCTTTTAAGAGCCACACACCTGTTACACTAAATGAGCCTAATCCAGAAGGGTTGCCACGTTTGCGTTTTTCCCGCGTACTGGCTTCGTTGTTGTGTGCTCCAGAAAAAAAGAGCTGTCCGCAGGTCAGGCGATAACTAAAGAGATTAAGTTTATGATTACATTTATAATATAGTTTTCAATTCTTCTCCGTCAGTAATCATGTAGAATATATAAATAACCTTACCTTAAGCACAACAATGATTTGCTTGATGGAGAGAGAGAGAGTGAGTACACCAGGAAAACTCAAAAGGGAAAGGGACTCATACGACTTTACATTACAATTGAATAACTGATGAACACAAAGTCTTTGTTATTGTGCTGTACCAACAACACTTAATATGATAATACAATATAATAAGATTCAGTCTGTAGTTTTATTGTGCATTTATAATCGCAGCAGTGTCTATCAGTCTTTTTTGTTAGGAGGTGGCAACCCTGCATTTCAGTGGGTGATACTCATGTTTCACAGCACAGCAGTCACTTCGACGCAGTGCAAATGGTGTCGCCTGTGAATGGGACATATTGGATGGACTTATTATGTTTCAGAAGACGCAGGCTTGGGAGAGGTGACTGAAGCGGTGAAGAATAGGTAAGTGAAACAAAATAGCACGCCATGTGCTAGTGTATAGCATAACTAATCATAGTAGGAATCCTACAGAGCACTTTGAACTCACATCGTGATAATATTAATTCTTCATGCTGCATTCTTAGTTTTTTCGGTTCGTTTCATGAATAAATGCTCTTTAAATGTGAGTGGGTGGCTCTTAAAAGAGCCGTTGGGTGGTGTTGTCAGCAGAGCTGTTTACTTGGAGCTGGTGTACTTGGTCACAGCCTTGGTGCCCTCGGACACGGCGTGCTTGGCCAGCTCACCGGGCAGCAGCAGGCGGACGGCGGTCTGGATCTCCCGCGACGTGATGGTGGAGCGCTTGTTGTAGTGAGCCAGACGAGAGGCCTCACCGGCGATGCGCTCGAAGATGTCGCTCACGAACGAGTTCATGATGCCCATAGCTTTGGACGAGATCCCGGTGTCGGGGTGGACCTGCTTCAGGACCTTGTAGACGTAGATGGCGTAGCTCTCCTTCCTGGTCCTTCTCCTCTTCTTGCCGCTCTTGGTGGCCTTGGAGACGGCTTTCTTGGAGCCCTTCTTGGGCGCTTTCACTTGATCAGGCATGGTTGAAGGGTGATTCAGACAATGTGACTCTTTCGAGCCGTGAGCGCAAATTTTATAAGTCCTCCATGCAGATAAAGCTGAGTTGCCGCTTGTGCAGGATTGGCTGGACCTGGTGTTTGAATGCAGCCTGGACAGAGAAGGGGGGTCAGGCTTTGTCTAAAGTCCTCAGTGATTCCCGCTTTGTCCGTGCGCCGTGAGCAAAATGTCTTTGTGCGTCCTCATCGAGTGATATGCTTCTGCGCCCTGATCCTGACTGAAAAAAGCTACAGATATGTGAGACACAATTAAAAATCCAAGCACTGTGAAAAAGGAAATAATCTTCACAGCAGCTCTATTAGACATATAGAAAGTACAGAGGAGTTCACAAATATTTTCAAAGTTTGTTATATTGATATCTGATGTGACTTAACTGAGATTTATCAGTTTATCCATCTCGTAATCCTTTCCTATCATCAGTACTAGTTTTTTTCCAGCAGCACACAAGCACTTGTGAAACTAAAAACTCATTTGTTGTCCATCCCATGGTGCCCTTACCTGCAGCTCTTTTAAAAATTAAAGTAAAGCAACTTTACATCTAATCTTTCACGTTGGAATAATGTTTCCGTGCCAATAGCTATTTTGTGGTTCCCGAGAGAACACATCTGCACTGGAAGAAACATACATTTTGGAAAAAAACCTATCTTCTATGAACTCCTCTAACTATATAAGGGGCATTCTACCGAAAGTGTCCTAAATGGGGCTGGCAATATTTTAAAATTTTGTATGTGTTAGTTACGGAAGCGTATTGCATTCACTTAAAGAAAAAAAAAAAATCGGGTTTTTCAGAGTAATTTATTCTTCGGTTTGTTTTTTGTGGTGATTAATTTTGTTTTTCTGATTAACATTTCTTTTTATTGGTTTGTTTTTCTGTTATAATTTTTCTGTTATATGAGTGATTTTTTGTGGTAATTAATTTAGTTTGTCTGATTAATATTTTTTTATTGGTTTGTTTTTTGTTATAATTTTTTCCTTGTTTTTGTGGTAATTTTTTCCTCCCATTTTTAGAAGTAATGTTTTTCCCTGAAGTATCGAGCTACTTTGAAATCTCGTGAGAACCTCCAACCTGCCATTACCACGAAAAACAGCAGGTTGGAGGTTCTGGCGGGATTTTGAAGTAGCTCGATACTTCAGGAAAAAACAGGAGGAAAAAAGTTACTCATAAAAACAGAAAAAATGATAACAAAAAACAAACCAATAAAAAAAAATATTAATCAGAAAAACAAAATTAATTACCACAAAAAATTACTCATAAAAACAGAAAAAATTATAACAAAAAACAAACCAATAAAAAAATATTAAACAGAAAAACAAAATTAATTACCACAAAAAACAAACAGAAAAATAAATTACTCTGACAAACCTAAGTTTTTTTTTTTTTTTTCTTCAAGTGAATGCAATACGCTTCCGTAGTTAGGCCCTACATATATTATACCAAACCTAAAGGGGACACATCTAGTAAAAGAGCATTTCATCTTTATGTTGTATTTTTAGAATGTTTTGCAATATTTTACATCTCCCAAAATTTGTCACAACCAAAACATATATTAAACTATGCCAAAAAATATTATATCAGGCTTTTAAGATCATTTTTCTTCTGTTGTCTATAGATTGACTTTTTTTTTTTTTTTTTTTTTTCAAATTTTTCTGGACAGTTTCCACAACTCAATCAACAACAATGGATATTTTAACAGATTTCAAAGTTTATATATTACAATTCTTCAGAAAAAGAATGCAATATGTCTTTGTAAAATGTCTAATTTTCATCTAATCATTTTCAAAGTGAATATTTCACAAAACAGAACATGAAGTTAACAAATTAGCGTGTTATTATATTATTATTTTTAATCAAAATACTTTATTTTTTTACAAAACACTCTGTGTTTCGATCATGACTACACTGTTTCGGTTGTGACCAGTACCCAGTTGTCAAGGTTGCAACCCTTAAATGTTGTTGGCTATGTCTATGGTGAGAAAATCACAAACAGTTTTTATTTTTATTATTCATTTATTTATTGTTTTTGCTATCAATAAAAAAAATCAAGTTTTTAAAGAGAAATAACTAGTTTAAAGGCTTTACTGATCTTTACAGTGAAGTGGAGAGGACACATACCAAGAAGCAAACATTTTAACCTACACTGAGGGAACACACTGCAGGTCTAAGTGGGTCATGTGTTGCTGTTCTGTCCACCTCTTTTTTCTTTTTTCCACATCCCTGTGTTTTTGCTGTCTTTCCCTCCATTCTCATCTGATCTTTCTTCTTTCCCTGTCAGATAAGGCACTGATAGACTTCTTTCTTCTTTCTCTTTCCCTTTTTAAATATCTGTCATATTTCACTGGGTCATCCCTCACTCTTTGTCTGAATTCTCTCAACCTTTCAGTTCCACTTTTTGCATTCTGTTTTGCCATCTTTTCCTGAGCTCTACAATTTCAAATAGGAAACAGAACTTTAAATACAAAACAAATGATTGTCTTAAATATGTTAATTTGCAACAAAGAGATTATTGACATGATTATTCAGAACATACATTTTAAATTGATAACTACTAATCATTCTATATTGTCACAACCCAAACCATTGTGTCATGACTGAGACATTATCAGATGTTTCGGTCATGACTGTTTGGGTTGTGAGATTTTTAGCTTATTCTTTGAATTACTACAGTATGCTGGCAAGCACATGGGCAGTAAGCATACTTTGAAGATTTGTTCTAGCAGAAGAACACAATATGTTGATAAAAATCCCAAGATGTTTACCCATATTCAAGTTAACATATGTACGGCCGTGACATATTTTAATGTAACTCACTGATATTCAGGCTTTAGAAGCTATCAGTGTCATAAAATGATAGCAATCAGCAACTTACATGCATTTATCTCTGGAATTTATTCAGGTGCAGGAATTCAGAGTGCTTCCCTCCCTAAGACTTAGGGGTGACTCAACCAATGACTTTAAACTGTTGTGTTTCAGCTGTGACATAAAATCTGGGGACACTATTTATCAGCGTATTAAAAGTAATTAACATTTATTCCCACAATAGATCTAAATCTTTTAACTCATTTTTAGACTTAATCAAAAAATATCTGTTTAACCACTCTTAAAAAAATCTAAAAACTTTTTTTTTTTTTTTTGCTGTTTACATGAATTCAATTTTAGAGGTCTGGGCAGGGAACAGCTTCTTCCCAATAGACAGTAGGCCTATCCTAAAAAAAAAAAAAAAAAAAAAGAAAAAAAAGAAAGAAAAAGAAAGAAAAAGTGACTTTTTAATATTTTGTGGTTATCTCTATCTCATTTTATTGTTTTTTTTAAAAAATAGTTTATAAAAAAAGACCTTTGCAACCATATGTGACAGAACATATTTTGTTTGCTCTTTTCATGTCAGGGGATAGCAATTTGGACACTTTCGCTAGAATACCCCATACATGTTATAAATAGTAGTTGATACTCTTCTTTATGTTATTTTAAGTCTGCAACTAACCGAGTCACATTTGGAGATTTGTCCATGACAAATCTTTTTTTTTTTTTTCAGTCATCTTTGTGCGTAATGGCGAGCTCCTCACTTCCACTCGTCGACACGTCTTCCTCTCACACACACATAAACTTTGTTCTATGGCTGGTTTACATGAGCATATGGTCGGAGATTACAGCTTAACACTTCAGTGATCGACGCGCTAATACTGGAGTATCTATAGCCTACTGGATAGATAAATAACGACCATATTATAAACCTTTCAAGGTGACTCCTACTTTGTTCACTATAGCTTTCTTCCTGATACTCCAGATAGGAAATCGTCTCTTCGGTAGGAGTGGATGGCTCTTAAAAGAGCCTTTGGGTTGATTATGGTTTGGTATGACTTTACTTCTTAGCGGGCTTCTCGGTCTTCTTGGGCAGCAGGACAGCCTGGATGTTGGGCAGCACGCCGCCCTGAGCGATGGTCACTCCGCCCAGCAGCTTGTTGAGCTCCTCGTCGTTGCGCACAGCCAGCTGCAGGTGACGGGGGATGATACGGGTCTTCTTGTTGTCACGAGCGGCGTTTCCGGCCAATTCCAAGATCTCAGCGGTCAGGTACTCCAGCACAGCCGCCAGGTAGACGGGGGCACCGGCTCCCACACGCTCAGCATAGTTTCCTTTACGCAGCAGCCTGTGGACACGACCCACGGGGAACTGGAGCCCGGCACGGGATGAACGGGTCTTAGCCTTAGCTCTGGCTTTGCCGCCGGTTTTGCCTCTTCCACTCATGATAAGTTTTTGGTTTTTGTTCAATCTGGCTTCAGAGAGAAATGATGTCCCCTTAGGCTCACAGTCTCCTGATATAGGCTGAGAGCGCGCGCATTTCCCCGGCGCACCAACCAGTACAGAGGCTTGGAGCAGAGCAGCAGAGGGCGGACCGAGCTCAGCTCCGCTCCACCACGCTCTCCAATGAGCAGCAGAGCCTTAGCGGGGGCTCTGTCCCCCTCCTCTCCTCGAGCTGCGGGGCTGAGCTCCAGAAGCGGCCTCTCACCAATCCCCAGCCGGAGCTCTCAAACAGCGTCACCGTTTCCACATCCGCTCCTCTGCTTTAAAAGCAGCAAGGCTCTGACGGCTCCACATATCTGTCCAAGTCGGAGAAAGAGGACAGCATGGCAAGAACCAAGCAGACCGCCCGTAAATCCACCGGGGGCAAAGCCCCCAGGAAGCAGCTGGCCACCAAGGCTGCCCGGAAGAGCGCCCCGGCCACCGGCGGCGTCAAGAAGCCTCACCGTTACAGGCCCGGGACCGTGGCTCTCCGGGAGATCCGCCGCTACCAGAAATCCACCGAGCTGCTCATCCGCAAGCTGCCCTTCCAGCGCCTGGTCCGAGAAATCGCTCAGGACTTCAAGACCGACCTGCGCTTCCAGAGCTCTGCTGTCATGGCTCTGCAGGAGGCCAGCGAGGCTTACCTGGTGGGGCTGTTCGAGGACACCAACCTGTGCGCCATCCACGCCAAGAGAGTCACCATCATGCCCAAAGACATCCAGCTGGCCCGCCGCATCCGTGGAGAGAGAGCTTAGACTGTCTGCAGCTCTGAACAACAACACAAAGGCTCTTTTAAGAGCCACCACACCAACAAAAGAGCCCAATCCCGCTGAAAATGGAAATCAAACGGAAGTCTTAAAAAGATATTCCAAATGAGATGAAGAATCATTTGACAATTTCGGCAATGTGAAGAACTATTATTAACTAAAATTTTTATGTAAAATCTCAAGCATTAACTCACACGCTGAAGAAACAGTTAATACAGGTTAAGGAGACAGAAAAGAGCTCTCCTCCACACGTCCTAAGCACCGCTCCACGAAACAGCCCAATGCTGCCACACAGTGGTAGTTTGTAACTCCTGCAATGAGTCTTCAATTTCTAATTGAAAACGATGACTACAGCAGAAATGTTTCTTCAATGACTGAATTATTTTATGTTCTAACGAGGTTTTGTCCAAGGAGCAGTAAATACTTTCTAAGCCACAGAAATAAATCCTGTGTTGACTTAACAAAGAGACCATCCTTCCTATGTGGCTCACACACCTGTTTTTTCTTTCACTGACTGTAGACTTTGAACTGTTGAAAAACATCAAGCAAGGAGTCAGATACACCATGAAATGTTTGCTTCAGTTTTGACTGGAGAAGGGAATCCTGTTTTTCTTAGCTGTTAAAACAGCTTCATAATGTTTGTGTTTCTCTCATTCGTTTACATCACACAGTAACTTATGCATGGTGTTGAGTTGACATTAACAGCGGAAACCAGTGTTTTGTTACCTGTTTGTTTTTGTGATTTCCCTTAGTTCACAGAAAGTTTTCTCTTCACTCCCTCTGTGTCCTCTTCCTCTGGGAGTGTAACGTTGCTGTCGCTGTCTGAGGTGCTAAACAACAACAGGTAAAACTGCTCTGTCAGTCATATTCAAGCTTTTCAAATAGCCACCTCATTTCACCCCACGGCAAAGTTCATTTCTACTCTGTAACTATGTTTTCACTAAGTGTTTTTACACATTGACCTGCAGCAGGCCACCCACTGGATCTGTTAAACAACTATATTCTTGAATCACTCATACCCCAGCACAATGATAAATGACTCATCAGATTTTTCTCTCCTCTTTTCTATGTTAGTATTTCTTTAAATGATTTAAAAATGTGGGGGTTTTATGTCTCTTGAGCACTAATACACTTAAATGAATCCTTTGTTGATGAATTTTCTCCTTAACAAATCTGTAATTAATATATTTTCCTATGGGAAATGTTAATACACTTAAATGTGTTTTAGAAAAAAAGAAAGCAGCAGGTCAGAAATGCTTTGGGCTGTGTTACACCTCCTGCAGCAGAGCTCTTTGGCTCCTATATGGTGAGCGCTTCACAGTGGAAAATGTTTATTCCCTTCATTATAAATATGTGGTTGAAGAAACTTGGACAGATTGCACTGTGGTGAAGAAGATACAGAGTGACATATTTCAGTGGGAACAGAACTAATAAGATGCTATTTTCTAGGTGAAGCTATAAGCTAAAGAGAAAAGGTGTGTATCATTTGCTGAATGAAAATGTTTCTCCTGTAAGAGCCTCTGTATTCAGTGTGTGCTGTAACAGGTTGGCCTAGTAGAGTGAGCTCTTTGTCGTGTTTGATCTTTGTCATGATGCACCTTGTGTTCACCTGGTCAAGGCTGAGTAAATGTTTTAGTGAGGATGTCATCATTCTTTTTACACAGATAATGTTGAATTAATTAAACAGCTTGGATTGGGATGAATACCCCCTTTCATTTTAGCACCACACAGAGAGCTGAGATCATTTTTCAGAGGTTTAACCACACCTCATTACCCAATTTACAAAGGAGTGCTCAAAACTTCATACTGAAGTCAAAAGTGAATAAAGGAACTTTTACTTCTGCTGGAGTACAGTCACAGAGCTACTTCTACTCCTACTCTTAAACTTGAAGAGAGTATCTGTCCACAGTCTTCACAAACTCTGCAGTAACACACACTGAGTGTATCTGTGTGAGAGACTGCCTACAGCCTGATCACATACTGGATTTGACTTGCTGATTGTAAAAATCAAACTGATAGAGGATACTTTTTTTTTGTTTTTGCTAAGGTCTCATACACTGAACTCTTTCAGTACATTTCTCTGTTATTTTTTTCATTGGGTTAAAGTCAGTGAGGACTGTTTATGTTTTACTGCAGTTGTTGAGCTGCTTCAGTCCAAAGTCTAGAGCTGCTCCGATCTCCTTCAAAAACACTTCAGTGTGAAGATGAACTCAGCGAGTTTGGACTGCATGTGAAAGATCAGAGTGCTGGAGAGAGAAAAAAAAAAAAAAAAAAAAAAAATATATATATATATATATATATATATATATATATATATATATATATATATATATATATATATATATATATATATATATATATGTGTGTGTGTGTGTGTGTGTGTGTGTGTGTGTGTGTGTGTGTGTGTGTGTATACATACACACTCAACAAGACTATAAATGCAACACTTTTGTTTTTGCTCTCATTCATTTTTCATGAGATGGACTCAAAGATCTAAATTTCATTCCAGATAAACAATATTAGAATTTCCTTTAAATGTTGTTCACAAATCTGTCTAAATGTTTGATAGTGAGCACTACTGCTTTGCTGAGATAATCCCTCCCACCTCACAGGTGTGCCACATCAAGAAGCTGATCTAACATCATGAGTAGTGCACAGGTGTACCTTATACTGCTCACAATAAAAGGTTGCAGTTTTGTCTCACAGCAAAATGCCACAGATATCACAAGCATTGAGGGAGCGCGCAATTGGCGTCCTGACAGCAGTAAGTCAACCAGATCTGTCGCTCCAGCATTTCTCCACCATAAGCCGTCTCCAAAGGCGTTTCAGAGAATATGGCAGTACATCCAACCGGCCTCACAACTGCAGACCACGTGTAAACACACAGGACCAGCCACTCAGACAGCTGCTTAAACAATTGGTTTACATAACCAAATAATTTCTGCACAAACTGTCAGAAACCATCTCAGGGAAGCTCAACTGCATGCTCGTCGTCCCCATCGGGGTCTTAACCTGACTCCAGATCGTCGCCGTAACAGACTTGAGTGGGCAAATGCTCACATTTGATGGCGTCTGGCACGTTGGAGAGGCGTTCTCTTCACGGATGGATCTCAGTTTAAATTGTTCAGGGCAGATGGCAGACGGTGCATGTGGCGTCGTGTGGGTGAGCGCTTTGCTGATGTCAATGTTGTGGATTGAGTGGCCCATGGTGGTGGTGGGGTTATGGTATGGGCAGGCATATGTTATGGACGAAGAACACAGGTGCATTTTATTGATGGCATTTTGAATGCACAGAGATACCGTGATGAGGCCGAAGGCTCATTGTTGTGTTATACATCCATGAACATCACCTCATGTTTCAGCAAGATAATGCACAGCTCCATGTTGCAAGAATCTGTACACAATTCTTGGAAGCTGAAAATGTCCCAGTTCTTGCATGGCCAGCATACTCACCAGACATGTCACCCATTGAGCATGCTTGGGATGTGCTTGTCCGGCATATACGACAGCGTGTACCAGTTCTCACTAATATCCAGCAACTTGGCACAGCCATTGAAGAGGAGTGGACCAACAGTCCACAGGCCACAGTTTACAATCTGATAAACCCTATGTGAAGAAGATGTGTTGCACTGCATGAGGCAAATGGTGGTCACACCAGATACTGACTGGTCCTGAGTCCCCAGACCCCCAATAAAAAAAAAAAAAAAGCACATTTCAGAGTGGCCTTTTGTTGTGGACAGTCTAAGGCAGTGTTACCCAACCCTGGTCCTGGAGGACCCTTTCCCTGCATGTTTTAGATCTTTCCCCACTCCAGCACACCTGAATCAAATGAAGGGCTCGTTATCAGGCTCAAGCAGAGCTTGATGACAAGCTGATCATTTGAATGACTGAATGAATGAATAAATTAATACAGGATTAAGGATCGCATCCAATGTTGTTATAACCCGTAATGGTTTGTTCAGTGCCGTACTAGTGGGGAAACTAAACCACATCAGTACATTTTGTTTTAAAAGACATGACAATGTTCTCCCTAACAGATTTTTAGACTATTAAACGTGTTCTTTGAGCTTGTCTGTGTGTGAACACCTGCAGCTGAACAAAACACCGAGTGTCCTACAAATCAAATGACTGATAAAATAGAAATCAACCCACCGCAGGTAAGGTCGTGAACAACAACAGTTGTGACAATGCAGGTCCCAGATATAAAGTCCTAATCTCCAGCTCTGTGGAGAGCTCAGCAGATGGCGCTGATCCGCGGAGGAGCTTTCAGCCGCCATCGAAATCAAGGAAGAAGAAAACATGGACCCTGTCTTCTTTCAAGTTCTCAGCTAACATTTAAATCACTGTGACTTGTGAAACTGAAACTGTTCGACTTGAAACCGAAACTACATCAACCATGAGCGGAAGAGGCAAGGGAGGAAAAAGTGTTTAATGTCATTAATTCCTCTCTCCTCTATCTACTTTTTGCTTCAATGGCACCTTCACGTCCTGCTCCTTATGCTTCCAGATTTGGAACTTTATGGGTGAGACTGAAATATGTTGGTGATGGAGAAGTTCCCACCAGAGATTATGTCGCTGAAGAACTTTTATTCAAAACAACATGGATCAGTGCTCAAGATATTTATTCTTTCATCGTTCTGCCGAACAAAAGAGACTTTGAGCTCATTTTCTGTGAAGAGGCTCCTCTTCGGCGCTTCCTGGAAATAGTTTCCACCAAAAGGAATGATCCTCTGTGGAAGAAGTGGGAGATCGAGTCAGCTCTAGAGTTGGATGTGACACATATCGTGGTCAAATTCTGGACTGGCAAAATCCCCGACCCTGACATAGAGATCTACCTGAAAAGGTATTGTGAAATCCTTCAGCCCCCGTCCAAACTCGTTGATAAATATGGGATTTGGTACGGAGTAAGGAAGTACAAAGTGAAGTTCCACAAAGACAGTAGTGGACATCCTGTGCAGATCCCCAACTCCATTTCACTGGGTCCCTACAACGGCCAAGTGATCTACAGCGGCCAAGTGGCCAAGTGTTTCATCTGCCAGTCCTCAGACCATCAAGTCAAAGACTGTCCTACTGTGAAGTGTTGGCGCTGTGGTCAGCTGGGCCACAAGGCCAAATCCTGCTGGGGAGAAAGCGAGTGTTCCCTCTGTGGACAGAGAGGACACACTTTCTTTTCCTGTCCCCTGTCATACGCAAACAAAGCTAGGAGAGCCAACAGTTCAAGAGTCCCAAACACGACTCCTGTCCCCTCACAACCTCCACCTCCAAATCCCCAGCCTCCTCCAACCCCCCAGCCTGCTCCTGAGGAAGAAGCTGCTCCTCCCCTGTCCGTCCAGCCCTCGGAAGACCTGCAGCCTCATCTGGACCCTGAGCAGGTTCCAGATCAGCCTCCAGACCAGGTCCCTCCTCTCCAGCAGCAAGACAGCCAGCGGGGTGCAGAGGAGCTCCCAGCTACTGAGCTGCTGGCGGAGGATGAGGTTTCTGAGCCACACGGAGTCCCCACTCCTCCTCCAGCTCCCCCTGAAGGAAACATCAGGCACGAGGAAGGAGAAGCTGATGGAGCTGGTGTGGCGGTCGATAACATCGGAGATGGAGACAGTGAGGCTGAGGATATCAGTGATAGCGGTGAAGAGGTTTCTGACAGCGACGGAGAATCCCCGGAGCACTACGAGAGCGCCAGCGAGAGCGAAACTTCCTGTTGTTCTCCTGCCCATGGAGGACCACAGACCAGCTCCCCTCTGACCTCCCTGGGAGAACTGGAGGTGTTGAGCCTCCCGTCGTCCTCCAGCTCAGCTTCGTCCTCTCCCCCGGATCCTGTCCCAGTTAGAAGAAAGAAGCGCCCGGCCTCTGCTGCAGATCATGGGAGAGAGAAACGATCTGATCAAAAATTAAGTCCTAAATAACTTCCCCTTGTTTCTTCTTCTCTATGTGTCTCATCCATGTCGGCTCTTGGAATCTGAGAGGAATACAATCCTCTCAGTTTCGAAATGAAAAGCTGAAGTATCTGTTAAACACGGACTTTGATGTGCTGTGCTTACAAGAGCTCCGACTTAAAAGTAACACCGATGTAGTTGATGTGTGTAGTCGTTGGTCTAAAGGGACCAGTATAACATCCATAGGAGAAAGTAGTGCTGATGGTGTTGGTATCTTCTTTAAAGATCATAATATCAATATAACCAAACGTAGAGATATTATCCCTGGCAGACTTTTAATGATTGACTGCTTCTATAGGAATCAAAAATTCTGCATCATTAATGTTTACACTGCACCTGACAGAGCAAGCAAGATGCAGTTATTTAAAAAACTAAGAGAAATCATTCATGTTGGGTTTAATATTATCTTATGTGGAGATTTCAACACTATTACAGAGAAAAATGATAGAATTGCCTCCACTCCTTTTACCATGTCAAGGGAAGGCAAATTATTGTCTGATATTTGTAATGATGCTTCTCTAAATGATATTTATAGAGTCTTAAATCCACAAGAAATCAGCTTCACCCGTTTTGATGGGAAAACGAAAACTAGAATTGATCGGATTTATTTATCTACACAGATGAAAGTATTGAAATATGAAACTCTTCTCAACAATCACTCAGATCATCTCATAGTGAAAGCTTCAGTCATGTGCTGTGATAAAGATGTGAAGGGATTTTGGAAACTTAATATTAATTGTTTAAAAAATGTCGAACTAGTTAATGAATTAAAGGACGAGATAAGAAAAGTTTTAGATTTAAAAGTGTTTGTAAAGTCTGATGTTGAACTGTGGGAGCTGTTGAAAAACAGGGTGATGAACTTCTTTAAATTTAAATGCCGTGAATTAAATAGAATAAGAAACATAGAGTATAATGATAAAGTGAAAAGGTATGTTGAATTAAAGTGTAATAAAAATAGAAGTGAAATAGAAGAAAATGAAATGAATGAACTGAAAAGTCAGATTGATGAGATTAATAACGAATTATTATTTAATATACAGAAGGTGAGCGGCAATGACCACAGAGGAAATGTGTCTTATTCTATCTCTGACGGTCAGAAGAGGAGGAAAAGTAACTTTATCAAATGTGTTACAGATCTCACAGGTAGATTATGTTTTGATGAAGAGGAGAAAAGGCGTGCTGTAGTAGAAAGCTGCTCTCTTATGTATGGGTGCTTAGCTTCTGACGCTGACGTCATCAGCTCCTTTGTTGATGTCATCAAACCGTATGAGCCCTCCTTCTTTTCCTCACTGTTAGGTGACGTTAGGAAAGATGAAGTCATCACAGCAATTAACCAGTTAAATCTGGGTAAATGTCCGGGTCCCGACGGCCTGCCCCCTGAGTTTTATAACAACGTGATGATGTCATTGACCTCTTAGTTTCAGTCTTTAACTTTGGTTTTAAGGATGGTTTCCTGGGTGATACCTTTTATCATGGTGTTATGTCTTTATTATATAAAAAAGGTGATGATTGTGATATAGATAACTACAGACCAATTACAATAATGAACAGTGATTATAAAATATTAGCTAAAATAATAATGAATAGACTAAATGATGTCTTAGATATTATAATAGAACAAGAACAAACATGTGCAATCAAAGGCCGTCTAATGTGGGACAACCTCAGCTGTCTAAGAGAAATTATTTATGGTAGTAAAACTGATTTTTATGTGCTGGGGTTAGACCAGAAAAAAGCCTTTGATTATTTATCACATGAATATTTATGGTCTGTTTTGAGAGCATACGGTTTTCCCTGTGAGTTTGTTAAAATGATTCAATTGTTGTATAAAAAATGTACTGTACAGGTAAATATAAACGGTGTTTTAACTGAACCTTTTCAAGTACTTCGTGGAGTGAAGCAGGGCTGTCCTCTCAGCGCTGCGCTCTATGTGATCGCCATAAGTCCTCTCATTAAAAGAATAAACAGTGACGATGGCATTAAAGGTGCTCTGATTGGAGACTCTTTCAGAGTGGCTGCTTTGGCCTACGCTGATGATGTCACTGTCGTCATCAGAAACCAGACAGAGATGGACATTTTAAATTCTCACCTTGCTCTTTATGAAGAGGCATCAGGTGCAAAATTAAATCAAAATAAATCTGAAGCAGTGTGGATAGGTAAGACTCAGAACCAAACACATATAAATACACAGGTAAAAGATGAAATTAAAGTACTTGGTGTTTGGTTAAATGGTAAGGACTGCTGTCAACTTAACTGGTCTAAAAAGATAAATGAAATTAAAGAAGAGGTTCAGAAATGGGAAAATAAAAACACCTTTTATAATTCCCGTATTAATATCATAAAAACTCACATTATATCAAAGCTTCTCTTTTTATCCACCGTTTTCCCTCCAACATCAAAAACTATCATAACTCTGAACAAATTATGTGTGAAACATGTTTGGGGCACTAATAGAGAAGTCACCAAAAGAAATATCTTGTTCAAAAGCAAAACAAACGGAG
Organism: Halichoeres trimaculatus; assembly: GCF_033239565.1. Lineage (NCBI taxonomy): Eukaryota > Metazoa > Chordata > Actinopteri > Labriformes > Labridae > Halichoeres > Halichoeres trimaculatus. Next base: position 4,044,761 of record NW_027437180.1, read on the forward strand.
GCCTGGGGGCTCCTGACCTCAGCACGGTCCTCATGATCCCCTTCATTAAAAATGTTTTTAACGCTCTCAGCAGGGGAGCCAGCTGGGCAGTAACAAATAAAACTCTCTGGACCAAACTGAAAGGAGGAGCGAGGTCACGTGTCCCATACTACAAACTCCTGTTTGGTGACTTCACTACATCTTACAACCGTTTACAAATAAACTGGACAACTACCTCATCTAAACAAATCTATAACACTGTTAATGAGCATAAAAACAGAGGACTGGTGCCCTACAAACATACAAGAGAAACTGAGTTTCCACAAATAATCAAAAATGTCAATGATAAAGTGTTAACTGAAAAACTGAAAGATGTAGTGTGGCTGATCAGTGTCAACAGACTTCCTGTTAGAGCAGTGGTTCAGTGGAGTTGTTTTGTAACAACAAAAAAGTGTCCGATGCCCTCATGTAACGAGGATGAAACTATTCAACACCTGCTCCTGGACTGTTTCAGAACCAAAGATATCAGACAAAAAATGACCGGGATTGGATTCAACATCTGCATCAACGAACAGTCAGTCATGTACGGACTCTTTCAGGAAACACTTACAGACAACACCCGGAGACTGTTCTGGCTCATCATGTCCATCACAAACACTCACATCTGGAAAACCCGTGCTAAAACTGTCATTCACCAATCTGTCATCAAAAGTGATGCAGTTTTTAAGAACATTAAAACTGATCTGAGGAAGAGGAAATCTATAGATTTGAAGAGGGGAAGTCCTTTACCCTGGGACATCCTAATCCTTTGACTTTGTATCTCTCTCTTGTGCTTCACTTATTGTCTTTTTATTCATTTTTTTTATTTTTATTTTTTTATTCGTTTTACTGATGCAATTTTCAATGTTTCTCTTTTGTATTTTGCCTTTGAGTATTAAATAAAGATTTTTTTTTTTTAAATTAAAAAAAAAAAGTAACAGAGGTCATCAGCAAACTGTGAGACTTTGGCTATGGTGGGTGGAGGGTAATAGATGTCAGAGATGTAGATGAGGAAGAGAAGGGGACTGAGGACGGAACCTTGAGGAACGCCAGCTTGTGGTCTGAAGGGGGTTGAAATGGAGGTGGAGATTTTGACCTTTATTTGCCTGTTATTGAGGAAGCTTGAAATGATGGATTGAGTGGGTTTGGGGAGTTTGAGGTTATTGTCGAGTAGTCTGTAAATAAGTCCATTATGCCATACCTTATCAAATGCTTTTTCAATGTCAAAGAATATTGCCAGGGTTATTTGTTTTTTGTTGAGATTGCAGTAGATGTCCTCTGATAAGCGGAGAATGTTGTCTGTAGTAGTTCTGTTTTTCCTGAATCCAGCTTGATGTAGAGCAATGAGTCCGATAGAGTCTATGTGGCTGGAGAGACGTGAAGTGAGGATGCGTTCGAACAGTTTGCCTAAATGGCTAAGGAGGCTGATGGGGCGGTAGCTGTTGGGGTTATGGGGATCTTTTCCTGTTTTATGAATCATAGTAATGACTGCTGATTTCCAAGGTGAAGGGAAATGTCCGGTGGCAAGGCAGGTGGTAAGGGGGGTTGTCCAAGGTGCTGAAGGAAGGGAACAGGGGCTTCTTTAATCATTATAGTGTGGATGTTGTCTTCTCCGGGGGCTTTATTTCTCATTTTCTTAATGTGTTGTTGTATTTCTTTGGTTGTGACTGGGTTTGTGAGGGGGTGAGGCTCTGTTGTGGGGTGGATTATTAGGGTTTGTCTGCTGTTGTGCTTTGTTATTTCTGTGTCGACGTGATTTTTCCAGTTGTCATCAAAGTTTGGGTGGTCTGGGCAGGTGTGAATGGATTCCAGATGGTTCCTGAAAAGTGACGCTTTGTCTTTATTGTCAGTGATGATGATTCCTGCTGATTTGAGGGGGGGTGTATTGTTGTTGTTTTCGGTGTTGCCATTCAGAGATTTGATTTTTTGCCAGAATGTCCGGGGGTTTGTGTCTTGGTCCAGACGACGGTAGAAAGTGTTCCAGATTTTTTGACGGTGGATACTGAGTTGTGATTTAATGGTTGTTTGGAGGCGGTTTATTTCTGTTTTGGTTTGAGGTGATCGTGTTCGGATGTATTCCCTGTGGAGTTTTCGTCTTTGTCTGATGAGGTGGAGGAGGTGGGGGGGGTAGGGACTGTGTTGGGGGTTTTGCAGAATTTTGGGGTATAGTTTCTTCTCTGGCCTGTTTTAATAAGTTCCCTAGCAAGGTGGCTTGTTGATCCAAACTTTGGGGTGTGGGAGAGGTAGATATTTGGTTGATGTTCTTCAGTTTGTTTTCTATGGTTTGTCTGTAGATGTCCCAGTTGGCTACCCTATAGTTATATTGCTTAGTTGTGAATGGTTGGAGTTGAAAGGAGAAGGTGGTCAGGACAGGAAGGTGGTCGCTTGAAAGGTGGTTAGTAGTGGTGAAGCTGTGAAGTCTTGTAGCAAGGTCAGGGGTGCAGATAATAAGGTCCAAGATGTCTGTATTGCCGGTCTGTGGAGAGATGTAGGTTGGTTCATTTGTATTGATTATTGATAAGTTGGTGTCCTGGAGGATGTTCTATATATGTTTTATATATATATATATATGCAGGCTGCCCCCTGAGTTTTGTACCCTGGTCAGTGATGACGCCATCAATCATTTAGTTTAAGTTTTTAACTCGCTTTCATGGAAATTATGTTACACACATAACTTTTCTCCCCACAAACCTTTAACTTAGAATAAAAGAGATTTATCATTGGCTAAAAAAATCTAAAATTGGTTGATAAAGATATCTTATACATTTGTGATCTTTTTGATTTTAATGGTCAGCTATTTAATGATGAACAATTCCTTTACGTTAAGTCATTTACCTTTACATACAAAGATTTTAACTCTCTAATGACGGCTGTTCCCAAAGGATTGATTCACCTCATTAACATTAATTTACAATTCCAAGACTTACTGTGAAAAAAACCTACGTTAACAATTAACTGTATTGATTTCAAAAATAATAAGTGTAATAATAAACACATATGCAATGTCTTTTCTGCATAAAGGTGGATAAGTCTCAGGCTGTCCTGCTGTCCAAGAAGACCGAGAAGCCCGCCAAGAAGTAAAGTCTCATACCAGACTCTTAACAACACAAAGGCTCTTTTAAGAGCCACCCACTCCCACTGAAGAGACAATTTTCTATCATGAGTACCATGGAGAAAGCTATTGTTAGCAAAATAGGAGTCATGGTACCCCTTGAAAGGTACATAATATGGTCGTTAATCATCTATCCCGTAGGTTAAAGACACTCGAGCAATAGTGCGTTGATCATTGAAGTGTTCAGCTGCAATCCCCGATCGTATGCTCATGTAAGCCAGCCATAAAACAAAGTTTTTGTGTGTGAGGGAGGGAGAAGTTTCGACGAGTGGAAGTGAATAGCTCGTCATTACGCACAGAGATGACTGGGAAAGAATGATTTATCTTGGACAAATGTCAAAATGTTAGTTGCAGACCGAAAATAACATTAAGAAGAGTATTGACTACAATTTATAACATTCATGGGGCATTCTACCGAAAGTGTCCAAATTGCTATTCCCTGACATCAAAAGAACAAACAAAATGTGTTCCGTCATATATGGTTGCAAAGGTCTTTTTGTAAACTATTTAAACAAAAAAAAAAAAATGGGACAGAGATAACCAAAAAATATATTTAAAAAAAAATCTTTATTTTTTATTTAGGATAGGCCTACTTTCTATTGAGCTGTCCCTTGACCAGATCTCTAAAATTCAAGTCATGTAAACAACATCAAATTTTTTTTTAGATTATTTTTTTAAAAATGTGGTTTAACCCCCAGAACAACAATAATTTTCTACACGTAAGTAATGGACAAAACGTCTGCCCTCAAAATTAAGCTTTAAAACAATATTGAATTGATACTTTTTTAAGCTTTCACTGCATTAAATCTTTAAAACAACTTCAGACCTATCTAAAAACATTACATAACTTTTAACTTTCCTGAGCTCCTGCAGGAACAGACGCCTCTTGGAGAGCTTCCTTCTGTTCCAGGAGGGTTGAATAGATGTGAAGAGGATGAAAGCATTAAAGCAGGAGACGTCAACCATGTGGAAGAACAGGCTCACAGGCCAGCGGCATGTCTTCCTGCGGCAGGAGTATGTCCCACATGCAAAAGGTTAAAAAAAAGGGAAAAGCAATAAATAAATAAATGTGAACATGTTTTTACACATCCTGATTAAAAAATACAGAAAGAAATAAAGAAAATAGTTTATTGCTATATCACACAATAACATGAAATGAGTAACTAAAAAAAAAAAAAAAAAAAAAAAAAAGAGTTGTGTAATTACCTGGACCAGATGGTCGACACCCCCTTTACATCGGTTGTAGTCCAGGATAATTTTCGGTTTCCTGGATCCTGATGCTTCGACCTCTGACTCTCTGTGTCGTGTGCTTAGGAGGAGGACGTTTATGTTTTTTTTTAGGCACATATGACACGATTGCCTTGTTTTGAGCAAAGGCAAACAAAGATGAGGGAACATGTCTGCCCCTCATTTCAACCAGCTTTTGGGGGAGCTCAGGCTTGTTTGCCCGCACTGTCCCAACCAGGGCCATCTTGTTTTTCAGAAGCTCCTCAGCCAGGGGGAAGGAGTAAAGAAGTTGTTGGTTGTTACTGTGTAGCCCTGGAGGCCATCCGTGAGCTCCAGCACAACTCACATCCCCTGTTGACGTTCTGGTGGAGCAGAGCCAGACGTCCCCGTGTAGACCTGGAGCCTCAGCGCATACAACGTCTTAAAATCACAGAGGGCCCAGATCTTTGAGCCATACTTGGCTGACTTCGATGGCATATACTGGCGGAATGAGCAGCGGCCCCTAAATGGGACCAGCTGCTCATCAACACAGATATCCCTCCCTGGGTTGTACATCATGGGCAGCAGGCTGCTCCACCTGGCCCACAGATCGCGAACTGGGGCCAGCTTTTCTCTCCTATGGCGTTGTGGTCGGGAGAGTTTGTCGTCGAATCTTAGAGCCTGGTCAATTTGCATAAAGTGGTCCTTGGGCGTGGTAGCTGAAAAAATTGCTCTGCCTGTATCATTTTCCCACAAGCTTAAAACGGATTCGTGCTGAGATCTATACAGGCCAGCCAGAATAAGTATCCCCAAGTAAGCATGCAGCTCAATCATATCCAAATCTTTCCAGCTTTCCACTGACCTTTGGCCCTCCAGGTTGGTATAGCCCAGGACCAGCTGCAGGATGTCTTCTGGGAAAATGACATCAAAGGCACTCTGAGGATCCCTTATTCTTGCAACAGCAAAAAGCGTTGGCCCTGGGCTCAAAATGGCAGGCGGGTAATATGGCAGGATCTCGTGGTGTGATGGAGACCACAGGTTTGCTCCCTTTTTGGAGTTCCACTCAGTGCTGGACTGTGCTGCTGCCTCTACCTCCTCTTGGTCGTTGTCCTCTTCCCCTTCTTTGTCCTCCTCCATTACCTCCTCCATCTCCTCCTCCTCCTTCATCTCTTCATCCTCTGTCTCCTCCTTGTCCCTCAAGCTGCCGGGCCCAGGCAGGTACTCCTCCTCTGAAACCTCCTGGCTCCAAGGGGAGTCTGGGCTGCTAAGTTCCTCCTCGGTTTCTTCAGAGGCCTGAAGACATGCTAACACTGCCTGCTCCAAAGTTAGATGTCGCTTCATGGCTGCTCTTCTGGGAAATGACCAGCCAAGCTCTGATTTAGTTAAATACTTGCTTGATTAAAGGATTTTTTTTGTTTGAAGTTTAATTTTTTTATATATATCAAAGGAAATCGTAAGAGATCAAAAGGTAGCCTACACTCCCCAACAGACAGATGGCATAGAATGCTTTTGCAGCATTCTATGGGACCTAAAATGGAACCTTGAGGTGCACCGCAGGTGAAATGGAGGTGGAAGACGAGTGCTGACCTGTGGTGACCTTGAAAGTTCTGTTTAAAAGATAGGAATAAAACTAACTAAGTTCAGTGCCCATGATCCCCACCCAGGTTTTGAGGTGTTCCATTAAAATTCCATGATCAACTGTATAAAATGCAGCACTCAAATCTAAAAAAATAAAATAAAATTGTGACCTCTCCTCTGTCTGCAGCTAAAAAGAATGTCATTTGTTACTCTGAGGAGAGCAGTTTCTGCACTGTGTAACACTAAAACAGGACTGGAATTTCTCGAAGATGTAATTTTGGTTCATGAATGCTAAAATCTGGGATAAGACTACCTTCTCTAAAACCTTTGGTAAAATTGGAAGTTTGGCAATTGGCCTGTAATTACACAGAGCTGTAGGATTAAAATTTGTTGTATTTTTAGGTGGTTGGATCACAGCATTTTTAACATCAGATAAAAAGTTACCACTGAAAAGTGTTGATAAAAGCTAAAATACTGGGCCCAACTGTGTCAACAACATCCTTGAGAAATTCCGTGAGGATAAGTTAAGGCTGCAAGTCATTGGATTAATGTGAGACAGGATTTCTGATAGAATTGTCATAGAGATGGGGGTAAAACAGGTTAAATAATGTAGAATATGTCTGCTGGTTTCTAAAGTGAGGTCTGGGACGACAATCTGCTGTTTCGATGTCCTTTATTTTGTTTGTGAAAAATTCTAGAAATCTCTCACTGGCCTCCTTCGAGGCATCAATGAGAAGGGATAAGAAGGTATTTAAAACGGAGTCTAAAATTCTGAATAAATTTGAGCGGTTAGATGAAATTAATTTGGAATTAAATGATCTTCTTGCATTTTTAACTGCTTTTTGATAGTGTTTCATTGCGTCTTTCCATATTTCACAAGACACATGCAGGCCAGTTTTTTTCAATGCATGTCTTTTCTTCTGAAGTCCCTTTTTAAGTCCCTAGTTGTGCCATTCAACCAGGGCTGCTGGGTCTTTTTTTTTTGTTTGTTTGTTTTTTGTTTTTGTTTTATAAGGGGCCACAGCATCCAGAACAATTTTAAAGGCCTGAGAGACTTTGTCCTCAGGGTTAAAACCTGTATGAGTAGCAGTTAAAGAAGCAGTGTTAATAAGCTCAGAAAAATTGGCAACAGACATTGAGTTAAAAACCCTCAAAGGAATCGGTGTGTTGTTAAGAACAGGTGAAAACAACAAAACACCTCTGTGTTCTCAGCATGCAGGCCTGCTGGTTGTACCTAGGGTATCTAAAGCCACGTTTCCACCAAGCAGGCTGGTTCGGTTCGTCTCGGTACAGCATGCTTTTTGTGGTGTTTCCACTGACTCATCCCGGGACAGATCCCTAAAAACCGAGACGAGCCGACCAGCTTTTTTGGGACCCTTTCGTATGGGTGCCAGACTGAACCAATCCGCTCTCAGAAGGTGGAGCTACACACTGCAGATGTTGATTGGTCAAAAGAATCGTCACTTACCCCGACAGCGGCTGCATTTCTCCTGGCGGCTCACAGACTTCTCTGAAACAAAGCTGGATTGCACTTTGTAACAGAGAGTTACATGAAAATCACAGAGAGGACGAAATGCTGCATGTCTTCCATCCGTGTTCTTTGTTTACTGTGTCGCGTTTTGCTTTGTTGGATTTATTAGCGGGGTAAGCTGCAATGGTGTCGCGCTATTGTTTAACAGCTGTGGCTTCCTGCATCCGGCTTACATGCTGCCTACCACGAGAGGGCACAGTTTGCTGTAGAAATGCAAACGGGATCAGGCTTAACTGTACCAAACTGTACTGAACCAACCTGGACTGCTTGGTGGAAACGCAGCTTGAAAGTAGTATGGGCGGTCAAGCCTTTAGTTATCAGGCTCCACTTCTCTGGAATATTCTACCGGTTGAAGTCAGGGGGTCAGACACGGTCTCTACCTTTAAGAGTAGACTGAAAACTTTCCTTTTTGATAAAGCTTATAGTTAGAGCTGGATCAGGTGTGAACAAGCTTTTAGTCCTGCTGCTATAGGTTTAGACTGTCAAGGGAATCTGACACACAAGGCTTCTGTTTCCCTCTCTCCTGTATCTGTCAGTCAAACTTCTAATCCCATTGTCTCATTGTAGTTACTGACCATACAACTCTCTGTGAGTCTGAGTTTGTCTTTAAGGTTCCTCTGTTGCTGTGGACGGCCTGCTGCTGTGGACCCACAGTTTAACTCAATCACTGCTGCAATGCTGCGGACGCAACTATGGGCTGTGTCTGTCTCTCTCTCTCTGTCTCCGTCTCTCTGTATCTCCCTCTGACTCTCTGTCTCTCTCCCTCTCCCTCCCTCTGTTTCTCTCCCTTTCTCTCCCTGTCTCCCTCTCTGTCTGTCTCTCTCTCTGTCTGTCTCTCTCTCTCTGTCTCCCTCTCTCTGTATCTCCCTCTGACTCTCTGTCTCTCTCCCTCTGTCTCTCCTCTGTCTCTCTGTCTCCCTCTCTGTCTCCCTCTCCCTCTGTCTCTCTCTCCTCTATCTGTCCCTGTAACCACATCAGTCTCCTCAGATGTCTGTCTAACATGAGTCTGGTTCTGTCCGAGGTTTCTACCCGTTAAAGGGAAGTTGTTCCTCTCCATTGTAACTTGCTAAACGCTGCAAAGTGCTGTACTCATGGTGGATTAAGATGATATTAGAGTTCTTATCTTGTCTTGATGTTGGGTTTCTGTTAATGGAGTTAACGCAAGTTCAATGCAGGACACAGAAGTCATACGCCCAGCTGTGATCAGCTGACAGACTGATGTTCTAACCTACCCCCTCTCAACCAATCACAGCGTGTGTCTAACAACAAGGCGGTGTATTTAAATCAAGTCTTCATTCTCAGTTATTCCTGCTACCTCATTGTTGCTCAGCTGCTGCTGTCTCAATAATCCCACCTCAACCCCAGCCTCCTCCTATTTAGCCTCATGTATGTATCTTATTGATCTGTATGCATCCATTTGATCTGTATGCATGCGGGGGGTTTGCTATGCACTTCCTGGAAAGCTCAAGCAAGCTGCTCGGCTAACCCAGTGAGTACTCTGAAAAGCAAAGCTTTAATGCCAATTCTAACTGTATCCATTTGGCAATAAATGGTTAATCTATGATGAGAGTGTTCCTCACTGAAGTAAAAGTTTTATTAACATCAACAGGTCTAGACCTGTTAATGTTTCTGTAAAGTGTCATGAGATAACATTTGTTATGATTTGGCGCTATATAAATAAAGATCGATTGATTGATTGATTGATTGATTGATAAAACCAGGCTGAATAAAACTGGTTTTTGATCTGGCACACAGATATCCTTCCTATCAAAGTTGTAGGGGCTGAGACCATGGTGTAGATCAGATCAAGGGTATGACCTTTTCAATGGGTGGGAGCATCAATTGCCTGAATGAGGTCAAGTGACTCTAAGGTATCGGTAAAATCTCTACTGAAGGTCAGAGAGGGACAACAGATACGGAGACAATGCTCCTAAGATCATTTACTTCAGAAGATCAATAGTGAAGTCACTGCAAACAAAATTAACCTCTTTATAGTTTTCACGTATTACAGAAATTTGTGTGTTCAGCTGAGCACTGCAGGATCCTGGTGTGCGACAAATGCAGCTAGTTAATATGTTTTGGCTCTTTCAACCCAGATTTCAATGGTTACACATTCCATCAGAGTATCGATTACAGCTTTCATATTGTTGATAACTTTTAATAATTTGGTGTATTTGTGTATTAGGCACCTTCAGTTAAAAAATAAAATGACTGAGAGAGAACCCAAAAATAACTTGTTGAAATTCCTATGTAAAATCAACAATTTAATGTCCCTTGTGAAATCAGTCTGCTTTTTCATCTGTTGGCTGCACTGTGCCTCAAAGTAGCTGGTTCTGTATGGTGTAAGGAAGCTGTCAAAAAGAACGCATGCGTAATTAATGATTTGTATTTTTAATTTTAAAAATTCCTGTCAATAAAGTTATTTCACACAAAAATCTGCTGTCATATACGAAAGTCTGTGAAACCGGGTTCAGGTTAAAGTTGTTTTTATACAAGTGCAAAGTCTTATGAATACAACTCAACTTTCTACGACTATGAATTCGTCCCTACGAATACAAATCCAAGATCAAGAGTACGAATCGAAAAGTGCTGAAATTACGTCACTGAGGTCACAGGTCCCAGGAAAAGCAATCGATCTCCTTTAACCGCGCATGCCCAAGCCACAGAGGGAAACATGGAGCGGGATACGAATGGAGACAGCCTCCCGGGTGCCAGAGAAACACAACAGGTAAGGTTTATCATAACGTTTAGATTATATATAGTTACATAAAATAGAGGTATCTTAGAGCAGGGGTGTCAAACTCATTTCACATCGTGGGCCACATACGGCCTAGGGAGATGTTAAGTGGGCCGGACCATTAAAATTATACCATACTCTGGTATAAATAACCAGAATATCATGTACTTCCTTTGTTTTGGTGTAAAGAAGCAGAAGAACATTAGGAAAATATTGAAATTTAATGAACTATCCTTTTACAAAACATTTCATGCAACACCCCATATTTCCTTAGACAAATGTGCATTTTACTTTTATCATTCACATATATGCATTGCAACTGATTCCACTGCTTGTACAAAGGCACAAAACTTTAATTGGTACCGAAAAATATAGTAATGCACTTTAAGATTAAATGAGACTTTTAAAGAAAGGAATTTTCAAACCACTTACACATACGCATATAAAATCTAAATTTAATCCCTGTGTACACCTTACAAACTAAGGAGAGTGATTTTAAATGTGTAATAAAGAAAGTGTTCACCTGTCCTGTGAATCTGTAAACTTTGTACATGAAACATACAACACATATAATACATACTGAAAATGTATGGAGTTGTATGAACAGTAGAATTTCATCACATCACACTCTTTTGTTGTGAAGCTGCTGACTAGCATTTAAGTGCACATTTTTTTTAATCACCACAGTAAGGATTCATCTCCACAGAGCTTTATTCTTTCAATGCAAACAGTATCTAAGGCGGGATTTTAAAGGTGTTAGTCTAGTCTGGACTTGTTTGTGTTCCTGAAACTTGGCATCTTTTGGCCTGTACAAGTGCATCAACACCAGGTGTTATGTCCTGACTAGCTGTCACTTTCAGAATTTCATTTAAGTGCTTGTTTGTAAGCCTTGAACGCATTTTTGTTTTATTGATATTCATCACTGAAAAAATTTGTTCACAAAGGTAGGTTGTCCCAAACATGCACAAAATTTTAGCAGCCAGGGCTGTTAATTTGGGGTACCCTGGTAGTAGATACTGATAAAATTCTTCCAGACCTACAGAGGCAAATTTGCCCTTCAAATCTGCATCAAACTGCAAATCAATTATTTCTATTTGAATTTCGACCGGCAGATCAGAAGCTTTAACTGTGAAAGGTGAGTGAAAAACTGAAAATTCTATCTAAAGTTCACATAATACCTGAAAACGTTTCTCAAACTCCCGCAGTAGTCCTGCAATTTTGTCTTTGTACACTTTCACGTCCGCATCAGGTCTGGTCACACACACACACACAGTTGGATTTTTCATTTTCTCTTGAATAGTGCCTAAAGAGTCTGTGTGACTGTGTCCTCATATTGTTAAAACATTTGACAGTGTGTTTAGGTGGACGTCCTCATTTGGTCTCTACTAGTTTCTGAAGAGTCTGCTAAAATGTGTCCTCATATTGTAGGAAAATGTGACAGTGCGTTTATGTGGACTTCCTCATTTGGTGTCAACTAGTGTCTGAAGAGTATGTGTAACTGTGTCCTCATATTGTTAGAAAATGTGACAGTGTGTTTTGGTGGATGTCCTCATTTTGTCTCGTCTAGTGCCTAAAGAGTATGTGTGACTGTGTCCTCATATTGTTAGAATATGTGACAGTGTGTTTAGGTGGATGTCCTCATTTGGTCTCAACTAGTGTCTGAAGAGTATGTGTGACTGTGTCCTCATATTGTTACAACATTGACAGTGTGTTTTGGTGGATGTCCTCATTTGGTCTCTACTAGTTTCTGAAGAGTCTGCTTAACTGTGTCCTCATATTGTAGGAAAATGTGACAGTGCGTTTATGTGGACTTCCTCATTTGGTGTCAACTAGTATCTGAAGAGTATGTGTAACTGTGTCCTCATATTGTTAGAAAATGTGACAGTGTGTTTTGGTGGATAGTCCTCCTTTTGTCTCGTCTAGTGCCTGAAGAGTATGTGTGACTGTTCCCTCATATTGTGAAGAATGTGACAGTGTGTTTAGATGGATGTCCTCATTTTGTCTCAACTAGTGTCTGAAGAGTATGTGTGACTGTGTCCTCATATTGTTAGAACATGTGACAGTGTATTTAGGTGGATGTCCTCATTTGGTCTCAACTAGTTTCTGAAGAGTCTGCGTAACTGTGTCCTCGTATTGTGAAAAATGTGACAGTGTGTTTAGGTGGATGTCCTCATTTGGTCTCAACTTGTGTCTGAAAAGTATCTGTAACTGTGTCCTCATATTGTTAGAAAATGTGACAGTGTGTTTAGGTGGATTTACATTTTCACTTGTCTAGTGCCTAAAGAGTCTGTGTGACTGTGTCCTCATATTGTTAGAACATGTGACAGCATGTTTAGGTGGATGTCCTCATTTGGTCTCCACTAGTGTCTCAAGAGTCCGTGTATCTTTTTCCTCATATTGTTAGAACATGTGACAGTGTGTTTTGGTGGATGTTGTCATTTGGTCTCCACTAGTGTCTGAAGAGTGTATGTAACTGTTTCCTCATTTTGTTAGAACATGTGACAGTGTTTTGGTGGATGTCCTCATTTGATGTCAACTAGTTTCTGAGGTCTTTGTGACTGTGTCCTCATATTGTTGGAACATGTGACAGTGGGTTTTGGTGGGCTTCCTCATTCGGTGTCAACTGGTGTCCGAACAGTGTGTGTAACTGTGTCCACATATTGTTAGAAAATGTGACAGTGTGTTTAGGTGTATGTTCTCATTTGGTCTCAACTAGTTTCTGAAGAGTCTGAGTAACTGTGTCCTCATATTGTTAGAACATGTGACAGTGTGTTTAGGCTGACTTCCTCATTTGGTCTCAACTAGTGTCTGAAGAGTATGTGTAACTATGTCCTCATATTGTTAGAAAATGTGACAGTGTGTTTAGGTGTATGTTCTCATTTGGTCTCAACAAGTTTCTGAAGAGAATGTGTGACTTTGTCCTCATATTGTGAGAACATGTGACAGTGTGTTAAGATGGATGTCCTCATTTGGTCTCAATTGGTGCCTGAAGAGTCAGTCTAACTGTGACCTCATATTGTTAGAACATGTGACAGTGTATTTAGGTGGACGTCCTCATTTGGTTTCAACTAGTTCCTGAAGAGTCTGAGTAACTGTGTCCTCAAATTGTGAGAAAATGTGACAGTGTGTTTAGGTGGATGTCCTCATTTGGTCTCAACTTGGTCTGAAAAGTATATGTAACTGTGTCCTCATATTGTTTAAACATTTGACAGTGTGTTTAGGTGGATGTCCTCATTTGGTCTCATCTAGTGCCTAAAGAATATGTGTGACTGTTTCCTCATTGTTAGACCATGTGACAGTGTGTCTTGGTGGATGTCCTCATTTGGTCTCAACTAGTGTCTGAAGAGTGTGTGTAACTGTGTCCTCATATTGTTAGAAAATGTGACAGTGTGTTTTGGTGGATGTCCTTATTTGGTCTCAACTCGTGTCTGAACATTCTGTGTAAGTCTGTCTTCATATTGTTAGAACATGCGACTGTGTTTTTAGGTGGATGTCCTCATTTGGTCTCGTCTAGTGCCTAAAGAGTATGTGTGACTGTGTCCGCATATTGTTTAAACATTTGAAAGTGTGTTTAAGTGGACATTCTCATTAGGTGTCAACAAGTGTTTGAAGAGTATGTGTAACTGTGTCCTCATATTGTTAGAACATGTGACAGTGTGTTTAGGTGTATGTTCTCATTTGGTCTCAACTAGTTTCTGAAGAGTCTGAGTAACTGTGTCCTCATATTGTTAGAACATGTGACAGTGTGTTTAGGCTGACTTCCTCATTTGGTCTCAACTAGTGTCTGAAGAGTCTGTGTAACTATGTCCTCATATTGTTAGAAAATGTGACAGTGTGTTTAGGTGTATGTTCTCATTTGGTCTCAACAAGTTTCTGAAGAGAATGTGTGACTTTGTCCTCATATTGTGAGAACATGTGACAGTGTGTTAAGATGGATGTCCTCATTTGGTCTCAATTGGTGCCTGAAGAGTCAGTCTGACTGTGACCTCATATTGTTAGAACATGTGACAGTGTATTTAGGTGGACGTCCTCATTTGGTTTCAACTAGTTCCTGAAGAGTCTGAGTAACTGTGTCCTCAAATTGTGAGAAAATGTGACAGTGTGTTTAGGTGGATGTCCTCATTTGGTCTCAACTTGGTCTGAAAAGTATATGTAACTGCGCCTCATATTGTTAAAACATTTGACAGTGTGTTTAGGTGGATGTCCTCATTTGGTCTCATCTAGTGCCTAAAGAATATGTGTGACTGTTTCCTCATTGTTAGACCATGTGACAGTGTGTCTTGGTGGATGTCCTCATTTGGTCTCAACTAGTGTCTAAAGAGTGTGTGTAACTGTGTCCTCATATTGTTAGAAAATGTGACAGTGTGTTTTGGTGGATGTCCTTATTTGGTCTCAACTCATGTCTGAACATTCTGTGTAAGTCTGTCTTCATATTGTTAGAACATGCGACTGTGTTTTTAGGTGGATGTTGTCATTTGGTCTCGTCTAGTGCCTAAAGAGTATGTGTGACTGTGTCCGCATATTGTTTAAACATTTGAAAGTGTGTTTAAGTGGACATCCTCATTAGGTGTCAACAAGTGTTTAAAGAGTATGTGTAACTGTGTCCTCATATTGTTAGAACATGTGACAGTGTGTTTAGGTGTATGTCCTCATTTTGTCTCAACTAGTGTCTGAAGAGTCTGTGTAACTGTGTCCTCATATTGTTAGAAAATGTGACAGTGTGTTTAGGTGGATTTACATTTTCACTTGTCTAGTGCCTAAAGAGTCTGTGTGACTGTGTCCTCATATTGTTAGAACATGTGACAGCGTGTTTAGGTGGATGTCCTCATTTGGTCTCCACTAGTGTCTGAAGAGTCCGTGTATCTTTTTCCTCATATTGTTAGAACATGTGACAGTGTGTTTTGGTGGATGTTGTCATTTGGTCTCCACTAGTGTCTGAAGAGTGTATGTAACTGTTTCCTCATTTTGTTAGAACATGTGACAGTGTTTTAGGTGGATGTCCTCATTTGATGTCAACTAGTTTCTGAGGTCTTTGTGACTGTGTCCTCATATTGTTGGAACATGTGACGGTGTGTTTAGGTTGATGTCCTCTTTTTGTCTCAACTGGTGTCTGAAGAGTCTGTGTAACTGTGTCCTCATATTGTTAGAAAACGTGACAGTGCGTTTAGGTGGATGTCCTCATTTGGTGTCAACTCGTGTCTGAAGAGTCCGTGTATCTTTTTCCTCACATTGTTAGAACATTTGACAGTGTCTTTAGGTGGATGTCCTCATTTCATCTCATCTGGTGCCTAAAGAGTATGTGTGACTGTGTCCTCATATTGTTAGAACATGTGACAGTGTGTTTAGGTGGATGTCCTCATTTCGTCTCCACTAGTGTATGAAGAGTCCGTGTATCTTTTTCCTCATATTGTTAGAACATTTGACAGTGTGTTTAGGTGGATGTCCTCATTTGGTCTCATCTAGTGCCTAAAGAGTATGTGTGACTGTGTCCCCATATTGTTAGAACATGTGACAGTGTGTTTAGGTGGATGTCCTCATTTCGTCTCCACTAGTGTATGAAGAGTGTGTAACTGTGTCATTATATTGTTAAAACATTTGACAGTGTGTTAAGGTGTATGTCCTCATTTGGTCTCAACTAGTTCCTGAAGTGTCTTCGTAACTGTGTCCTCATATTGTAAGAAAATGTGACAGTGGGTTTAGGTGGACTTCCTCATTTGATGTCAACTAGTGTCTGAAGAGACTGTGTAACTGTGTCCTCATATTGTTAGAAAATGTGACAGTGTCTTTTGGTGGATGTCCTAATTTGGTCTCCACTAGTTCCTGAAAAGTCTGCGAAACTGTGTCTTCATATTGTTAGAACATGTGACAGTGTGTTTAGGTTGATGTCCTCTTTTTGTCTCAACTGGTGTCTAAAGAGTCCGTGTATCTCTTTCTTTATATTGTTAGAACATGTGACAGTGTGTTTTGGTGGATGTTGTCATTTGGTATGAACTAGTGTCTGAAGAGTTAATATAACTGTGTCCTCATATTGTTAGAACATTTGACTGTGTGTTTAGGTGGATGTCCTTATTTCGTCTCAACTAGTGTCTGAAGAGTCTGTGTAACTGTGTCCTCATATTGTTAGAACATGTGACAGTGTGTTTAGGTGGATGTCCTCGTTTGATCTCAACTAGTTTCTAAAGAGTCCCTGTTTCTATGTCCTCATATTGTTAAAACATTTGACAGTGTGTTTTGGTGGATGACCGCATTTGGTCTCCACTAGTTCCTGAAGAGTCTGCGTAACTGTGTCCTTACATTGTAAGAAAATGTGACAGTGGGTTTAGGTGGACTTCCTCATTTGATGTCAACTAGTGTCTGAAGAGTCAGTGTAACTGTGTCCTCATATTGTGAGATATTGTGACAGTGGGTTTAGGTTGATGTCCTCTTTTTGTCTCAACTGGTTTCTGAAGAGTCTGCGTAACTGTGTCCTCATATTGTTAGAACATGTGACAGTGTGTTTTGGTGGATGTTGTCATTTGGTGTCAACTAGTGTCTGAAGAGTTAATGTAACTGTGTCCTCATATTGTGAGAACATGTGACAGTGTGTTTAGGTGGATGTCCTCATTTGATCTCAACTAGTTTCTAAAGAGTCTGCGTTACTTTGTCCTCATTTTGTAAGAAAATGTCACAGTGCATTTAGGTGGACTTCCTCATTTGATGTCAACTAGTGTCTGAAGAGACTGTGTAACTGTGTCCTCATATTGTAAGAAAATGTGACAGTGTGTTTTGGTGGATGTCCTTATTTGGTCTCCACTAGTTCCTGAGGAGTCTGCGCAACTGTGCCCTCATATTGTTAGAACATGTGACAGTGTGTTAAGGTTGATGACCTCTTTTTGTCTCAACTGGTGTCTGAAGAGTCCGTGTATCTTTTACCTTATATTGTTAGAACATGTGACAGTTTGTTTTGGTGGATGTTGTCATTTGGTGTCAACTAGTGTCTGAAGAGTTAATGTAACTGTGTCCTCATATTGTTAGAACATGTGACAGTGTGTTTTGGTGGATGTTGTCATTTGGTGTCAACTAGTGTCTGAAGAGTTAATGTAACTGTGTCCTCATATTGTTAGAACATGTGACAGTGTGTTTAGCTGGACTTCCTAATTTTGTCTCAACTAGTGTCTGAAGAGTCCGTGTTTCTGTGTCCTCATATTGTTAGAACATTTGACAGTGTGTTTAGGTGGATGTCCTCGTTTGGTCTCAACTAGTGTCTGAAGAGTCCGTGTTTCTGTGTCCTCATATTGTTAGAACATTTGACAGTGTGTTTAGGTGGATGTCCTCGTTTGGTCTCAACTAGTTTCTAAAGAGTACGTGTTTCTGTGTCCTCATATTGTTAGAACATTTGACAGTGTGTTTAGGTGTATGTCCTCATTTGGTCTCAACTAGTTCCTGAAGAGTCTGCGTAACTTTGTCCTCATTTTGTAGGAAAATGTGACAGTGCGTTTAGGTGGACTTCCTCATTTGATGCCATCTAGTGTCTGAAGAGACTATGTAACTGTGTCCTCATATTGTTAGAACATGTGACAGTGTGTTTTGGTGGTTGTCCTCATTTGGTCTCCACTAGTGTCTGAAGAGTGTGTTACTGTGTCATCATATTGTTAGAACAACTAATAATTGTTTCATAGCTAAAACTACAAAGGCCTAGTGGTTAAAGGGACTTTAAAAGTCCCAATAGTAATAAAAGGAAGTAATTCCTAGGTTATTGTTGAAAGACATGCCTTATCCTCTGCCTGTTAAGCTCTCTTTGCGTCGCTTTAACTTCTCTGCTACGCTACTCTTTAAGGAGGAGGAACTGTTATGGGACAATGTCTCCAGACACACACACACTCCAGTAAGCAAAGGTTCAACCCCTGTCCTCAGCTTTATAGAGAGAGTTTTATCATTCTCTTTTTAGTTCCCGGTAGTCCTTTGCATCCCACGTGTTGTCCTGGCCCACATCCTTATTAATAAAACCGTACAGCAAGCAAAATCACACACACATGTTGATGCTCAGGCTTGATAACTTTCCTTTGCTTATCTGTTTTTTGGCGTTGTATCAATCCTCCTCCATAGTAGACTAATCTATTGTAGGTTATAATTAGGTTATAATAGTAGGTCAATCCTGGTCCTTGAAGATATAACCAACACTTCCAGGCATCTTCCATATTGATCCTTTTTCTTTCTCAAGGGTCCTTTCTGTGTAGCCCGGTCTGACCTGTTTCTTGTGCTTCCCTGTCGCACCTGCCTCTCTTAAAGTCTCTGCTCCTTTCTGCCAGCTACACATTGCAGAGTCAGGTCCAGCCAGCATCAGCTGTCAGTCATTGCCTTAATTATGTGCATAGGAGGTCCTATCAGATAAATTTAATGACACTTAAGCCACACTTTTAAACCACAAGTCATAAAAAATAGTGCATAATTAATAAAAACTCACTGTGACACATTGGGAAATGGGTATGGTTTATTTTGGCAGTTTTTGTTTGGAGAGGTGTGATAGCACAATAGCTCTGTACTTGCCTGCTTTTGAGCAGTACCATGTGGTACTACTGTGCTAATGCTCTATACTGTGTCTTTCAAAGGCTCAAGAACTGAGATTTCTGAGGACTCAAGCCGTGCACTTGACTCAACAATGCTGGGTAACATGGACATTTCTGCCTCACCCAACCTGGACAACATGGGGGACACTCAAAAAAAAATACTGGCATCAGTCAACAAAGAAATGGTGGAATATTAAAGGCACCCCCCAAAAAGTTTGTTGTGATTAATTATGATAAAAAAGATGCATTCTTCTTGTGCATGGCAGTATATGGGCATGTGCTTTTATCATAATACATATTGTTACTCATTCCTCTAGATTCCCAGAGAAACTTAGTACTCAAGGTTTCATCAACATCCTCTAATGGAACGGTTTTGTTTAGAGCTAGGTGATGGTACTTATATACTTATATAGCACTTTTCAAGTCTTTCACCCAATCACACGACATTCACACACTGGTTGTGGTCTGGTTCTATGGCATGAGCCATCAGTCATATCTAATCCATTCACTCAAACTCCACTGAAAACCAGTGTATCCTAATCTGCATTGTTGACTTTAGTAAAGCCTTTGTTTGAGTTTTAAGAGATTTTCTTTTTTCCCACTTATTACAGCTAGGAAGGGGAGAAGCAGGTGGACCATTGAGGAGGTGAAGGCAGTTGAAAGGCACATGTCACATTTCATCACAAGTTTTAAAGTACCAGGTAAAAGTGACTGTGAATCCTGCCTCAAGGCTGAGGCATGGGCTCTGAAAAACAGAGATTGGGCTGCTATCAAGTTCTACATTCACAACAGAATCATATCATTAAGAAGGAAGATGAATAGATAAAACTAAATAAAGGAAAAATGTGGCCCAGGTTGAGTTCATATAAGGTTGAATTTTTTTTGCTCTTTTTTGTTGTTGCCATTTTTAGATTTCTATGTTGCTCGGTGCTGCAAAATGCTTGGAATAATCAGCATGTTTTTTTTTCCTTCAATCCCCATTCTCCTGGTTCAGTTTCATCCTGTGAGAAAGTTTCAGATAAACCGTTCTTTGGAATTGTTACATCCAGGCATATACACAACATTCTTTTAACTGTGTGTTGTTTGGCTGTTATTTTGCCTTCCAAGTTTAGAATGCATTCTAGTCAGTCAGTACATCTGAGTTACTGGCTTGAAGGAAACAAAGCTAGGTTTGAATATTTTGTGGTCTACATATGTAAATGTACATATGCTAACAATTAAAAATTCAAAAAGTTAGATAGTCATTCAAGTTTTTATTTGCATCAACGAATACTTCAACTGGTATAAATGCAATACAATTATAACATTTTAAAAGTAAACTGACCACATTTTTAGCTGTCAACTTAAAAGTTGCCTCATTCAGGTCAGTTTTACCAAGTTTAGTCAGGCAACTCACTATTTAATTGTTTATTGTAGCAGCAAGCAGATGTATGTTTGGTGCCCAGGCTCTGGCCCCATCACTCCTCACAGTTAAGTTGATAATCGCAATCCCTGAGCCTACAGGTGGATGCTGGGATGGTGGTGGGGATGAAAGAACATGCAGCAGTACAAATGCAGGGCAGCAGAGACATTGACAGGCAGAGGGAGAGATGGGACATTCCCAGATTAAATAGACCACCAAATTAAGAGACAAAGGATGTAATTGGAAGATGGTTATGAAGAGTGGGACACAGGATATGTGCATAGCAGTGCAACTTGAGTTGTCTGCCTGAACTAGCTCACAGGCTTCGCTCCATTTGTGTTAATTGGAACATCAAAAAAATATTTTAGAGTTAATGTTTGCCCCTCCATGAGTGAGCTACCACCTTATCGTGGTGGAGGGGTTTGCGTGTCCCAATGATCCTAGGAGCTAAGTTGTCAGGGGCTTTATGCCCCTGGTAGGGTCTCCCATGGCAAACAGGTCCTAGGGGAGGGGCCAGACAAAGTGTAGCTCACACAGACCCCTTATGATGAGTACAAACAATGGTTTTACGTTTCCCTTGCCCGGACGTGGGTCACCCCTCCTGGAGCCAGGCCTGGGGGTTGGGCTCGATGGCGAGCGCCTGGTGGCCGGGCCTGTTCCCATGGGGCCCGGCCGGGCACAGCCCGAAGAGGCAACGTGGGACCCCCTTCCCGTGGACTCACCACCCGCAGGAGGGGCCATAGGGGTCGGGTGCAGTGTGAGTTGGGCGGCAGCCGAAGGCAGGGACCTTGGCGGTCTGATCCTCGGCTGCAGAAGCTAGCTCTAGGGACGTGGAACGTCACCTCTCTGGTGGGGAAGGAGCCTGAGCTGGTGCGGGAGGTTGAAAGGTTCCGGCTAGACATAGTCGGCCTCACCTCAACGCACAGCAAGGGCTCTGGATCCAGCCTTCTCGAGAGGGGTTGGACTCTCTTCTACTCTGGAGTTGCCGATGGTGAGAGGCGGCGGGCTGGGGTGGCGATACTCGTTGCCCCCAGGCTCGGTGCCTGTACGTTGGAGTTCACCCCGGTGGACGAGAGGGTAGCCTCCCGGCATCTCAGGAGGGGGAAGCAGTGCACTGTAAACACTGTGCTCAGTGGAGACGGTGCGCTGCTGACCTCGACTCGGGATGTTGTGGATCGGTGGAAGGAATACTTCGAAGACCTCCTCAATCCCACCGGCACGTCTTCCTTGGAGGAAGCAGGGTCTGGGAATGATGGGTGGGCTCGTCCATCTCTGGGGTTGAAGTCGCCGAGGTGGTTAAAAAGCTCCTCGGTGGCAGGGCCCCGGGGGTGGATGAGATCCGCCCAGAGTTCCTTAAGGCCCTGGATGTTGTGGGTCTGTCGTGGCTGACACGACTTTGCAACATCGCGGGGACATCGGGGGTAGTGCCTCTGGATTGGCAGACCGGGGTGGTGGTCCCCCTTTTTAAGAAGGGGGACCGGAGGGTGTGTTCCAACTACAGGGGGATCACACTCCTCAGCCTCCCTGGTAAGGTCTCTTCGGGGGTACTGGAGAGGAGGGTCCGTAAGATCGTTGAACCTCGGATTCAGGAGGAGCAATGTGGTTTTCGTCCTGGCCGTGGAACTGTGGACCAGCTCTATACCCTCAGCAGGGTTCTTGAGGGTGCATGGGAGTTTGCCCAACCTGTCCACATGTGTTTTGTGGACTTGGAGAAGGCATTCGACCGTGTCCCTCGGGGAGTCCTGTGGGGGGTTCTCCGTGAGTATGGGGTGTCGGGCTGCTTGTTACGAGCTACGTTCCCTGTACGACCGGTGCCAGAGCTTGGTCCGCATTGCTGGCAGTAAGTCGGACTCGTTTCCAGTGAGGGTTGGACTCCGCCAGGGCTGCCCTTTGTCACCGATTCTGTTCATAACTTTTATGGACAGAATTTCTAGGCGCAGCCAGGGTGTCGAGGGGGTCCGGTTTGGTGACCTCAGGATTGGATCACTGCTTTTTGCAGATGATGTGGTCCTGTTGGCTTCATCAAGCCGTGACCTTTAACTCTCTCTGGAGCGGTTCGCAGCCCAGTGTGAAGCGGCTGGGATGAGAATCAGCACCTCCAAATCTGAGTCCATGGTCCTCAGCCGGAAAAGGGTGGACTGCCCTCTCCGGGTCGGGGATGAGATCCTGCCCCAAGTGGAGGAGTTTAAGTATCTCGGGGTCTTGTTCACGAGTGAGGGAAGGATGGAGCGAGAGATCGGCAGGCGGATCGGTGCGGCGTCCGCAGTAATGCGGACTCTGCACAGGTCTGTCGTGGCGAAGAGGGAGCTGAGCCGGAAGGCGAAGCTCTCTGTTTACCGGTCGATCTTCGTTCCCACCCTCACCTATGGTCATGAGCTTTGGGTAGTGACCGAAAGAACAAGATCGCGGGTACAAGCGGCCAAAATGAGCTTCCTCCGTAGGGTGGCCGGGCTCTCCCTTAGAGATAGGGTGAGAAGCTCGGCTATCCGGGAGGAGCTCGGAGTAGAGCCGCTACTCCTCCTCGTTGAGAGGAGCCAGATGAGGTGGCTCGGGCATCTGATGAGGATGCCTCCCGGACGCCTCCCTGGTGAGGTGTTCAGGGCACGTCCCACCGGGAGTAGACCCCGGGGCAGACCCAGGACACGCTGGAGAGACTACATCTCTCGGCTGGCCTGGGAACGTCTTGGGATCCCCCCGGAAGAGCTGGCTGAAGTGGCTAGGGAGAGGGAAGTCTGGGCTTCCCTGCTTAGGCTGCTGCCCCCGCGACCCGACCCCGGATAAGCGGAAGAAGATGGATGGATGGATGGATGTTTGCCTATTAGTTGGATATTTAGTTGGATATTTCACACATGTAGCAGAAGCCTAGTTAAAGAAATACTCTACTTTTACTAGTCTTTAGAAGTCGTGTACACCTGAAAAATGTGTGTGTCCAGGGGTTTCAAATTTGACATAAACCTGAAATATCTGTGTGTGATGGTTTGTCTCTTATATGTCACAAAAACATGACGGTGTCCTCAAAAGTAGCAGAACAGTCAGGCTTGACCAAAATATTGCTCTAGCCAAAATCTCAACATATACTTGTTCCTGGGGTCAAAGAAAGTAAAGCTTTTGGTCCCCAGGTCTCTAGGAGCTTGGCAAAGGCGTGTCCTCATTTTTCACAGATTAGTCAAACGTCCTGATATATGCTATAAACACGTATTTGTGTGTTTGATGTGCTAAAGTTCTCAGCTTTCTGTGGATGTATGTATGTATGTGTGTGTGTGTGTGTTTCATTTGTTGGAGTCCTCAGGCTCCTTAAGACCAGACACAGCAGTTCTGTGTTTATGTGCTTGTTTATGTGTGTGTGTGTGTGTGTGTGTGTGTGTGTGTGTGTGTGTGTGTGTGTGTGTGTGTGTGTGTGTGTGTGTGTGTGTGTGTGTGTGTGTGTGTGTGTGTGTGTGGGTGTGTGTGTTTGTGTTTGTGTATGTTGCTACAGCCTATAGCTCACTGAGGAGCATGTTTCTGAGGTTGATTTTAGCAGCATTGAGGACTGAGAGTCAGTTCTATTTCGTATAGGCTTCGCCCTTTAAGGCTATCGCTAGTGGGTTCACCCTCGTGCGTCAGCGCAGCACTGAAAAACCTTGGTCCACGCCCACCCACGTGATGAGCCTCCCGTGTTACCTGCCTATAAATAGCCGCAGGTTCATACAATCTGCTCCCTCTTTTTCTTCAGCCTCATGAAGCAGCACTAGAAGAACAACAGTAGCAGCAGGTATAGCTTCGTCGGAGACCGTCAGAGTCCTGCCCTGGCCCAGAGCACGCCGTGCAAGCGCTGACTTTGCCCGAGAAGTGCCTGTACTGCAAGCTGTTATCCCCAGTGGAGAAGCAGCATCGGGTGGATTTTTTCATAGACGCTGCTGAGGATGATTTCACTGTCGCCGACACTTGCAGTCTGGAGGAAGCCATCAACCTACTCACAGGGCCGGGATGAAGTCAGCCCTGAGGAGGAACTGTCAGTCTCACTCCAGCTGGAGGAGACTGACTTCGAGGATGAGCACGTGGGGGCTCGCTCAGGTTTTGCTGGGGTCCCCCTGTGGTCGACCACCTCTCTGCTGGTCATCGGAGCACTCGTCCAGGAGCTTCCCGGCATCATCGAGAGGACAGCAGCATACAAAGTTCTCTCCGTGCCAGCTGCTCCGGCTCTGGCTGAACTTGATGATATGGCGGGCTGTTTTTGCAGCAGCGCACATGGCCCGCCGTGAGCCCACCTGGCCACGTTTTCCTGCCATTATCCCTTACCAGTCCGGGCCCGTGACTGAACCAAGGAAGCTTCAGGCACCGGTGGCTACATAAGCTCCCATCACTAGAGTCGAGGGGCTCACGGATGAGGGCTTCCCGCCTGTTCCTCCATTAGATCCAGGCCTGGCGGCTGTCTTCAGGGTTCGACCGAACCTAATTTGCGGCCAACGACAGGCCCTCCCCTCTCCCCGGGCCCAGATCACAGATCATTTTCACAGACAGGTCCCACCAGTGTGCCAGCCAGGCGTCAGCAGTAACTAACAACATCACTCTGCTGGCGTACTCCATTACGCAGACAGCAGCGGAGCCTGAGTAGCTGACTGAACGAGCAGAGGAGCTTAGCAAGGCAGCGAGCGTGATAATCCCGCTCTGCGCCTCCGTAGTGATGGCATCAGCCCGCGTCATGGCCTCGCAGCACCAGATACACCGCAACATGTGGCTCGGTCTGTCCATCTCGATCCCTGAGCAAGTTAAGAAGGAGCTGCTGGAGGGCCCCACCTCCGCTGACGCGCTGTTCGGCCAGCATCTGCATTCTCTTGTTGAGCACATGCAGAAGACGTCAGAGGAACAGAAGATCTGGAGGTATGTGGCCGGCTCTCAGCGCCCAGCGGGTCGCTTGGTCACGCTCAGCGTTTATTTGTGCATCATAGAGAGCACTTGCAGGGGCGCCCTCTCTCTGCTCAGCGCCTGTCACATTGGTTGTGTGAGGCTATTTCACAGACTTATGTTTCATCTGGAGCGCATCAGAGCACTCTACGAGAGGAATTTCCTCCTCTGTGGCTTTGCACAGTGGGATGTCAGTGGAAGATATCTGCGCTGCAGCATCTTGGTCTTCCTCATGTTCATTTGTTTGGTTTTGAGGGATGTCTCTCTCTCTTCTCTATCTCCCACTCTGTGCTAGGAATCCTATCAGAGTGACAGTTAAGGACATGAATGGATTCATTCTGGTCTTGGATGAGACAGATGTGTTATTGGGTCTGTTCTGGTCATTGTTTGACTGTTACAATGCGTAACGGTCGTCTTCTCTGCTTTTCAGCAACAGACCAGCAGAGTCAGCCCTTATGGATCATGAATATTCATTATCTGGAGGCTGATAAGGAACACATCATCAGGCAGTTGGCTTTGCGCAGTTTGCGTATACAGGGCACAGGAGTTCACATGATACAGAATTCTGTGAATGGACTTGACTGGACCTGAGTTTATTGTTGGAAGCTTTAATGTTGGGATTTTTGGATGAGGACCCAGTGAGGCATTGACTACATCCTGCTTCGCCTTTAACCCACTAGCGATAGCCTTAAAGGGCGAAGCCTATACTCATAGAATCTGGAGTTACAATACGTAACTATTGTTTGCTATCAATCATTGAGTGTGTATAATTGTGTTATTTTAATACTTTTTGAGCAGCAGATCATAAACATCAAAACCACGCAAAAAAAAAAAAATCACTTTAGCATTAAGTGTTTTTTGATCTTATTTTGTTAGATACTCCTTCCCATACCACCGTGCTGTCTTTAAATCACACCTCCTCTCACTCGCAGATCTTCTATCAGATGTGTGTATGAGGCTGTGATTCTACTCTGTTTTCACCATCTTGGTGTTTGTGTGCTTTAAAGTCGACTGATGGATCGCTTGTAAAGGATGCGGACTTGTTGGCGAGTGGTCGTCTCTGCTCATCTTGATCAGGGCAAACGCAGCAGAAGAGAAACTGATTCAGCAGAGGGCGCTGATCTACCAGGAACATCGAAATCCACACAGACGACAGAAAGGAGAGGAGGAAGAAAAGCGCTGCCTCGGAGCTCTGGCACGTCCTCATGCAGTGTTTAATGCAGCGAGCAGTGTGTCTCAGCTTCACACAACAACAACAGAGCCTCACCCCCTCACAAACCCAGTCACAACCAAAGAAATACAACAACACATCAAGAAAATGAGAAATAAAGCCCCCGGAGAAGACAACATCCACACTATAATGATTAAAGAAGCCCCAGTTCCCTTCCTTCAGCACCTTGGACAACTCTTCACCACCTGCCTTGCCACCGGACATTTCCCTTCACCTTGGAAATCAGCAGTCATTACTATGATTCATAAAACAGGAAAAGATCCCCATAACCCCAACAGCTACCGCCCCATCAGCCTCCTTAGCCATTTAGGCAAACTGTTCGAACGCATCCTCACTTCACGTCTCTCCAGCCACATAGACTCTATCGGACTCATTGCTCTACATCAAGCTGGATTCAGGAAAAACAGAACTACTACAGACAACATTCTCCGTTTATCAGAGGACATCTACCGCAATCTCAACAAAAAACAAATAACCCTGGCAATATTCTTTGACATTGAAAAAGCATTTGATAAGGTATGGCATAATGGACTTATTTACAGACTACTCGACAATAACCTCAAACTCCCCAAACCCACTCAATCCATCATTTCAAGCTTCCTCAATAACAGGCAAATAAAGGTCAAAATCTCCACCTCCATTTCAACCCCCTTCACACCACAAGCTGGCGTTCCTCAAGGTTCCGTCCTCAGTCCCCTTCTCTTCCTCATCTACATCTCCGACATCTATTACCCTCCACCCACCATAGCCAAAGTCTCACAGTTTGCTGATGACCTCTGTTACTGGACCACCTCAAAATCCCCACAGCTCGCAGCTTCCAAATTACAACACTGCATCACCGAAGTACAAGAATGGACTAACCTCTGGAGAATCTCACTCAACCCCATAAAAACACAGGCTGTCATCTTCACCAGAAACCCTCGCTTTCAGACTACCCACATCAACCTCACACTCAATACCCAGACAATAAACCTCAGCCAGGAGGCAACTTTTCTTGGAGTCACATTCCAAAGCAACATGAAATGGACCAAACATATCAGTAACCTGGAACAAAAAGGCAACAACCGACTCAACCACCTTAAAGCCCTCTGCGGAAAGCATGGCGCATCACCCTCCACAGTCATCAAAGTCTACCTATCATACATCAGACCGTTATTCGAATACTCCATTCCTGCTTGGATCACCATCTCCAATCACCAACTCCACCGCCTGCAATTAATCCAAAATAAAGCACTCAAACTGGCCCACAGACTTCCATCATACATCAACAACCATAATGTCCACTCCATATCGGGCATTAAAACAATTAAACAACGTCACCAAACAATAGCCTGCAAGTTTCTATCATCTGCCATAAATAACCCCGCCCTGAGGAAAACTGTCAAGGAAGCCCGTCACACCGAGAACACCCCTCTGTCATACATCCTGCAACTTGTCCGAGACCCTCAGCCACCAGACCCACCATGAGCCACAGATGCTGCCTGATGCTCCACTACACGCACACACACACACGCACGCACACGCACACCGAACACATACACACACACACACACACACACACACGCACGCACACGCACACCGAACATACACACACACACACACACACACACACACACACACACACACACACACACACACACACACACACACACACACACACACACATACGCACACACACGCACATACGCACAACACACACACACACACACACACACACACACACAACTTGACAAATTGATCTCGTTTCCCCTCAAGTTTTCTACTTTAGTTTATTTTCAATTTATTTGTTTTTATTAATTTTTCAGTGATTTTTCCTTTAAGATACCTATTTAATTATTTATCAATTTAAAAGAAAAAACAAAAAACAAACAAAAAAACAATAAAATAGATTAAAACATTCCAAAAACACTAGGAAACTGACAAAACAAATATTTAAAATAATGATAATAATAATGAAAATAAAGAAAAAGAATCAAAGAATCACTAGTTGTACAGAGACACCTGTCAACTATTCTTTTCTCTCCATGATTTTTAAAACATTGATTACAAAACAATTGTGTTTTGGTGCCTTGGTCCTCATGTCTGCAAATCATTGTTGCTGTTTTATGCCATTATCCTTTTGAGTCCTCTGCCTCCCTTTCCTCTGCCCTCCCCCTCAAAAAAATGGACAGAAAAGGGCAACAAAGCCCTGAGCTGTCTTCCCAGGACCACGTATCTATCTATCTATCTATCTATCTCAGCTTCACACCGTGTGCTACAACTGACTATTGAAAATGAGTGGAAGAGGAAAGGGAGGAAAAGGACTCGGTAAAGGAGGCGCTAAGCGTCACCGTAAAGTCCTCCGTGATAACATCCAGGGCATCACCAAGCCCGCTATCCGCCGTCTGGCTCGCCGTGGCGGAGTCAAGCGGATCTCCGGTCTGATCTACGAGGAGACCCGCGGGGTGCTCAAGGTCTTCCTGGAGAACGTGATCCGTGACGCCGTCACCTACACCGAGCACGCCAAGAGAAAGACCGTGACCGCCATGGACGTGGTTTACGCTCTCAAGAGACAGGGACGCACTCTGTACGGATTCGGAGGTTAAAACCATCGACCCCACGCTGCTGTAAAAACTCAAAGGTCCTTTTAAGGGCCACACACTTTGTTCTTTGAAGAGCAGATTTTTCCCAATCTTAAAGTGTTGCCTGTGATTGTTCGATGAGGGTTTGTGTAGATAGATAATGGGATGGCAGCAGAGGGGATGTTTATAGCAATGGACAGTTCTACCCCATTTGAAATATTGTTTTTTAGCTCTACTTTCAAAGAAGAGCGGGCTCTCACAGCTCCCAAGCTGCTCCTAATCTGGTACGTTTTGGAGCCTCATGGTTTAGCATATCCTTGTAGGTATGACTGGTGATTTTATTAACCCTGTTTCATTCAGTGTTTCTAGAAGAAGCCCTCTACTTTCCTCATCTAGGACATTTGTGCTGCAATTGGTGCTTTTGTGGAAATTTTAAATCTCTTCACACTCTGCACAGAAATAGACACCTGCTGGTTCAGGTGCTTGTTTGCAGGTGTCTCTTTGATTTGCGTTAAGCAACATGGCATGCTGTCCTCACAGGTGTCTTCTCTCCCTGAGTGGAGACAAGACTCCTGGTAGTGCCCCCTTCTCTGCTACTCGTCTTGTTACAATACTGTATCCTCACAAGCACTGCTGTCATGTCTCAATAAAAACGAAAGTACCAGGAGCAAGACTGAGTGACTGAGTAAGAGCTGAGCAACCAAAGGAAGAAAGTGTGGGTCCAGCTCTCACACACTGGGAGTCAGCTGTTCTGGAGAAAGCTGCTGTGAGAGCTGCATCTTCTTAGCACGACACAACACCAGGGTCAGTAATTAGTTATTCGTGTACATGTTCTATTAATATATTTACTGAAAAGCTTCATAGATGTTTAAAAAAATATATTTCTAAACTTATGTTTAACACTTATTGTTTTTTGGGTTTTTTTTTATTTGTCTTGGGGCCATATTTAGGGTCCTCGGCCTGAGCCAGGGCACCTTCTAGCAAGAGCTAGAAGGTGCCCTCGGCCGAAGGCCGAGGGCACTATTGTATTTCGTCCGTTTCTTTTTAGGGTCCTCGGCCCGAGCCAGGGCACCTTCTAGCAAGAGCTAGAAGGTGCCCTCGGCCGAAGGCCGAGGGCACTTTTGTATTTCGTCCGTTTCTTTTTAGGGTCCTCGGCCTGAGCGGAGGGCACCTTCTAGCAGGAGCTAGAAGGTGTCCTCCGCCGAAGGCGGAGGACACTATTGTTCCTGCTGCGTTTCTTTCTTATTATTATTCCGCCCTACGCGTTTCGTCTAATTTGAACCCCTAAACTTGCTCAAAAACTCACCAAAATTGGCACACATATTGTGTAGCTCCGAAAATTTTAGAAAATAAAAAAATTAACCCCCGACATCCCATAATAAGCTCTGTAGCGCCACCTAGGCACACGCTAAGGGCCCTAGCTCGGGCTTTGAATGTCGTAGAGAGATGAAACCAACACCAAAACGTTCGTGTCATCGAGACGCAAAAATCATGCGCTGCTACCCTGGACCTATCTCCAACAGGAAGCCGGCTATTTGCCTCACAAAATAAAAAATTTTTTTTTTTAACCCTTTCTGCAAAAAATTTCTCCTCTGAAACCAAAAATGGTACAGGTTTGAGACTACCATCACATGACAGAACAGACCCTGCTCTACAAAAGTTGTGAAGGAAGTTGTTGTTTCGGGCCCGGTTTTCGAATGGCGAGCCCTCAAAGTCGCCGACCGCTTTTGGCCATTTCAGGATTTCTCCATGTTAGCAGATGAGGAGAACAGATTTCAGGTCAAAACACTCACTAATTGTACTTCTACTAGTGCCGCATTTGGGCCTCTAGACAAAAAACTAAAAGTCATAGAGCTTTAAAAATTACATGGTTGGATTCCTGACAAAATTCCCTACAACCATATGATATTTTTACACACATTAAGCCAACATTGTGGCCTACAGGACAAGTAGTTTGGCCATTTCTCTAAAGTAAAAAATCCATTTCTAGCACTTTTCCAGCGCTTTTACAGCGTTTTTGTGACGCATTTGGGCTTCTAGACAAAAAAGTATAACTCGTACAGCTTTGAAAATGCCAAAAATGGATTCCTCACAAGCCCTTCTATCAAATATGATATTTTTGACACAGATTGGGATCAAATTGTGTACTCTGTGAGGACTTCTTTACATTACATGCCTGATAAACTCTCAGTCTCCACTCTGTTTGGGGTTCTGTCACGCTAATTAGAATTCCAAGCATGCAGCAGGTGATGTCATTTAGCACAGCAGAGGATACGTTGCCATGGTATCAACTGACTCCCAGACATCCCATAATATTCTCTCAGAGCCATTAGGCTCACTTTCACCCTATGCACACCAAAACAGCCCTAACTGGGGCTAGGAATGTCGTAGAGAGATGGAACCAACGCCGAAATGTTCATCTTATTTTGATGGACACATTGGAAGGAAAACCGGCAGGAGCCCGAGGACCCGTCTAACGCTGCTTGCAGCTTTAATTTCTTATTATTATTCCGCACCGTCTTTGATCGCAAATTAGAACCCCTAAACATGCTCAAAAACTCACCAAAATTGGCACGCACCCCAGGATCGCGAAAAATTGCGATTTGATACCAAACATGACCCCAAGACATCCCATAATATGCTCTATAGCGCCACCTAGGCACACTCTGAAGGCCCTAGCTCGGGCTAGGAATGTCGTAGAGAGATGAAACCAACACCAAAACGTTCGTATGATCGAGACGCAAAAATCATACGCTGCTACCCTGGACCTATATCCAACAGGAAGCCGGCTATTTGCCTCACAAAATTTTAAAAAAATTTTTGTAACCCTTTCTGCAAAAATTTTCTCCTCTGAAACCAAAAATGGTACAGGTTTGAGACTACCATCACATGACAGACTAGACCCTGCTCTCCAAAAGTTGTGAAGGAAGTTGTTATTTCGGGCCCGGTTTTCGAATGGCGAGCCCTCAAAGTCGCCGACCGCTTTCAGCCGAATTAGGATTTCTCCATGTTAGCAGATGAGGAGAACCGATTTCAGGTCAAAACACACATTCTACTAGTGCCGCATTTGGGCCTCTAGACAAAAAACTAAAAGTCATAGAGCTTTAAAAATTACATGGTTGGATTCCTGACAAAATTGTCTACAACCATATGATATTTTTACACAGATTAAGCCAACATTGTGACCTACGGGACAAGTAGTTTGGACGTTTCTCATAAATAAAAAATCCATTTCCAGCACTCTTCCATCTGTCTTGTGACGCATTTGTGCTTCTAGAGAAAAAAGTAAAACTCGTACAGCTTTAAAAATGCCAAAAATGGATTCCTGACAAAAATTCCTATCAACATTATATTTTTGACACAGATTGGGGTAAAATTGTGGACTCTGTGAGGATTTCTTTACATTAGATGGCTGATAAACTCTCAGTCTCCACTCTGTTTGGGGTTCTGTCACGCTAATTAGAACTCCAAGCATGCAGCAGGTGATGTCATTCAGCACAGCAGAGGATACGTTGCCATGGTATCAACTGACTCCCAGACATCCCATAATATTCTCTCAGAGCCATTAGGCTCACTTTCACCCTATGCACAGCAAAACAGCCCTAACTGGGGCTAGGAATGTCGTAGAGAGATGAAACCAACGCCGAAATGTTCGTCTTATTTTGATGGACACATTGGAGGGAAAACCGGCAGGAGCCCGAGGACCCGTCTAATGCTGCTTGCAGCTTTAATTTCTTATTATTATTCCGCACCGTCTTTGATCGCAAATTAGACCCCCTAAACATGCTCAAAAACTCACCAAAATTGGCACGCACCCCAGGATCGCGAAAAATTGCGATTTGATACCAAACATGACCCCAAGACATCCCATAATATGCTCAATAGCGCCACCTAGGCACACTCTGAAGGCCCTAGCTCGGGCTAGGAATGTCGTAGAGAGATGAAACCAACACCAAAACGTTCGTATGATCGAGACGCAAAAATCATTCGCTGCTACCCTGGACCTATCTCCAACAGGAAGCCGGCTATTTGCCTCACAAAATAAAAAAAAAATTTTTTTAACCCTTTCTGCAAAAATTTTCTCCTCTGAAACCAAAAATGGTACAGGTTTGAGACTACCATCACATGACAGACCAGACCCTGCTCTACAAAAGTTGTGAAGGAAGTTGTTGTTTCTGGCCCGGTTTTCGAATGGCGAGCCCTCAAAGTAGCCGACCGCTTTTGGCCAATTTAGGATTTCTCCATGTTAGCGGATGAGGAGAAGAGATTTCAGGTCAAAACACACATTCTACTAGTGCCGCATTTGGGCCTCCAGACAAAAAACTAAAAGTCATACAGCTTTAAAAGTTACATGGTTGGATTCCTGACAAAATCCCCTACAACATGATGATATTTTTACACAGATTAAGCCAACATTGTGGCCTACAGGACAAGTAGTTAGGCCATTTCTCTAAAGTGAAAAATCCATTTCTAGCACTTTTCCATCTGTCTTGTGACGCATTTGTGCTTCTCGAGAAAAAAGTATTACTCGTACAGCTTTCAAAATGCCAAAAATGGATTCCTCACAAGCTCTTCTATCAAATATGATATTTTTGACACAGATTGGGGTAAAATTGTGGACTCTGTGAGGACTTCTTTACATTACATGCCTGATAAACTCTCAGTCTCCACTCTGTTTGGGGTTCTGTCACGCTAATTAGAATTCCAAACATGCAGCAGGTGATGTCATTCAGCACAGCAGAGGATACGTTGCCATGGTATCAACTGACTCCCAGACATCCCATAATATTCTCTCAGAGCCATAAGGCTCACTTTCACCCTATGCACACCAAAACAGCCCTAACTGGGGCTAGGAATGTCGTAGAGAGATGAAACCAACGCCGAAATGTTCGTCTTATTTTGATGGACACATTGGAGGGAAAACCGGCAGGAGCCCAAGGACCCGTCTAACGCTGCTTGCAGCTTTAATTAGGGTCCTCGGCCTGAGCCAGGGCACCTTCTAGCAAGAGCTAGAAGGTGCCCTCGGCCGAAGGCCGAGGGCACTATTGTATTCCGTCCGTTTCTTTTTAGGGTCCTCGGCCTGAGCCAGGGCACCTTCTAGCAAGCTAGAAGGTGCCCTCGGCCGAAGGCCGAGGGCACTATTGTTCCTGCTGCGTTTCTTTTTAGGGTCCTCGGCCTGAGCCAGGGCACCTTCTAGCAGGGCTAGAAGGTGCCCTCGGCCGAAGGCCGAGGGCACTATTGTATTTCGTCCGTTTCTTTTTTCTTTTTATTAGGGTCCTCGGCCTGAGCAGAGGGCACCTTCTAGCAAGAGCTAGAAGGTGCCCTCCGCCGAAGGCGGAGGGCACTATTGTTCCTCGTCCGTTTCTTTTTTCTTATTATTCCACACCGTCTTTGAACGCAATTTTGACCCCCTAAACATGCTCGAAAACTCACCAAAATTGGCACGCACATCAGGATCGCCAAAAAATTCGATAAAATACCAAACATGACCCCCGACATCCCATAATACTCTCTCTAGAGCCAAAAAACCTCTAAAAAAAAAATAAAAAAACACACAAAAACGGCCCTAGCCGCCACTAGGAATGTCGTAGAGAGATGCAACCAACACCAAAATTTTCAGCTCAATGAGACGCAAAAATCATACGCTGCTACCCTGGACCTATCTCCAACAGGAAGCCGGCTATTTTGCCTTTCAAAATAAGAGTTTTCTGCATTTTTGCCCTTTCTTCAAAAATTATCTCCTCCGAAACCAAAAATGACACATGCTTGAAAATACCATCACATGACAGACTAGACCCTGCTCTCCAAAAGTTGTGAAGGAAGTTGTTGTTTCGGGCCCGGTTTTCGAATGGCGAGCCCTCAAAGCCGCTGACCGCTTTTGGCCGATTTAGGATTTCTCCATGTTAGCAGATGAGGAGAAAAGATTTCAGGTCAAAACACACATTCTACTAGTGCCGCATTTGGGCCTCTAGACAAAAAACTAAAAGTCATAGAGCTTTAAAAATTACATGATTGGATTCCTGACAAAATTCCCTACAACCATACGATATTTTTACACACATTAAGCCAACATTGTGGCCTACAGGACAAGTAGTTCGGCCATTTCTCTAAAGTAAAAAATCCATTTCTAGCACTTTTCCAGCGCTTTTCCAGCGTTTTTGTGACGCATTTGGGCTTCTAGACAAAAAAGTATAACTCGTACAGATTTAAAAATGCCAAAAATGGATTCCTGACAAGATCTTCTATCAAACATGATATTTTTGACACAGATTGGGATAAAATTGTGGACTCTGTGAGGACTTCTTTACATTACATGCCTGATAAACTCTCAGTCTCCACTCTGTTTGGGGTTCTGTCACGCTAATTAGAATTCCAAGCATGCAGCAGGTGATGTCATTCAGCACAGCAGAGGATACGTTGCCATGGTATCAACTGACTCCCAGACATCCCATAATATTCTCTCAGAGCCATTAGGCTCACTTTCACCCTATGCACACCAAAACAGCCCTAACTGGGGCTAGGAATGTCGTAGAGAGATGAAATTAACGCCAAAATGTTCGTCTTATTTTGATGGACACATTGGAGGGAAAACCGGCAGGAGCCCGAGGACCCGTCTAACGCTGCTTGCAGCTTTAATTATTATTCCCTCCTCCAGTAAATCGCTTATTAGGTCCACTAAACATATTCGAAAACTCACCAAAATTGGCACACACATTGTGACAGCCAAAAAATTTTATAAAATGAATAAAATTCAACCCGACATCCCATAATAATCTCTCTACAGCCAAAAAACCTCTAAAAACCACTCAAAAACACACAAAAATGGCTCTAGCTCGGGCCAGGAATGTCGTAGAGAGATGAAACCAACATCAAAACGTTCGTCTCATTGAGACGCACAAAAAATATAGGAGATATTTTTGCGTTGCTCCAACAGGAAGCTGCCAATTTGCCCGCCAAAATAAGAGTTTTCAGAATTTTAAGCCTTTCTACAAACATTAACTTGTCAATAACCAAAAATGGTACAGGCTTGAAAATTGCCTCACATGACAGACCAGACCCTGTTCTACAAAAGTTGTGGGGGAATTTGTTGTTTCGGGCCCGGTTTTCGAATGGCGAGCCCTCAAAGTCGCCGACCATGCAATGTTAACAGATGGGAGAGCAGCCCTCCCCGAGCAGTTGGGCCTCTAGACAAAAAAGTAAAAGTCGCACAGCTTTAAAAATGACATGGTTGGATTCCTCGCAAAATGCTCTTCAAGAAAATCATATTTTTACACAGATTAGGTCAACATTCTGGCCTACAGGATGAGAAGTTGTCCCTTTTGGGAATTTGATCCTCCCCCAGGGCTGTGATGATGTCACCCACTGATTAGGAGCTCCACACAGCTGGTCACATGACTCAGCAGAGGCAACAATGACTCTCTCCTCCATTAAAGTGCTTACTAGACCCCCTGAACATGCTCAAAAACTCACCAAAATTGGCACACACATTTCAAGCATCAAACTCTTCAATATAATACCAAACATCCCATAATATTCCCTCTGTCCACATTCTGACACATTAAAACAGCCATAGCAGCCAGTAGGAATGTCCTAGAGAGATCAAACCAACATCAAAATGTTCATCTCATTAAGACGAACACATTATTTGCTGACACCCTGACCTTTCCCTGACAGGAAGTTGTCTATTTCTCTTCAAAGAAATATTTCCACACATTTTTTCCCCTACCTACACTTTTTGATTGCTTATAACACCCCCAAGCATGCTTTGAAACTCACCAAAATTGCCACACACATTATGAGTGCCCTAAATTTCCATATGGTACTTAACATGACCCCAAAGATCCCATAATATGCTCTACAGCGCCACCTAGGCACACTAAAACGGCCCTAATAGGTGCTAGGAATGTCCTAGAGAGATGAAACCACCACCAAAATGTTCGTCTTATTCTGTTGGACACAGTGGGGCCAATACCATGATAGTAGGGCCAAACCGGCATGAGCCCCGAGGACCCGTCTAACGCTGCTTGCAGCTTTAATTTCTTATTATTATTCCGCACTCCAGTAAATCGCTTATTAGAACCCCTAAACATATTCAAAAACTCACCAAAATTGGCACACACGTTCTAAGTGTCCAAAATTTACGTTTGATACCAAACATGACCCCCGACATCCCATAATTAGCTCAATAGCGCCACCTAGGCACACAAATAGGGTCCTAGCTCGGGCCAGGAATGTCGTAGAGACATGAAACCAACGCCAAAATGTTCGTGTCATTGAGACGCACAAAAAATATAGGAGATATTTTTGCGTTGCTCCAACAGGAAGCTGCCAATTTGCCCGCCAAAATAAGAGTTTTCAGAATTTTAAGCCTTTCTACAAACATTAAATCCGCTGGAACCAAAAATGGCACTGGCATGAAAAGTGGCTCACATGACAGACCAGACCCTGTTCTACAAAAGTTGTTCAGGAAGTTGTTGTTTCGGGCCCGGTTTTCGAATGGCGAGCCCTCAAAGTCGCCGACCACGCAATGTTAACAGATGGGAGAGGAGCTTCTGTGAAGCAGTTGGGCCTCTAGAAAAAAAAATAAAAGTCGCACAGCTTTGAAAATGACATGGTTGGATTCCTCGCAAAATGTTCTACAAGAAAATCATATTTTTACACAGATTGGGTCAACATTCTGGCCTACAGGATGAGAAGTTTGTTCCTTTTTTGGGGGGACTTGATCCTCCCCTTGGGCTGCTGCATTCCTGTGATGATGTCACACACTGATTAGGTATTCCATGCAGCAGCTGGTGATGTCACTCAGCTTAGCAGAGGATACGTTGCCATGGTATCAACTGACTCCACGACATCCCATAATATTCTCTCAGAGCCATTAGGCTCACTTCCACCCCACAAACACCAAAACAGCCCTAACTGGGGCTAGGAATGTCATAGAGAGATGAAACAAACGCCAAAATGTTCGTCTCATTTTGTTGGACACATTGGAGGGAAAACCGGCAGGAGCCCGAGGACCCGTCTAACGCTGCTTGCAGCTTTAATTTACCTTTGTACCTGCTACAAAAGCTGCTTCAATCGTCTTGCAGCATGTGTATTGTTGTTCATGGATAGCAGTTTAGCTCTTCTCGAATAAAAGCCTGAGGACTTTTCTGCTTTATTGTTATCTATAGAGAATTCACAAAGGTGTCAGATGAAAAAGTCTGAATTCAGGACGGATATATTTACACCATCAGGCCTCTACCTAAAGAGACAAGCACTCACAAGAAACCTGCTGCATAATAGTAGAAAATTCCTGAAACCACATGGCTCTTAATGTTCCCCATGACCTGAAAGAAAAAACAAGTTTGGTCGTAGTGAGGCAGCAAACTTCAAGCTTATACAAGTGTTGTGACAAAATAATGCTGCAAAGAAATCTGTGTATTCTTTTGATATTTGGTTTTGAATTGAAATACAAAATACTGTTTTGTTTTGTTTTTTATAAAAACAAATAGATGAAACTTTGGTTTTTAATGTCCCATTTGTTAACATAGATCACATAAAGGGCAGTTTAATTACAGGTTGATTTTGATTTTAGTTTTTTATTTGTCAGATCATTGTTTGTGGGGAGTTCTTTCACCTGTTGATTTTTATTCTATTTTATTTTTTAATTAAAAAAGCTGTCGATCCTAATGCATGCAAGCAACCAGGTCAACAACCTACGATGAGCGGACAAATTAAATAAAGTATGTGTATAAAAAAGCCTGTGACCTGTAATTTCACTCACCTTTATTTGTGGAAAAAAGTGGGATATATATACATTTTCCCATTTTTAATATAAACATTTTTAAAGCTGAGATCTGGACAAAAGGAACTGTTTTCTGTTTCAGGTTTTTTATTTGTTTGATCCACAAGTGAAAGAAATTCAGACTGGGATACCTGAAAACCACTGAAACAAAGTTGTTATAAAGACTAAAAATATGAAATTGATAATAGTGTTCTTCAAGTACTTAAAGAGATAATTGTGGGGTGAAATAAAAACAAATCATTAAGTTGATGACTTCTCTTATTCAATGCTTAAAATATAGAACAAATGTGTCTGAAAAATCTTGAGAACATTTCTGGACCAGTTTAGAGTTTAAGAAAATAAATCATGAAAAAAATGTCACTTATTTTGTCCATGATGTTCTGCTTAAACAAAGGTCCAGTTAAAGAAGTGCACACGAACACACATTATACATTTAAAACCAATTATTTCTTACCCTGAGTGTCCAAAGAGTCACCTTCAATCACAGTGAGAAACTGTTCACTCCTCATCCTACATCAGTGTGTTTGCTGCTTCCTCAAAAACACCATATTCTAAACAAACCACAACCAGTAGATGACTTTTCTACTTTGGTGTCTCTACATAAACTTGTAAACAACAGAAAGGAAAGGTGTTTTAGTGTATTGATGCGTTTTACATGGATTTGTTAAAGAAAAGAGAAGGACAAGTCGATGAGCAGCTGCTATCACCATGATCAATCTGTGATGTTTGGAGTCTCCCTGAACCAAAGCTCAACAACCTGAGAGACAAACATGAGTTCAGTGTGAAGAGGAAAAGCTCCAGTATCTCCTACTTTTACAATCAGCCTCGATCTCTCCAACAACACTTAGTTTGGAGCATTTTTAGGGAAAGAGAAAACACAAGTTGTCCGACTTTCAGACTGAGTGGACGAGCTGCTGCTTGCTTGAGTCTCTACGGTTCTCATGTGTGCTTTAAGGACAGCCTCCCGCTCAGGATTTATCAACTCTACACCCAGAGAATCCTCCTCACGTCTCCTGTTGCGTTCACTGAACTGAGTAAACTATGGCAGAAGTAGCTCCAGCTCCCGCCGCTGCTCCGGCCAAAGCGGCCAAGAAGAAGAGCAGCAAGCCGGCCAAGAGCGGCCCCAGCGTGGGCGAGCTCATCCTCAAAGCCGTGGCTGCCTCCAAGGAGCGGAGCGGCGTGTCGCTGGCTGCTCTCAAGAAGGCTCTGGCTGCCGGAGGATACGATGTGGACAAGAACAAGGCCCGCGTCAAGACCGCTGTCAAGAGCCTGGTAGCAAAGGGAACTCTGGTCCAGACCAAGGGAACCGGGGCATCTGGATCCTTCAAGATGAACAAGAAGGTGGCAGAGAAGAAGGTTAAGAAGCCCGCAAAGAAAGCCGCTCCTAAAGCCAAGAAGCCAGCAGCCAAGAAAGTAGCAGCGGCCAAGAAGCCCAAGGCCGCTAAGAAGGCAGCGACCCCGAAGAAGGCCAAGAAACCCGCAGCGGCCAAGAAAGCTGCAACAAAGAGCCCCAAGAAGGCCGCTAAGAGTCCCAAAAAGACCAAGCCCGCCAAGAGCCCCAAGAAGGCCGTGAAGAAGGCTCCTGCAGCCAAGAAAGCGCCCGCTAAGAAGGTGGCCAAGCCCAAAGCCAAGAAGACAGCAGCCAAGAAGAAGTGAGCTGTTAACATTTTAGCATCTAATTAAGGAACAAAACGGCTCTTTTAAGAGCCACACACGTCTCACACTAAATGACAATTTCCTGCTCAGCACAGGTTGCCATGTCCGCTTTTTTCCTCGCTCAGTGCAGCTCCCAAACCTAACCCTTTTTGTTTGTTTGTTTGTTTGTTTCTTTGTTTTTTGCATTAGTCTGTTGAAGAAGTGAGTCTCCATGGGTGTGGATTATAAATAAGCGATAATGTCCAAAGAGATCGTACTGCACATAGAGAGTAACTGATACTGGAAATGTCATCATCAGACCCTTGGTGTCAGCGTCCACTGGTTACTTTAGAACACAGAAGCAACAAGTATTAATCTGAACTAGGTCATGACTGAGACCATTTTCCAGGGGCTATGTGGATCATAATCATGATTTTATTACAACTCAGCAAGGTTGCCATGTCCGCGCTTTTACCGCCCAATCCAGCTCCTTTCTTAACATTTGATTTCTGTGTGTGGGCTGAGTGGATGTTTGGGCTTGGATTCAGTATTAATTAATAATAAAAATGAATGTCAACATCGATTATCATTTTCCTTATTATTTATGTATTTATAAACCAACAACTTGATGAATCCATTATCAGGTAGGATAGTGTAAATGTAGTAAAAAAAAAAAAAAAAAAAAAAAAAAAAGTGATTATTTAGTGCAGTGTTTCTCAAATCCGGTCCTGGGCCCCTGTGCCCTGCATGTTTTAGATGTTACCCTACTCCAGCACACCTGATTCAGATGAATGGCTCGTTATCAGGCTGGAGCAGACTTTGATGACGGGCTGATCATTTGAATAAAATTAAAATTAGAGGGATTAATCTGGTTCACGCAGAAAAAGACCACATCTGTTCTACACCTTTATTTGAACTTTGATGTTTTCAGGAATGAATAAGCAATGTGAGCAGTGAAGACTGATCTACATCAGATATATGTGACAATAGTTAACTCAGCTTTGCATTGAGCACGCTGCTCGGATTAGATCCTCATTGAAGGTGTAATAGAGCAGAGTTCAGCCCTGAGGAGCAAACTGTGCTATGCTGACGTGGGATTCATGGGATATCACCATAACGGGTGGTTGTCATAACTGATACAAACCCGGATGTAGGCGCCAAATCCACGCAAATCTGGATGAACTCACTGAGCGTTTACTCATAAGAGGTCGTGGGAAATTGAATGCATTGGCACTCGATCAATAATATGGGTACATGTACAAAAAGTTGAGTCATATTTATTAATTTCATTGGTGAAAGGATCTCTTTAGAGGTGAGTGGGTGGCTCTTAAAAGAGCCGTTGGTTTGGTTTGATAGCAGAGCTGTTTA
This sequence comes from Halichoeres trimaculatus, assembly GCF_033239565.1. Classification (NCBI taxonomy): domain Eukaryota; kingdom Metazoa; phylum Chordata; class Actinopteri; order Labriformes; family Labridae; genus Halichoeres; species Halichoeres trimaculatus. Next base: position 4,086,354 of record NW_027437180.1, read on the forward strand.
CTTGGAGCTGGTGTACTTGGTCACAGCCTTGGTGCCCTCGGACACGGCGTGCTTGGCCAGCTCACCGGGCAGCAGCAGGCGGACGGCGGTCTGGATCTCCCGCGACGTGATGGTGGAGCGCTTGTTGTAGTGAGCCAGACGAGAGGCCTCACCGGCGATGCGCTCGAAGATGTCGCTGACGAACGAGTTCATGATGCCCATAGCTTTGGACGAGATGCCGGTGTCGGGGTGGACCTGCTTCAGGACCTTGTAGACGTAGATGGCATAGCTCTCCTTCCTGGTCCTCCTCCTCTTCTTGCCGCTCTTGGTGGCTTTAGACACGGCTTTCTTGGAGCCCTTCTTGGGCGCTTTCACTGTCTCAGGCATATTTGCTGGCTGTTCACTCAGACGATGACGGACTTTAGCCGGGGGCGCTTTGTTAAAGGCTCCTCCATGCAAATAAAGCCGTGCTGCAGCTCATGCAGGATTGGCTGGGACTGGGGTCCGAACTGAGGGGGGAGGTTTTGGCTTTGTCTCAAATCCTCGAGCAGTTAACGCTTCATCCGTGCGCCGTGCGCCAAATTTCTTTGTGCGTCTTGATCCAGTCATCAGTTGTGTCTTTTTTTTTTTTTCGTTGAGCATGAATTGAATGTCCAGAGTCTCACAGAAAACAGCACAGAGAATGAGAAGAGACACTTTCTGCAGTTTAAAAAGAGTTTGGAAAAAGGGAAATCAAGTTTCAGCCGCTCCATCGGACTTTCTGAAAGCACGGGAGGGTTTGGAGATAATTTTCTGTCTGTGACAAAGGCTTTGTGCAGTTTGTCAGATTTATGTCTGATCTGATTTAATCAAGAGTTATCACTCCAACATACAGCTCCAAACTCTTACTAATAATAACGAACAATCAGGGTTTACTTTTCCCCAGCGTTGAGCATGCATGCTCCAAAACACAAGCACTCAAACAACTATTATAATCAAATGAAAATTATCAAATTATTATTGAATAATTACACTAAATATCATTGCATTAAGTTTTTCTGTGACATCAGAGTTTGACTATAAATTCGACCTCTGTTTTTTTTTTTTTTTTTTTTTTTTTCAGCATCAAAATCAGACTTTGTATTTCAAAAAACATCAAATTTCTAGCACCAATTGTTTTTTCTTCCTTAAGTTTGGTTTCGATGTTGACAAAAATTCGAATTCATTAAGCAGTTGGTTTTAAATCCTTAATTAGAAGTGCTCTGTAAAGAAATTTGAGTATATTTTTTAAAATTTTTATTATTTATTTTTATGATTTATGAATTAAAAATAACTGTAAGCAATATTAGTCCAAACTCTGGAAGCATCCATGGCAATGTGTAGATAATCATTTTTAGATTGATGATGATCCAGAGGAAAATGTTTATCCATCCTCATGTTTCTAAAACCACACTCAGGCTTATTACACTTTGGCACTACAGTTACTCATCGCTCTCGGATCAAAAAAAAAAAAAAAATTCAATGTTTGGTGAAGGTGGCAGTGCAACCACAGGAGGAGATTATGACTTGTTCCCTTTAATGTTTAGGGAACATCAGGCTTTGTTAGGTTTCAGTGTAAACAAGAGGGAACGTTCTCCAAACGTTAGATCTTGATCTGGGTCTAACTAACCTTTAGAAAACCATCGGGTTAAGTTCTCCTTAGGTTCTGTGTTACTAGAGCCAGTGTAAAAGAAAATGATATTAAAAACTTCACATTCTCAAAAAAAATTAACATTAAATAAAATCATCATCCTCAAAATATTGACTGTTCAAAAAAACAAGTGTCAGATGAAGCAATGTCTTGTAGTGACAATGGCATCAGCCAATCACCTCTGGATCATGTGTCAGTCAGCTCTAACAGCTGTTTGTGTGTCTGCACATGTGCGCTGTCATCACCCAAACATAAACAGTAACAGAGCTTCATCAACCTGCTTAAAAACACTTTCACACAAAGAAAACCTGCTCTCTGTTTTATTGTGACCTGTCAACAAGCACACAGATCACTTCACCAGTAAAATGTTTCATTACAAGATTATTTATTATTCATTTAGCCTTTAACTAGTACACATCTGATTGTAACCCAGAAACGAATAAATTTAACTTGGGAACACTGGAAATAAGTTATAGATCTCAGGAGAACAGAAACTGTGTTTTGCTTTACAAATCCCATGCTCATGAACAAAACTTTATAAACTCCTGAGGGAATGTAACAGGTGGAAATGTGTGTGTCACGTGAGCAGTGGGGTGTATTCTGAGATGATGAATTGTCTTGCTGTATATATTTTTTACAAGTTTGATTTATTTTATGTCAAACTTTTTAAAACTGAATATGTCCAGAAATCACTGAGAGAGATTTTTTTTTTCAAACTTCCTGTAAGTGACATCCAGAAAGAGCATAAGAGTGTGGCTCTTATCGTCTAATTCAACGCACTTTGTCAAGGAAGATTTGTCAGGTGGACCTTGTGGGCTCCCAAAGTATCCTCTTAATATTTTGTCCCCAAATTTACTGTTTTTATCAAAATCTCTTCAGGAGAAATAGAAGAATCAGGATGTGTAACTTGATGAATAATATTTTGGCTTGTGTGCACCTCCTGATGAAGACTGACATAGAGAGAAGGACTAAAGCTGAGAGGGGTGAAGAGGCTTTGCTTCTCCTCTTCCTCTCTCTGTTAATCTTCATTCTTCTCTGCTTTATATCTCCTATCTCTCTGTTAGACTGCCACAGAGAAGATTCAGCATACCTACAGCCATCAGGCTTTTTTTTATTTGCAAACAGAAGATGAGCTGACAGATGATTGAATTTTCCCATGACAGTAAACATACTGTACACAACTTCAAATAACTGTAATACCTTGAATCCATGCTTACCACAGTGACCAACAAAGTTTTATTGCCTTGACAGCTCATTTTCCATGAGGAAGGACATCATCCTCCTTTTTTACCTGATGTTGTTCAGCACCTCGGACAGCTACAAGAATACGACACTCCCAGAGGAGGAGGAGGACACAGAGGGAGTGAATTATGAGAAAACTTTCTGTTTCTGTAGCAAGAAGTAACAAAAACAAAGAGTCATTAAAAGTTCAACATCAAAAGATGTTTCTGTAGACTCCACATCATGTGTAAGCTGCAGTGTCATCCTATGATGTAAACATGAGCAAAACATGATGAAGCTGTTTGAACAGCCTAGATTAAACAGGAATCCCTCCTCCAGTCAAGACTGAAGCAGTTTTTCATGGTGTGAGTCATGGTCTAAGTCCTTACTTGGAGTTTTGTGTCAGTTCAAAGTCGACAGTCTGGGAAGCTAAAGCAGGTGCGTCTGAGACCCTCATAGAGGATCACATGGTTTCTGAATAACTCTTCCTCAAGCAAACACAGGATTTGTTTGGGTCTTTCATCAACTTATTTCCTCTTAGACAATTTATCATTAGAATCTAAAACGATTCAGCACTTAAAGCACAATTCCTGCTGTGGTTATCGCTTTCAATTCCAGGTTGAAGGTTTGACGCAGGAGCTCCAAACCACCACTGTGTGGCAGCATTGGGTTGTTCAATGGAGCAGTGCTCTGCTGAGGTGATTGTTGACCTCTTGACTGGCTCATTAATCTGTTCAAACTTTTACTCCATCGTTGGAGTGTCTATTTTTTGTTTGACGTTAAGTGAAATCATTGTTGTAGGTAATCATAGGCATATATTCACAATGTCGACCATTGGATAATGATTTAGTGATTGTATTTGTGATGTCTTATCAAGACTTCTGTCTGACTCACATTTTCTAGGTATAAGATAAGATAAGATAAGATAAACTTTATTGTCCCCGGAGGGAAATTTGTGATGGACAAAGTGCAGTGCTGCTCACATCTGATGCACATTCGCTCATACGTACATTCATACTGACAACAGAATACAATTAAAATACAAAACCATGCCTGTTGTAAATAAATAAGTAACTGAGTAAAAGCTGTGTTTGCTGTGGCATGCCACCAATGACACAACATGTGAATAAATACAACAAACCGGTACAGTGTTAAAATCAGTGCCAATAAATGGAGATTTAAAAGATTGGTGGAAGAAAGAATAAGAACCCCCTTCTTGCTCATGCACTAGACAATTGTGTTATGTCACCGCTGATTGTTTATTAAGTAAAGTTATGGAAGTAGGGAGGAAGGAGAGTTTGAAGCGATTACTTTTCGCTCTACTGGCTCTGAACCGTCTTCCGGAGGGCAGTAACTCATATTCTGAGTGGAGAACATGGGAAGGGTCGTTTAAAATATGTTGTGCCCTGCTGACAACTATTTTTTCAAAGGTAGTTTGAAGGGACAGGTAATCTTTTTTGCCTATCACTTTCATAGCGCATTTAAGCAGTTTGTTGATCTTCGATTTGCACTGAACAGATAAGGAGCCAAACCAGGCTGCCATCCCATATCTGATCAGGCTCCCCATAACAGCATTATAGAAAGTCAACATCACATTCTCACTGACACCAAACAATCTGAGTCTACGAAGGAAATGCAGTCTCTGGGCAAGTTTGGCACACAAGAAATCAACATGCACATCCCACTTTAGTAAGATGTCTATCTGAATGCCCAAATATGTGTAAGACTCCACCTGCTCAATTAGACTGTGACTTATTAAAACAGGGTCATGTGATCTAACTGCCCTTGGATCGAATATCATCTCTTTAGTTTTGCTAGTGTTCAGAATGAGATGATGTTCCTCACACCAAGCCTGAAATGAGACAACCTCATTTAGGTAGACAGAAGGGCAGCCATCAACATGCAAGAGGCTAAGAATAAGAGTGTCATCTGAAAATTTTATGACAAAGTTATCTTCTTGATGACTGGCTCTGCAGTATGTCAGCTCTTTAGTTGGGTGTTGTGGCTTATCACACATAAGCCACCAAAGTTTTATTTTGTGAGGACATTCCTGTTGTGATGGATGTCCTGCTGCAGGTCAGTGTGTATGAAACGCTTTGTGAACACATCATCACAGAGGGGACATCATCTGTGTGGACTGAGGTGGTTCTTTCAAGAGCTTTGATTTAACTCACAGAACAGGTTTTACCTGATGTGGTTCAGCACCCTGGACAGCAGGAGCAGCGCTACACTCCCAGAGGAGGAGGACACAGAGGGAGTGATGGACTCTGTGGATGAAGGTAAAAGACAACATTGAAGAAACATTGAATCTGAAATGTTACTGTGCACTCCTCACTATGTGTGAGTGGCCTAACTGTGTGAGCATATGAAGAAAAATAAACTTGAAGAGAAGCAAAGAGAGAAACACAAACATCATGAAGCTGATGGAGCTGTGACTGGACAGGAATTCCTCCACCAACAAACTGAAGCATCATTAGTCGATGGTTCGACTGAGTCCTGAGTTAAAAACCCATCTGAGTGAAAAGCCTTCAGTCAGGTAAGTGAGCTTGAAAACAGGAGTTGGGACAATTGAAGATGATCACATGAGATGAGAGGAACAACTCCTCCAGCCACCACAGGGTTAGTCTATGTATCACAATCTTAACTTTGTCTCTCAGACGTAAAACATCACGTCGGTTTGAGGAAATAGTGATTCTTCTACTGACGTAAATGGTTTGATGATGCAGGTTAGACTGATGCCACCACAGGGTTAGTCTATGTATCACAATCTTAACTTTATCTCTCTCTCTTTGTTGTATCGGCCACAGTCGTCACCCAGCGCAGGCCCTCTCCTCCGTGGAGGGGGTAGGAATCCTGGCATGGGTAGCTACCTTGGCACAACACCGGCCCAACCGTTCATATGAAAAGCAGCACAGATCACGGCTCCTGAGCAAACTGTCCCTGGAAGGGAGCTGCAGCTCAGCATGCAGAGGGGGATTGGAGACGGATGTCCAGTTTTTTGAAATAAACGTTTCCTGGAGCAGGTTTAAGTGACCTTTTGCTACACTAATGTAGCTTCACCTGCTTCCATGCACAGAGAAAGCTTGTGTGATGATGATCCTGAAGTCATTCAGCTAACTGAGTTAGCCTGGAGGAACAGGGCTCTGGTCCAGGTGTATTTGGTAGCCCAGTACGGGAGAAGCAATGGAGAACTTCTTCTAAGTTAGCAAACACTCTTGGGTCTAAAAGATATGTTATTAACTCAGTGTAGAGCTCATGCAGACCCTCAGTGATAGCTGCTGTTAGTTTGTTTGACAGGGGACTGCTGAGTCTGGCAACTATGACTCGACCATCGTTTAGTCCCATCCACTGAGCTAGATGGGTGAGAGTGACAGATAAAATTAGTTCATGATGTGCTGCGGGAGGGGGCCATTAATTAATTAAACAAATATTATGTTAATTGATTAAATGAGTGACTCATAGGAGAAAGATGCATTGCATTTTGTGTGTGTTTGAGACTTCCGTTTGATTGATATTTTCAGCGGGATTGGGCTCTTTTGTTGGTGTGGTGGCTCTTAAAAGAGCCTTTGTGTTATTGTTCAGAGCTGCAGACAGTTTAAGCTCTCTCTCCACGGATGCGGCGGGCCAGCTGGATGTCTTTGGGCATGATGGTGACTCTCTTGGCGTGGATGGCGCACAGGTTGGTGTCCTCGAACAGCCCCACCAGGTAAGCCTCGCTGGCCTCCTGCAGAGCCATGACAGCAGAGCTCTGGAAGCGCAGGTCGGTCTTGAAGTCCTGAGCGATTTCTCGGACCAGGCGCTGGAAGGGCAGCTTGCGGATGAGCAGCTCGGTGGATTTCTGGTAGCGGCGGATCTCCCGGAGAGCCACGGTCCCGGGCCTGTAACGGTGAGGCTTCTTGACGCCGCCGGTGGCCGGGGCGCTCTTCCGGGCAGCCTTGGTGGCCAGCTGCTTCCTGGGGGCTTTGCCTCCGGTGGATTTACGAGCGGTCTGCTTGGTTCTTGCCATGCTGTCTTCTTTCTCTGACTTGGAGAAATATGTGGAGCAGAGCGGAGCCTTGCTGCTCTTAAAGCGGAGGAGCGGCTGTGAAACGGTGACGCTGCTTGAGAGCTCCGGCTGCTGATTGGTGAGAGGCCGCTCCTGGAGCTCAGCCCCGCAGAGGAGGGGGACAGAGCCCCCGCATCAAGCTCCGCTGCTCATTGGAGAGCGTGCTGGAGCGGAGCTGAGCTCGGGCCGCCCTCTGCTGCGCTGCTCCAAGCCTCTTTACGGGTTGGTGCGCCGGGGAAATGCGCGCGCTCCCAGCCTATATCAAGGGGGCTTTGAGCCGAAGGGCGCATCATTTCTCTGAATCCCGACTCACGAAAGATTAACTATGAGTGGTAGAGGCAAAACCGGTGGCAAAGCCAGAGCTAAGGCCAAGACCCGTTCATCCCGTGCCGGGCTCCAGTTCCCCGTGGGTCGTGTCCACAGGCTGCTGCGTAAAGGAAACTATGCTCAGCGTGTTGGAGCCGGTGCCCCCGTCTACCTGGCGGCTGTGCTGGAGTACCTGACCGCTGAGATCCTGGAGTTGGCCGGAAACGCCGCTCGTGACAACAAGAAGACCCGTATCATCCCCCGTCACCTGCAGCTGGCTGTGCGCAACGACGAGGAGCTCAACAAGCTGCTGGGCGGAGTGACCATCGCTCAGGGCGGCGTGCTGCCCAACATCCAGGCTGTACTGCTGCCCAAGAAGACCGAGAAGGCCGCCAAGAAGTAAAGTCTCATACCTGACTGCTAACAACACAAAGGCTCTTTTAAGAGCCACTCACCTCCACCAGAGAGACAATTTCCTACCCAAAGTACCAGAGAGTTAAGGCTTCACTGAAGAATGCAGTCAGACAATCTCGCAAATAATCCATTGAGATTAATAGACCTACACTGATCACTGATCTGCGGCTGATTTGCTTTCCTACATTATAAATGTATCCACTTTTATCCATAGTTTCTTAGTTGTGACTGCTGTCATCAACTGTTGTGTCATCATGCATGGTACTCACAGGAGGACAGCAGGCTTTCCCTTCTTCTGCTCATAGCTCACTGTGGTCATGATGCCACTGAGGGCCAGTTCAGAGCACTGTGATTTTGTAACGATAAGCTAATAACTATTTAAGATATTTTCCTTTCAGATGAGTAAAAGAACCATATTCTCAAGTTATAACTTACATCTAATCAGTTATTATACACAGTTACCTTTCAAGTCATCAAATGTTTTCTTGAGCAGTTTTATAATTATTTTTTAGAACAAATAGATGTGTATCAGATGTGCATAAGGAGATGTGTTGAGTCAAAAGTGTATCAGGGAATTAGTTGTCTACAGTAAACATGCTCCTAATAACAAACATACAAATTTCAAAGGTTCCCACTAAATTCCATTTTAAATTCATTTAGGTTGTTTTTGACCCATGGACAAAATCTATGCAGCTCATAGAAATAAGTAAGGAAAAAAAATGATGATTGGTGCCAGGCAAAAAAGAAAGAATATATATACTAAATACATGGCATAGCAAATAAAAACACATTATACATTATGCATTATTAATACATTCACTTCACAGAAATAGCACAGAAGCACTCGGGTCATTTTGGACCCATGTTGTGCAATAAAAGGGAAGTGGTTCAAAAAGTATTTTTATTAAAAAAAAGTAATTACAGAAAAATTAAGAGAAGTAAGAATCGTTTTTAAAAATTAATGAATAAATTAATAAAAATAAATAAAAACTTCACTGAGAAATTCCTGAAACCCTGAATGATAAAAAAAATAGGTAATTGCTAAGATATTGCACATAAAAGTACATTTCATTCAATTTGGACCCCGAGGTGCATCAAAGGGCTACTTAAAGGCTAAATAGTAAACAAATAATCTTATAATGATGCATTTTACTGGTGAAGTCATCCCTGTGCTTCTTAAGGTCACAAAATAAACAGAGAGCAGGTTTTCTTCAGGTGAAAGTTTTTTAAGCAGGTTAAAAACACAGACAAAGCTCTGTTACTGTTGTTAATGTTTGGGTTATTACAGTGCACATGTTCAGACACACAAACAGCTGTTAGAGCTGACTGACAGATGATCCAGAGGTGATCAGCAGACGTCATCATCACTAAAAGAAGTTGCTTCATATGACCTTTTTTTAACACTGAGGTTTACTTTTTTTTTTTGGTGATTTTTAATGCTGTATGTTTTGGAGTTTGAAGAACTGTGAAACTTTCAAAAACTGAATATTCTGAGACATGATTTTCTTTTACACTGACTCTAGGAACACAGAACCTAAGGAGAACGTCAACCTGTGGTTATCTAAAGGTCAGAACCAAATCAGGACGTTCCTCTTGTTTACACTGAAACCTAACAAAGCCTGATGTTCCCTAAACATTGAGGGAACCTTAAAGTTTTTCTTTGATCTGAGAACAATGAGTAACTGTAGTGCCACAGTGTAACAAGCCTGAGTGTGGCTTTGGAAACTAGAGGATGGATAAACATTTTCTTCTTCATCATCATCCATCTGAAAATGATTATCTACACATTACCATGGATGCTTCCAGAGTTTGAACCAATGTTGCTTTTAGTTTTTATTTTATTTCTATATAGCTTTAATATTCAATTTGAAATATACTCTGTCATATGAAACTACAATATGAAAACTTTTAATATTTGTTGTAAGCAGTGTCCCTTAAACACTGTGTCATACTGTTGTAGAAAATCCACTGAAGACAGGCTTTAATATAAAGTTCATACTCGGGGGAAAATTGCTAAAAAAAAAAAAAAACAGATAATCAGTTTTATAACAGAACACATCTGATTTAGGATTAAAAACCAACTGCTTAATCAATTCGAAGTTTTTCAACATTGAAACCGAATCAAAGTAAGACAAAATAATAGGTGCTAGAAATATGAAGTTTGATGCTGAAAAATAAAGCAGTGTTAGAAATTCACTTTCAAACTCTGATGACACAGAAATAATTCCATTATTTTGGATGTTTGAGTGCTTGTGTTTTTGAGAGTGTGTGCTCAACGCTGGGGAAAAGTAAACCCTGGTTATTAGTAAGAATTTGGAGCTGTATGTTCGAGTGATGAATCTCAAATAAATCAGACTAAATAATAATCTGACAAACTGAGCAAAGCTTTTATCACAGGAGGAAAATGATCTCCAAAGCCTTCTGTGCTTTCTAAAAGTCTGATGCAGCTGCTGAAAACTTGCTTTTCCTTTTTCTAAACTCTTCTTATCATTCTCTGTCCTGCTTTTACTCAGAATCAGGACACGAAGACAAATCACTTTGTCAGGACGCACAAAGACATTTGGCGCACGGAGCACGGATGAAGCGGGAACCGCGCAAGAATTTGAGATAAAGCCGAAACCTCCCCCCTCAGTTCGGACCACAGTCCAAACTCCAGTCCCAGCCAATCCTGCATGAGCTGCAGCACGGCTTTATCTGCATGGAGGAGCCTTTAACAAAGCGCCCCCGGCTGCAGCTCCTCATAGTCTGAGTGAGCAGACAGTAAACATGCCTGAGACAGTGAAAGCGCCTAAGAAGGGTTCCAAGAAAGCCGTGTCTAAAGCCACCAAGAGCGGCAAGAAGAGGAGGAGGACTAGGAAGGAGAGCTACGCCATCTACGTGTACAAGGTCCTGAAGCAGGTCCACCCCGACACCGGGATCTCGTCCAAAGCTATGGGCATCATGAACTCGTTCGTCAGCGACATCTTCGAGCGCATCGCCGGTGAGGCCTCTCGTCTGGCTCACTACAACAAGCGCTCCACCATCACGTCGCGGGAGATCCAGACCGCCGTCCGCCTGCTGCTGCCCGGTGAGCTGGCCAAGCACGCCGTGTCCGAGGGCACCAAGGCTGTGACCAAGTACACCAGCTCCAAGTAAACAGCTCTGCTGACAACACCAACCAACGGCTCTTTTAAGAGCCACCCACTCATATCTATAACGAGTATATTCCTCACTCTGGATAATACATTACTGCTGTGCATTAATATTTATCTATAATAATCTCCACTGAACCATTAATACCAGTACTGATATGTTTACCAGCTCTGCCAACAAGACAAACCAACAACTCTCTTTAGAGTTATCCACTTCCAGCTAAAGCCAGTAATTTCATCACATTCTTCATTACTGGTGGCAATGAGTCAAGCAGTTTCTCTCGCAGGTTTTCAGGGATATTTGAATGTCTCTGATACTTGATACAGCGGGTTACTTCCAGGTGCTTTCACGAAAAAAAAAATTGCAACTTCGTCGCACTTGTTGCAATGACAAAGTTCTATTCCCTGAATTTCTCCTCCGGGATAAATAAAGCATATCATTCTCTTCTGTTCTGTTCTATTCTATTCTATTCTATTCTATTCTATTCTATTCTACTCTATTTTATTCTAATCCATTCTGTTCTACTTAAAGGAGACAATTCACCGAAAAGCATCAAAGTCAAAGGAAGTATTTGTCACTCAAAAAGGCCAATGCACTGAAGGAATTTATTCTACAGGTTGATGATCTACGTAGCTTGAATTAAAAAAAAAAAAACACAGGAAGGAGTGAAACACTGGATTCCACAGAAAACGGGTGCATAAATGATAACAGAGGTAAAATGTAGCTGGAAGATAAAAAAGAAGGGGAAGCTGGGCTCCACAAATGTCAATATGTTCAAGACTCCGCGGCAAGAATTTTCTTTCTATGTGCACATCTAGAAACTAATGTCCGCTCTGCATACCACAGTGTTGAAAATTATAATTAACAAGATTTGAACTGTAAAGACGATTTCCCTCCATTACCACCTTGATTTTCTCTCTTCCACAATAGGCTTGAAACGGTTTCTGAACACAGTCCACACCTTTACATATCAGAGATCACATCCAGCAGGTTCAGGACACTGTACAGAGTGAACATCACAGGCTTTGAGTGGGTGAACCCGACAGGTCGGAGTCTGCTCTGTGTAATCCGAGTTAAATGAGAATGCTATACTGTAATGATCTTAATAATAGTAACATTCACTGAGGGATTATGTGCTCTTCACATGAGGACAGTGGGTGGTCCTGAAAAGGACCTTTGTTTGTCATAAGCAGTCAGATAAATGGTTTAACCTCCGAATCCGTACAGAGTACGTCCCTGTCTCTTGAGAGCGTAAACCACGTCCATGGCGGTCACGGTCTTTCTCTTGGCGTGCTCGGTGTAGGTGACGGCGTCACGGATCACGTTCTCCAGGAAGACCTTGAGCACCCCGCGGGTCTCCTCGTAGATCAGACCGGAGATCCGCTTGACTCCGCCACGGCGAGCCAGACGGCGGATAGCGGGCTTGGTGATGCCCTGGATGTTATCACGGAGGACTTTACGGTGACGCTTAGCGCCTCCTTTACCGAGTCCTTTTCCTCCCTTTCCTCTTCCACTCATGGTTGATAAAGCTTGTTTCAAAGTCGAATAGTGTCAGTTTCACAAGTCACAGTGATTTAAATGTTAGCTGAGAACCTGAAAGAAGACAGGGTGCATGTTTTCTTCTTCTTTGAACTTGGATGGCGTCTGAAAACTCCTCCGCGGATCAGCGCCATCTACTGAGCTCTCTGCAGAGCCGGAGATTAGCAGGACTGAGCAGGACTTCATGTCTGGGACCAGAATTAGCTGCATGTTGGTTTCCGGCCTAACCCGCAGTGGACTGATTTCCAATCGACCCGACTGTCCTGTTTAAATCTCGGCTGATGTTTCCTGAAGACTTTTTTTTTCCAAACAGAGCAGGTCTGAAGCGTGTGTAACATGAATCATTTCTTCAAACCACCTAAGTCTCGAGCATAAGATGTTTAGGATTTGACATTTTCAGTCAAGTCTGGAAGAGACAAATACAAAGTTAACACAAAGAAATAAGACAGAGCAGGGTTCTGTGGGATGAACTGACAGTTTACAGGCTTTATGCCATCAAGGATGTGGCTCAAGTGGTGAGAAGGTTTGATAAAATCCTGCATGAAGTGGATTCAGTAGAGACATGAAGGCAGCACTAAGGCTATCATTAACAACATCCATGGATATTTAAATCACCTATAACGATAATTGCTCTGGGGTCAGGACAAGGGCGTAGGTTTAGTCTCAACATTGGTAGGGACAATATAACAGCATAACCTGCATGTACACTTTTTGCTGGGGACGGGACATTAATAAGACCAAACAGATTGGGTGAACGGGTGTCAGGGCTACATTTCTCACAAATATGAACCTAATTAATTGAAAGGCTAAATCATCAATGCAAAATAAATCTGTATTGACTTGTACTAACTTTCATGTGTATTGGTTCACCTGATACACCATTTGATTCAAACCTTTATTTTCCAAAAACTACTAAAGAAACATTTTGAAAACTTCCAGAACATATGTCTGGATTTTATTAGCAAATTTAAATTGCAATAGTTGAACATAACTTAAATTATATTAACATACACAATACAAACTTGTTAATAATCTCAACTGAATGCAAAAAATAAACATTTGTCTTAAGACCACTCAACAACAAAAATGGACCAAAGTACTGCACATGCGCAGTACTCTCTGGAGCACTGACTCCTTTCTTTGAGGGGCAAACGTAAACAAAGTCTTCGTCAGTTCAGAGGTCAGTACAGCCTCACAGCTCTGTCTGGCTGCAGCAGAGGACTAACTTGGAGTGGACCATGATGGAATATTGGTGAAAAACATGAGTTTTTGGATGATTAATGCAGTTTTAGGAGCGGCGCTGTCTATGCCCCGATGGATCCCATTATACGGACGTCCGCTGCACGATTTTGGATCCAAATATCTCCTGAAGCACTGCTTGGATCAGGAAAGCCTTCTGGGTGAGTATTTTGTTCTACTTCATTCTATAAACAATGTAAAAAGTGTATAAACCGAACTTATCCTTTAAGGGATTTTAATAACGTTCTACCTGTATGCATCTCGACAAAACAAACTGAAAAACAATGGTAGTACTTCGGCTGTCAAATCAGCCTCCGGTAGCAAGTTTGGCACGAGTAGGACATTTCGACAGAACAAGCTTCCTACTCGAGTTTTGCAGGTTAGCAAGTTCACAAAGTTTAATGTTACGCTAACTCTGATGCAGGTCGGACTTTCAGGAGCAAATTTAGTGGTGTGTTCCCCACCTCCACAACACTGATGTCTTTTTACATCACTTACAGTGGCTGCTGCTGGCCGAAAAAAACTTCTAATATCCCTCCTGTGTGTGTGTGTTGGGGGGGGGTCATTAGCCAATGTAACGTTCGTTTTAGGAAAGAAAAATGGACCGGCACATTCAGCGAGTGAAAAGGGGTAAATTTAAGTCTGAACATTATGAAAATAATTCAATTAATAACGATAGGGTCAGTTCTATCCTTACAACATATGGGAAGACAATCTAAATTCCCTTTATAACTGAACTCATATAATGCAAAAAGTTGCTTCAAAGTTGGTGGGGACAATTTGTGCCTCCTGAAAAGTTGGTAGTGTTATGTCACTACCGCCCCTATGCAAACCTACGCCCTTGGGTGAGGAACATACTGGACAGAAAAGACAGGGAGAAAAACGTTTGAGAATTATTATGACTAACTGTTGATAACAACAGAAGATACAATCTTGCAAAAGAAGATTTAATGCAGAGCTTATGTAACAGTGTAAATAATTTTGTTAAATATCTGTTAAATTTTGGACACAATCTTTATTTTTTGTATTTGTAACGTTTTATTTTGAAAGTCCCAGTTGAAGTTGGCGCTGTTGTAACTTCTGCTCATGATATGGTTCGGTGCAGTCTTTAATGTCTTTGCTGGAGACTGTCTCCTGTTCGCTCCGTCACATGTTCGTCAGTATTTGTCTTAAAAGTGCACATAAAGTGTTGAAAGTGTAAAAACTTATCACGTTTTGACTCTGATGAGAAACGTTTCCACTTTGAGTGTTTGAATGTGTTTGATAAGTGATAACGAACTTAAGAACGGTGTGACTAGCAGAGCTGTAGTTAGCTGCTGATGAGCCAGATGTGCTCGCTGCAGTCTCCTCTTCTGATGTCTGACTTTGCTTGGGGTTTATGCAGGAGTGAACTGATGATCAACTTATGAAGACACCAAGCTCTGTGGCTGTTTTGTGTCACATAGAATAAAACGACTCCAATGCTCCCTCCATCCAGTGTCCTGGAAGTGTTTTGATAAACAGCAGCGCAAAGCAGAAGAGTGTCACACTTTCATTTCTCTTACAGGACTTACAGCTGCTCTCCTGTTGTGTCAGATCAGAACCTTGGACAGTTCTGAACAGAGGGTGAATCCCAGAGTGAAACTGCAGCCCCCCACCCCTTCAATCTCTAAAAATCTTAATCTAAAATTCAGGGAAATAGAATAAAAAATCCACTATGTTTGGGTTATTTTACAAAATAATTCCCATAGTTCGATGAGACAGGATGAAATATTTGTGTATTTCTCTCAATCATTTTCTTGATGATCCTTTTTTGGTTTATGAAGAAATTGAAATCTGGGAGAAAAATA
This sequence comes from Halichoeres trimaculatus, assembly GCF_033239565.1. Classification (NCBI taxonomy): domain Eukaryota; kingdom Metazoa; phylum Chordata; class Actinopteri; order Labriformes; family Labridae; genus Halichoeres; species Halichoeres trimaculatus. The sequence goes on from NW_027437180.1 coordinate 4,101,727, forward strand.
ATGTAACACTACACATTTCCTTAAGAGTTCATAAAGTTTCATTAGTGAGCATGGGGTTACAAAAGACTAACACCATTTTTATTTTCCTTAAAATCTAATAAATAACTAATATCCAATATCCTGAGACATTTTGAACTAGGTTATATTCATAAATGTAAAACTTTAAGATCAGATACGCAGTCGATAAAACCATGGTACCCCAAAAGATTCATAATTACATAAATGAAAAACAACATTTTATAGGTACCATTTCACTGATTAACAGATAAATATAATATGTCCATTTGATTGTGAAATAAGGTAATGTTATTATGAAATGTGTTTTATTCTTTAATATTGAGTTATTATGAGTCAATATTTCATAATGATTACATTTCACAATTTCATACTTTTTAAAATGATGGCCTTTATTCATTTTCCAAGCTTTAATTAAAAAAAATTAAAAAAAATAAATAAAAAAAAATACACCATTATTTTTATAACTAATGTTCTTTACCACAATGGCCTTTTATTTCGTAGCGCCATTTTTCATCAGAATGACGTGGTCTGTCAGTCAAAGCTCGAGGGTGGGACCTCTGTTTGATCCTTTAAGATCATTTAGTTTAAGAGGGGTCGAGCTGCAGACCTCCGCTCTCAGCTGCTTGAGGAGAAACTCTGAAACTGACTTCTCTCCTTCAGCCATTCTGTCTCAAACGTGTCATGTCCTCCTGTCTTCAGCTCTTCAGTCTTCTCAGCATTAGTGATAGGTCTCCAGGTTTGAATCCATGCTGCTGCTGCAATGTCTGTGTAAAGGATCAGCCAATCACATTACTGGCTCCACTGTGCTTTGATTGACAGACTAAGACATTATGCTGAAAATTATGATATAAAAAGGCCATGGTGGAAAAGGACGTCGTGAAATAAAATTTAACTTTGGAGAAAACGTTTCTTTTTTTTTTAACCAAAGCTTTGATAATAAATAAAAACTCTTTATTTTAAAAAGTAGAATAAAAAAAAATCATTGTGAAATATTTTATTATAGTTATTTGATATTACAGAATAATAAAACCTATTGTATAATAATAGTGCTATATTTCACAATTTGTTGGCCATTTACATATTTTTTCTGTTATTTATCAAAATGGTTTCTAATTCAAAATGTTGTTTTTATTTATTTGATTATGAACCTTTTTGGGTTCCATTAAGAACTGAATGAATAAGTGATAAACTAACAATGTTGCATTTGACCAGTAAAGTGATCTGTGTGTTTCTAAACAGGACACAGAATAAACAGAGAGCAGGTTTTCTCCATGTGAAAGTCTTTAACAGGTTAAAAACACAGATAAAGATCCATTATTATTTATATTTTATACCTTCCAAACATGGTTCTGCTCAGTTTTGACTCATACCAAGAAATCACTCGTGGTAATTGTTTGATTTTGCAGGTTCAGGTCATATTTCTATGTCAAGGCACTGTCTGACCTCTGGGTGATGTCTGTTCTCTTTCTGCACCGTGTATGATCACTCCAAGGCTGTTTTACTGTCTCACTGTTGAAGGGTTCCCCCATGGCCCTTCAAAGACCAGCAGGTGTCAGTCTCTGTGGGGACCAAAGACAAAGTAGGGGAATGCCTATACTCATAGAATCTGGAGTTACAATACGTAACTAACGCTCTTATAAGAGCCACCACACCGAACATTAGAGCTGATATCCTCGTCTAGTCCCCTTGAAGTGTCAGAGTGAATATTTCTATTATTTGACGAAACTTCGCCTTAATCCCAATGTGACATTAGTTTAGACCAAATGAGTATGATCGAGGAAACATGAATATGGATTGACCCCGGACTTGTGGAGAACATTAAGCCATACATCCTAAAAGTTTACGACCCCCCAGTTAACCAACGCTATTCGTAGCTCCTCAGTTCTTGTCCTTGTTTTAAGCACAATGCTGCCACCCTGTGGTGGCATCACTTTAACCTGCATCTTCAAACCACTTACATCCATAGAAGAATCACTGTAATTCAAACCCTTTTTATTGATTCTGTGATGTTTTCTGTCTAAGAGACAATATGTAGATTGTGATACATAGACTAACCTGGTGGTGGCTGGAGGGGGAGTTTTTCCTCATATATCAAGTGATCATCTTCAATTGTCCTGGCTTTCAAGCTCATTTCACTGACTGAAGGCTTTTCACTCAGAAGAGTTTTTAACTAAGGACTCAGTCAAACCAACCAATGATGCCTCAGTTTGCTGTAGGAGGGATTCCTGTTCAATAACAGCTCCAACAGCCTCATGACGTTTGTGTTTCTCTCTTTGTTTTTGTTCAAGTTTGTTCATCATATATTCACACAGCAACTCACATACGATGAGGAGTGCACACAATGTTTTTTTCTTTCTTTTTTTTGAACCTTCATCCACAGAGTCCATCACTCCCTCTGTGTCCTCTTCCTCTGGGAGTGTAGCACTGCCTTTGCTGTCAAAGGTGCTGAACGACGTCATTGTTTTGGGACCAGCGCTGTAAACCTTACCTGTGACCAGAATAAATGCTGAACTGAGAAATGGATCCTCTTGTTGGGATCTTTGGGAGTTGTTTGACTAAAGAAGAAGAAAATTGAATTTATTACACCAGCACAACGATGAATGAATTACCAGCCTTTTGTCTCCTCCTCTTATCTCTGTCCTATTTGTTTAAATTGTTTGAATCTGTGAGGTTTTTGTCTCTTGAGCACATATTCTCCTAAAGAAACCTGTACTTAATAGATTTTCACAATCGAAATGTTGAAACATTGAATAAAAAGAAGTTATAGATCCAGTCACACGATGGTATTTGATTAATTGTCCATTTTATGATTTCATAATGAAATGCTCAGTAGATGTTAAATGTCATGTTCACAACATGCCACTGATATGATGCGTTCCCCTTTTTTCTTTTTTGCATGAACTCATTCACAGTAAATTATCTGTTGAGCTGTGTTGCAGTGAAAGGAACAATACCTATTGCATGTAGAGGACAAGGTGAGCAAAGACAGAAACGTTTGCCTGGGATAATTATTGGCTTACTTACTGAGTCTCTAATGAACTTCTGAATGAAATAAGGTGTTGAAACTCAGACTGGCTGCAGGTAAGAAATGATAAAGAAAAGCCAATGCACCTCTAGCTGTTTAACTGTTTATGAGAATGTGGAACAAAGATATAAAGTACATTTTGAAACTGTCATTGATAAGTAAACCTATAGTGAACTGCTGGTTATATACTATGTGATCAACTCTTGTTTAGTTTCAAGATTAGTAAATGTTCTGTTCTCACTCAGTATTCAATTCAACTCAGTTCAAAAACCTTAATTTGTGCCGTCCCAAGTTTGAGGGGCAATTACAAGCACACACAACAGTTCAAAATAAGAGCAACGGAAGACAAGATGAAGATAAATGCAGTTTACAATTTAAATTGCTAAAAGACTTTACTCAGGAAAATAAAGTAGAAGACATTTTTGATTAGATAGGAAATAAAATGGAATTACTAAATATTAAAACTCAAAACAAAAAAAATCTGAGGATTTGGAGATCAACATGATGGGTACATATTGCTTGAAGTAAAGTGCCGTAAGGATTATTAACTGCATTTAAAGGCAGGTATTTAACAGTTGCAAAAGGCATGCAGTTGTGAGCAGTGGCGTGCGGTCAGGGGAGGCAGGGAAGGCAGTGCCTCCCCAAGGCTAACAAGAAAAAAAAAAAAAAATTGTAAAATTTTTTTTTTCAGTTGTTTGTATACAATTTGTCATAGATAAAAAATAAATAAAGGAAAAGTTTCATTAGTGAGCATGGGGTTACAAAAGACTAACACCATTTTTATTTTCCTTAAAATCTAATAAATAACTAATATCCAATATCCTGAGACATTTTGAACTAGGTTATATTCATAAATGTAAAACTTTAAGATCAGATACGCAGTCGATAAAAACCATGGAACCCCAAAAGATTCATAATTACATAAATGAAAAACAACATTTTATAGGTACCATTTCACTGATTAACAGATAAATATAATATGTCCATTTGATTGTGAAATAAGGTAATGTTATTATGAAATGTGTTTTATTCTTTAATATTGAGTTATTATGAGTCAATATTTCATAATGATTACATTTCACAATTTCATACTTTTTAAAATGATGGCCTTTATTCATTTTCCAAGCTTTAATTAAAAAAAATAAAAAAAAAAAAAATAAAAAAAATATACCATTATTTTTATAACTAATGTTCTTTACCACAATGGCCTTTTATTTCGTAGCGCCATTTTTCATCAGAATGACGTGGTCTGTCAATCAAAGCTAGAGGGTGGGACCTCTGTTTGATCCTTTAAGATCATTTAGTTTAAGAGGGGTCCAGCTGCAGACCTCCGCTCTCAGCTGCTTGAGGAGAAACTCTGAAACTGACTCCTTCAAAAGGCATGCAGTTGTGAGCAGTGGCGTGCGGTCAGGGGAGGCAGGGAAGGCAGTGCCTCCCCTAGGCTAACAAGAAAAAAAAAAAAAAAATTGTAAATTTTTTTTTTTCAGTTGTTTGTATACAATTTGTCATAGATAAAAAATAAATAAAGGAAATTGCTGATTTTTCAATAAGAGGGAGGCTAACAGAGGAGACAGACAGCGCTTTGCGCTGGCTTCATGCTTGTAATGTGCGTCGGAGGCAGAGACCCCGAGAGAGAGAGAGACCGTTTACTGGAAATCACAACGTTTTGCAGGTTCGCGCATGCGTACTAAGGTCTCACGCTGATTAACGTGGGCATCGATGAGACACAGCGCATCTCTGCCTGCGCAGGTTGTAATACCGCTCCCTCTTTGAGGTCTTGCGTTAGTTTGTTAGTGCAGACGTTTGATAGAGTATACCAGAGGTGCCTGGCCTGTGTTCTTGTGTTGTTGAGATTCGGGTTATTTTTGTTGTATTTTGCTCTTTCTCCTTTGATGTAAATCCTGTAGAAAATGCAGGTGAACGTATATTTCGGGTTTTAATTGGCATTTCGTCTTGTTAACTCTGGGACTTCAGTCTGTCTCTGAACCGTAGATGGAAAAGCTGATTAACATTTATTTACTTGGCTCGTTGCTGGTAACCGGTGTCTAGGAGTCCGGGCCAAAGTGAGGTAAAAGACTAAAGAGGAGGAAAAAAGGTGCACCTTGTGCACAACCGCACATTTATTGAGGAAACAATGACCAAAATAATGTACTCCAGCCCCACACACACCATGCATGCACTCAGACCGTCTCTCCTTCTGCTATGTCACACGCGCACACACACACACACACACACACACACACAGCACAGACTGTCACCGCGTTAAAGGGGCAGGGCTGGCCAGTAACAGTTTGTATTAGCAAATGTGAGCAGTGCACCGTATATATAACACACACATATAGAAATTTCAACTTTAGCTTTACTGGTTGTGAGCATTCCAACTGTGCTGCTGTGTGACGAATAGGAGGATAAAGTCTGTCATCTCAGAGACATGTGATTACATTTCAGACTGCAGTAACACCTCAAGATGAAGCTGCTATCTTTGATGCAGCTTCCAGAGTTGGTCTCCTCATGTTAAAGCAGTGAAATCTGACAGAAGGTCATGTGAAATAAACTGAGCATGCGTTGACGGGAGGGTTTGAGATTCAGAGTAAAGCATGCAGCAAGCAGCAGATCAGAAATGCTTTGGGCTGTGTTAAACCTCCTGCAGCAGAGCTCTTTGGCTCTTCTATCACACCTGATTCAAATGATCAGCTCGTCATCAAACTCTGCTGGAGCCTGATAACGAGCCATTCATTTGAATCAGGTGTGTTGGAGTGGGGTGACATGTAAAACATGCAGGGTAACACTGATTGAGTTGATCCATGTAGATGCCACAATCTGTTACACTTAATGACAAAAAAGGCAACAGTCATCTTAACCCAGGATATTGCAACCAGTGGCTCAAAACTTTTGCAATTTCTTTTAGTTAAATTTTTGTTTGAAATTTCAAAAATTTCCAGAGAAAACTTTTTACTTATAATTCATAACTTTGATAAATGTTTCCTGCGCTCTCCAGAGACAACTTCCCTCTTCATTTGCCGGCAGCTCACCCCTGATACACACATAAAGCTTGAACGCCACGCAGCGTGAGCTCCGTGCAGCATGAGCTTCGTGCAGTGTGAGCACTATGCAGTAGGTAGAAACCACTCTAGTCAATCATCCTCTTCACACATCACACCCTGCGGTCCATCGGCACCGGGATCACCAATGGCTGTGCATGCGTTTTTTGAAATGATTGGAGGATCCAGTCATTTTGAAATAAAGTACCATGTTCTGGCTCCTGATTGTGAATCCCATTCTTATTTATCAAAACTACTTCACTGACACGCGGTCAAAAGTCATCAGCAGGTCAGACCCAGAGGGAATCTAAAGCTGTGGATGAGAAAAAGTTCATCTTGGAGGTGAAAAACATAGTAATTCTATAGGAAACATCACATTCTTTCTATAAGGACACCAACAGAAAGGGGAAAGCATGGACTGAAGGAGCTGAAGGTTTGAGAGGACCAAAAAAACAACTGGAAATCTGTGAGTTTCTAAACATATCAGGCTCACAAAGAGCAAATGTTAAAGATAAAACCTGTGTTTCACTATTAACCCATATTGTGAACTACCTGGGAAGAGAGGAAATGGCAGAGCTAGAGGATGAGGGCTTGTCTGAATCACTGATACTAAAAGACAAAGTTATGAACACAAGGATGAAACGTCACAAAAAGAAAAAAAAAAAAAAAAGCACAGAGTTCACAGGAACAGGGGTGGGGGGTGGAGGAGTCAAGAAATGTGAACCATCAACAAGTGATGGGACTAAGTCAGGCTGCTACAGTAAGTACTGTGAGTTAATGTCTGTGCCAAATCTAAACTGCTGCTCTCCAACAAATGAATATACATCCTGTGTTTCTTTTTTTGGCTGCATAACCTGATAGATCAGCAGCATGCCCTGATCAAACACTGGACCCAAAGAAGAGGACCTGGAAAACACTACAACTATTTCAAATACACAGGTCTTACCAATGTGAGACAAACATCTGCTGATTTATGTAGAGCCACAGAGAGAGGTGCGTTCCAGGGTGCTGCACAGAAATTTGCTCATGTTTTGGGATCACTTAGCTTTTGAGCAACAACTGCATGTGACTTAAAATGAGAAAAAGAAAAAGAGACACAGACTTTACAAGCACCAAATGAATCAGATGAGGGACAGTGGACACATTTAATATATGAGTGTAATGTGAAGGGAGATGTGGCGTTGAATAAAGAGTTACCATCACATTTCTTATATTAGTTTTTGCTTATTGCAACCATGGGCTCTAATTCCGTAGACCAGGCGCAGGCGCACCTGCCCTGCGCTGGCCTTTGCCGTGCGGACAGGGCGTGACCGGCACACTTTGCAAGTTTTCTGCAGTGCCAAGAGAGGCGCAGTCAAGGCGCAGAGAGGCACAGATGAGCGCGTCCACGCCTCCCTCCGTGCAAATGGTAGAGAGGGATGAGAAAAGCCGTGAGTGGGTTTAACACAGCCGAGCGCTGTTTTGACCAATCAAATGAGCGCCTCTCCTCGCCTTTAAATGCACTGCGGCAGAGGCGCAGCGTCTGATTGGTCTGACTGATCCCCAACACAGCAGAAAGTGTGCTGGGAAGACCCGGTAGCGGAGACAGTCAGAGTCACTGTCCCGGCAGCAGGAGAATGGACAGCGGGGCGCATTGGAGAACACGGAGCGCGTCACCGTGTGGGCCAGCTCCCAGGACAGATTTAATCTGTTCCTTTGTCTTTATTAGGAGTACAAAATGAAGAGACAGTTACACAGCTGGCTTATCCATTCAGGATACTTTTGATCCACCTGCACTCCTGGTTTGTCATCACCAAATAGCAGAACCTTTGGTGATATACTGTATACTCTCCCAGTGTCTCCACCTCATCCTCCTTACAATAATGTACTCCATCTTTTTAGATCACGTTCAAAATAAAGACTAAAACAGAGAAATATGGGAAATCCCAGGTATGTCCTGAATGACATACATTTATTTTGTCTCTTTTTTCTTTGTCTTTTCTTTCCCTCGTTTCTTTGAATTAAATGAAATAAGAGAAGCCAGATATATACTCAGTTTCAGATGTTAAGGCTGTTTATTGTTTAATTGTAAGATGTGCATCAAACTTACAGCTGCTGTCAGGTTAACTTTCCATTATGACAAACGGCTTTAATCTGACATCAGATGTGACGGGACAGTTCATATAGATATAAATGTATATGCTGGTTCAGACGGTTACATTAAATAGTGATTGCTGTGATTGTTTATTGCATTAAAATGTGCCTGACACTCTGGAAACCTGCCTCTGAGGCTTTGTTGACGTGTGCACACATGTGCGCCTGTCACCAAATTACAGCTGCGGAGGGTGCGCTCCACTTTGTGCCGAGGATAGACCAAGTTGGAGCTGGCGAGCTTTCAGCGCACTTTCTGCACTGTTTTTGGCACAAAATTGTCACTGCACCAACATGAATCTGCTGACACCTCCCCCTGGTGTGCTGCCACACCCATCTCTGCGCAGACGGTCTACCGAATTGTCAAATTGGCGGCGCACGGCGCTGCGCCACAAAATTAGAGCCCCATGTGATAATGTGATTACTTGCAGGAGGTTGAGAGGTCCTGAGAGACGACAGAGCACTCAGTACGAAGGAAGAGTGGACATCATTAACAGGAAAGGTTTTGTTTTAAACATAACTGATTAATCTTGTTTACCCATCTACTTATCAAATAACTGCTGAGGGTTTCTGTTTTCAGCAAATAGCTGCATATTATAACTGCTGCTTTTGAGAATGAGTGGGTGCTGATGACAAACTTGAGAGATGCAGCTGCAGGCCTTGAGTTGAAGGGGAGTCGGATATGAAGTACCCTTTGCAGCAGAAAACAGGATTCAAGATTAACTTTATTGTCTCACAAAGTGAGAAATTCATTTTGGGCCAAACACCCATACTGCAGTCACATCAGACAGCACCTCATACAACACATAACACAGAATACCTAACAAAGTGCCAGGCCCAACCACATAATGCCTCTACAGTATGAGTGATTGCAGTAGTGAATACATAGTAGCAAATAAATACAACTAGGGATGTCCTGATCCGATCCCAATCACGTGATCGGATCGGGATGGGGGCATTTTTTTAACGATTGGAGATAGGGGGAGACAGAATCGGAAAAAAGCCTGGGGCCTTAGTTCTTGTTTTTAATTAAAATGTGTTTAATAGAATATCATCATTTATTTTAGAATATAACTTTATTTGTCATTATAACAAGTACAAGGATATTGCAAACAAGAAATTGCAACCTTATTGTCACACACATACAAGGTTATCTTGTGGTGCACCACTGAGAAGCTTTATTTTTATTTTGTTGATCCGATGCTGCACTGAGTGGAGAAAAAAGCTATATCCATGTTGGCTAGAATGATACCTTCATTTAAATAAAATAAAAAAAAAAACTCAAAGGACAACTTTTAGGAGATTTTTCTTTTTTTTTTCCTAATGCATTGCTGAAAGATCGGATCAGGAACTATCCGGATCGGCAGATACTCAAAATAAAAATATCGGAATTGGATTGGGAGCAAAAAAAAAGGTGATAGAGACATCCCAAAATACAACCAGTTAAAACAGATGAATAACCACGAGGTGGCCCGGGTCACAACAGAGCAGCGCCACCGGAACCGGAAACCGCAGTTATCCAGGGAAACAATTCTGATAAGGCAGCATTAAAGTGTGTGTGTGTGTGTGTGTGTGTGTGTGTGTGTGTGTGTGTGTGTGTGTGTGTGTGTGTGTGTGTGTGTGTATTTAACCTTTCTTTGTTAGGAAACACAGGACAATGCTGGGGAATGAGAGGAGATATTTTGTAGAGGATTCATTCAGTGAAGTGCAGAAGCCATCCTGCAGAGGTCTGAGAAGCCTGCAGGAGCTAACCTTTGACCCTTGGACAACTTTAGCCTGACTGTGAACTTGAGACGATGACTTCATTTCACCAGCATTGATAGATTTAGTGCCCTCAGCTGTGCTGACCAAGATCTGCTCACTCAGAGAGACAGGAAAACTACAGAAAACCCAGAGACAGAGAGTCGGTTGGCCATACAGGGACTGCATGTACACAATTAGAACAGCCCAGGGGTATAAAAGCAGAGACTGGTTTCTGGGTTTGTGACCGAGTGCCATCATTGCGTCATCTCCATTGCCTTGCTTCAAATAAAGTATTGGACTAAAGCTGCCAGAACTCTCATCTCCTTCGTTGAACTCTGTGTCTTCTTCAAGCCAGCGTTAGGAATTTAGACCACAAAGTTAGTACGCAGTCAGTCAGGACCAGGAGTGATCCTCATTCAAGGAAAGATACGTCAATCACTGGCTCACCCTGAAGATGACATTATTTCAGATCAGTAACTGAATGTCTACAATAGGCAGATCTTTAACTTAAAGAGGGTTTAAGGGGAAGGGACCCGGGGTCTTCTCTAAAGGAAGAGTCTGAGACTTGTATCAGGGCTGTAGGGAGATTTAACAGAAAGGACCCTGAGCTCTGCACATTCTTGACTTGCTGTAATCAATAAATCCTAATTAACTGAAAATTTGGATGCCTCCTGGTCTTCATCTCTCCAATCAATGCTGGGAGCGGTGAAAAGGTAATTGAAATATTCCGGTGTCAGAGAATTAGAACATTGCTTTAAGTGGTAAATAATATCTGCAGAGTCTCTCTTTATTTGTAGAAGGCGGCAGTCAGGGAAAATAACTGAGCTCACAGTTGGAGAGTACTCCTTTTAACAGATATTGTAGTAAGAGAAATCAGTCAAATTGTCACTTGTAGATCAATTTAAAACACCATTTCCTTTCAGATGTTAGCATTTACACAGACAGCAGGTATGCCTATGGTGTCACTGCAGACTTTACAGCCACCTGGAAACCTAGACATGTATTGAGATCTGATGGTGAGTCTTTCTTATGTTCTGACGAAGTTGCAGGGCTGTTGGAGGCCGTTCCATCGCCTTCTGAAGTTGCTGTTTACAAGTGTGCTGCTCAAACTTCCTCTTCTGGCCCTGTCTCTAGGAACGAGGTGTGGGCAGATAAGACACAAAAACCACAGCTTCCTCTTTCCTTACTTTCTTGGTCATGGCACGATTGCACACACTACTTCAACATCCCATTGCTTCACTTGCTGACCCACTCTTACTTTCTACTGTCACAGAGACAACACTCTGGTCCAAGTACAGCTGAGTTTTTTCCTCTGGGGTCTGGGGTGGTCCTGGTGGGAAGGCCTGTTTACCAAAAACCATGCACCTTGATGTGCTAAGTTGACACATGTTTCAGACCATGTGACAATAGCCTGGGCTCATGTACTGATGTATATGAGAATGCGACAGGGTAAGTGTTTAGGTCTCTCACCGTCTGAAACTCTTTTGCAGCACCATTAATTGTGGCATCAGACCACCAAAGGTTCCTTCTCCTCACTGTGAACCCAGACCTTTTATCTAATTAAACAATTTGATTACAGTAAACATAAATTATTTAATTTTGATTGGATTATTATAAAATGCTTAATATATTCCACATATCCACATACATGTTCAAATGTGTGAATGAATTTAAGTTAAAGTTCACAATTAACAAGAAATTTTTGCCAGGTTTGTCTGGGTTTCTCTTCTGGGGTCCGGTATGGTCCTGATGGGCAGGCCTGTTTTCCAAAAAAACATGTTGACACATGTTTCAGACCATGTGACAAAAGCCTGGCCTATTGTACTGATGCATATGAGAACTCAACAGGGTAAGCTGTCATAAGATGTCATGCTTTCTGTGACTGGAGTCATAGAAATTGTCTCCTACTGAACACCTCAAAAACAAAGGAAATGATTGTGGATTTCCGAAAGTCTGGGCTCTGCCATCAGCCAGTTAACATCCATGGGGTAGACGTGGAGGTGGTGTCAACCTACAAATATCTTGGTGTACATCTGGACAACAAGTTGGACTGGTCCCTTAATACAGATGCACTCTTTAAGAAGGGGCAGAGCCGTCTCTTTTTCTTAAGGAAGCTCAGATCAATTGATGTCTGTGGAAAGCTGCTGCAGATGTTTTATCAGTCCGTGGTAGCCAGTGCTTTGTTTTATGGTGCAGTCTGCTGGGGAAATAGTTTAAAGCAGAAGGACAAGAGGCGACTGGAAAAACTGGTGAAGAGAGCTAGTTCTGTGGTTGGATCCAGTTTGGACTCACTGGAGGCTGTGGTGGAAAGGTATACACAGAAGAAAGTGGAGGCCATCATCCGTCACTCTGATCACCCACTTCACAACATCATAGTCCAGAGGATCAGCAGCAGGGGACGCCTTACCTCTGTGCGCTGCAGGACCGAGAGGTACCGAAGATCATTCCTCCCTGCAGCCATCAGGGTGTACAATTCTTTGCTTGGAAGAGTGCCCAAACATCTTGAATTTCCCTCCGGGGATTAATAAAGTATGTCTTATCTTATCTTATCTTATCTTATCTTATCTTATCTTATCTTATCTTATCTTATCTTATAAACTTAGCACAGAAAGATGGACACAAATGCAGGACCCCAAGACCAGAGATCGAAGGGCCAAAAAGGTTTTAATCAGTAAACAAGCAGAGGTTGGTACACAGAAGGGCAGTCCAAATCAGGCAGAGGTAACAGGAGGACGTGAGGCAAAAGGCGAGATTAAAAAAGGCAGGCAAGGTTCAATACACAACAAGACTATGATTATGACAGAAGGCTGCGACAAAGACTGTGAGGTACAACGAACTGGCAATAAGACAGTGAGAGACATGGGGCCTGTACTACGAAGCTGGATTAAGGCATCCAGGATAACTCTGCGACAACTCGGTGAACTTCACCGGATCTCCGTCATCCAGATCTGCTGTACTACAAGGCTCTTTATCAACTTGATAAGTGGGATCTGTAAAATGGCATAAAAGCATGAAATACATGTGCAGAAATGAATGAAACTATACAGATATGACATAAGCGTCTAGGTCTCTAACCATTTTTTGCAGCCTTACTTAACTATGGCATCAGACCACCATAGGTACCTCCTCCTGACACTACCTTGTGTGAGGAAGCATTAATAACCTCTTTTGTGTCTCTCCAAAGGTTTCACTGGCATCAGGGAATGGTTGAACACTACCCTGCCTCACTCTGTCCTCTCAACACAACCTTGTTGCTGCAGCTCTCTCGTCTTTGTCCGTTTCTTGTAATTTTTTTTGTCTCTTTTTCGTCATCTTTGTATTTGGAGTGGATCATCACTTTGTATGGTTCATTGTCGGTCACGGACACCAAACTTTTTGTGGCTTCGGCGATATTTTTTACTACTTTTCTCCTGTGTTTGTCTGGAGATCCTACATGTAACCATGGCTGCATTGTTTACATGCAAAATTAGCTGTTAGCAGCCTGTAGCATGTCAATGCTAACTAGTGTAGGGCTTGATGATTTCCCTCGAGCTGAGGAGGAGGAGGTGAGGACGACGTGCTGGTTCTCGGATGTGAGCTGGGAGGTGACAACGTGGACCTGTCCTTCCATCCATCGTTGTTGGGAATGTGGGATCTAGCCCCAGGGGATGGACGAGCTAGCTGTGCTAACCCAGTGGCATCGTGCTGTTCACGGACGTGGCTGACGGAGCTGACATGGGACGCCGGCGCCACATTGGAGGAGCTTCGCCTGCTGTGAGCAGACAGGATCCAGGAGACAGAGACTGAACAGACTGCTGGGGAGGCTCAGTCCTGGACCCTGTGGAGGTGGAGACTGGCTGGGCTGGAGAGTGGTGGACGAGTGGTGGACGGGATGTCGTCATCTAATTTTTTATGGACTTTTTTTTGCACTTTCTATACCCTTTCTTACTGTTGTTTTCTTAAATGCTGCGGTGACTCCTGAATTTCCCCTCGGGGATAAATAAAGTATTTTCTATTCTATTCTATTTCTATTCCAGCCCAGAGATCACTTGTGATAAAAGATTCAAGAAGAACACACTGGAAGCAAGGTAGCAGGGTCTATATCAGAATATGCTTTTGACACACATTATCACATAGCTGTGAAGGCTGCTGACAGGGCAACCTGGATCCACACATCAAGAGGGTTCCAACTCCCACTGACCCCCTTTTTTTCTCCTGTTAGTACAAAAATACCCTGAACTCTGCAATGACACTTTTGCACATAGTCTGACTCCAAATGCCACACCTCATGACCAGTAAAACTTCAGGACAACCACTTCTTCTGCTCAGGTCTGCCAAAGTTAAGCACGACCTCCAACCCATCATCATGAAAAATCCACTCCCATGGCTCCCAGTGGGACGTCCAAGTAATGTCCTCAGTTGATTCATCTGTGCTCTCATGTTGCAAGCAATAGTTGTCTCTAGGTTCTAATGATTCCTTCATCCAACTCTGACCGACCCAAACTCCCCCTCTGTTGACCCAGAATGGAGAAGGATACTGAACACCACACACCTTTGGCTACAACAGCCAGACACACCCCTCCATGTGGCACAGACAAACCTTTGGCAGTGTTGTGCAGCATCCTGTGAGGAAATTAATATTATGTCATATTGCTCTGCTTGTCCTTACATACCTGTCTCCTGTGCCTCCCTGGTGACTCACTTGTAATGGCCCTATCCACTCACTCTGGCGTTGGCGTGAGAATGTCTGCTGCCAACTACTCACATCTGCTCATTCTGAGACAGAGCCCATCAGTTGGGTTTAATACCTCCAAAGATTGCTCATGATGCACGACTTCCTGGCCTGGCCTTAGCTGAAGCTACCAACCCCAGTAGTTGTTCCCCCACACATAATTTTTCTTATGTGTATGGTGGTGAATGGGTCTTTACTGGTGGGCTTCACATCCTTCTTATTTTAAGAAGTGTGATCATACTGTCCATACATGAACAAAGGAGCTGCTTTGGTCGGTCTGTGGGACAAGTCATGTAACACTAATAAAGGGCAAAAAAACCTGAGGCGACTTGTTTATGAACCAAATAGGTTGGATCAGTAAGTGCCCCCCACCCCCACCCCCCCTACCCCAGCCTGCTTGGATGCCAATAATCACATCGGTTACATGATGTGTAATGCTGCCATAGCAGCACGACACAGTGCACATTATACCTTGCTAATAAATCCAACGAAGAAGAAAAACATGACACAGTCAACAAAGAGCACAGTGGAAGACATCCAGGAATTTGTCTTCTTTGTGATTGTCATGTGGCTCTTTGATACAAAGACCAATCAAGCTGTGTTTCAGAGAAAGCTGTGTGCTGCCAGGAGGAATACAGCAGCTGTCGCACAGAAACTGACCATTCTTTTGACCAATCTGCGGTCTGTTGAACCTCCACCTTCCTGTGTGTCCCTGCCCCCCAGTTGGTCTGGTTTATGTGCACTTGTGTTCCTAGATGAACCCACCTTTATTTTCTTCCCTGAGTCTGAACATCCCCACTGCTTTAAATGTTCACTCACTCCCCATCTTAATTCTGTTGTTAATTCTCATTCCGTTGCTAGGCGCTACCCAAGTAGCTGCCTGTTGCAGCAGCTCTCTTGTCTTTGTCCGTTTCTTGTAATTTTTTTGTCTCTTTTTCATAATCTTTGTATTTGGAGTGGATCATTACTTTGTATGGTTCATTGTCGGTCACGGACACCAAACTTTTTGTGGCTTCAGCGATATTTTTTACTACTTTTCTCCTGTGTTTGTCCGGAGATCCTACATGTAACCATGGCTGCATTGTTTTCATGCAAAATTAGCTGTTAGCAGCCTGTAGCATGTCAATGCTAACTAGCGTAGGGCTTGATGATTTCCCTCGAGCTGAGGAGGAGGAGGTGAGGACGACGTGCTGGTTCTCGGATGTGAGCTGGGAGGTGACAACGTGGACCTGTCCTTCCATCCATCGTTGTTGGGAATGTGGGATCCAGCCCCGGGGGATGGACGAGCTAGCTGTGCTAACCCAGCGGCATCGTGCTGTTCACGGACGTGGCTGACGAAGCTGCCATGGGACGCCGGCGCCACATTGGAGGAGCTTCGCCTGCTGTGAGCAGACAGGATCCAGGAGACAGAGACTGAACAGACTGCTGGGGAGGCTCAGTCCTGGACCCTGTGGAGGTGGAGACTGACTGGGCTGGAGAGTGGTGGACGAGTGGTGGACGGGATGTCGTCATCTAATTTTTTATGGACTTTTTTTTGCACTTCCTATACTCTTTCTTACTTTTGTTTTCTTAAATGCTGCGGTGACTCCTGAATTTCCCCTCGGGAGTAAATAAAGGTATTTTCTATTCTATTCTATTCTATTCTATTCTATTCTATTCTATTCTATCTTAAGTCCCGTTTCCACCAAGCAGTTCAGTTTGGTTTGTCTCAGTTCATCTCAGAAGTGCATGCATTTTGTGGCGTTTCCATTGGCTAAAACTGGGACAGGTCCCCAGATTACCGACCAGCACTGTCCCACTTTTTGGTACCTTTCTGTTGGGTTGCCAGACATACCAATCTGACTCCAAAAGGTGGGGCTACAAACACTGCAGTCTGTTGATTGGTCGAAAGAATTGTCACTTGCAGTACAAATGAGGGCTGCTGTATTCCTCCTGGCAGCACACAGTCTTCTCTGAAACAAAGCTTGATTGGTCTTTGTAATAAAGAGTCACATGCTAATCATAAAAAGATGATTTACTGGATGTCTTCCATCATTCCTCTTCATTTACTGTGTCATGTTTTTCTACTTTGTTGGATTTATTAGTGGGATACGCTGTGTTGCTGCCAGTGCGTTACACCGTTATGTAACTGACACAGCTATTGACATCCAGCTTTCATGCCACCAATCACGAGGGGGCATGATTAGCTGTGGAAATACAAATGGGATCCAACCCGTACCAAATTGTACTAATCCAAACCCGACTGCTCGGTGGACAGGGGGGTGTAGTATCCCTTGGCTTTTGGGGTAGTGGTAAAAATATGTACCGTCCCTGCGTCCCTGAGTTGGGAAAGGTATGGTGGGGGAGGAAGTAGAGGTAACAAGATATGCACTGCTGAGATTTGTTAATACTCAGGTTTCTACCACTGATGCTCTTGAGGTAGTCGCTATCTGCACTCTGGTCCTCCAAAACAGAGTGGACCTTGATCAGCTCACAACCGCCAGCGATGGTGTGTGCTCATCAGTTGGCACAACCTGTGGTAACATTAAACTGTTTCAGAAACATGACCATAATTCATGATGAACTTATGCCCAGACAAGTTACTGTGAAAGGGTTTAACCTTTACTCTTGGTTTACTTCAGGCACTTGACACCGTGTCCTACTCTTGCTCCTGTTCATCCTCCTTTTATTTGTTCACCTCCGGTGTAATTCCTTGTGCTCAGTGATTTCACTTTGAGTCCATCCAGCTACTCTCATGACCACAGTTTCTGAATTCCCTGTGGCGACCCCTTTTCTGACCCCGATCCACATGCCTGACCCAGACTCTGATGTTTGAAACCAGTCTTGGATGAACTAACAGGGGTTGTGAAATAAAAATTTCAGCCACAGAGGAAGTAGCTGGCAGAACTTTGCCTCACGACACTGGTTTGGTAAAGGGAAGTGTTTAACTCAGCATTAAATCGACATGTACTTTTGAAATTTGTTTTTTTTGTTCTCTTGACCTTTAATTTGACTTCGTGACGTCCTCATGTTTGTCTTACTGTATATAAGCAGGCGAGGGACTGGCCCTTGTTGAGCTTCTCTGCAGACTGTGCTACACTCTGATTCGATTGCTTTACCACAAGAGAAATTTCCAACACATTTTCTTCAGCTCGTCTGACCTCAGGATCATGACCATGAAGGTACGTAACTCAGTTCTTCTCTCCCACAGGAATTCCGTTTGATAACTGTGCCTGACAAAGTGTCGTACAATAAATCAGTTCAACCTGTTTGTGAGGGGGATTAGCCCCACCCCCCACCCCCACCCCAGAGCTCAGGTGGTCAGTAGGTTTACCTGCTGAATGACTCAGAGCCTGTACCTGTGTTCCAGCTGCTGTCAGTCTTCATCCTGCTGGCTCCTCAGCTGATCAGCGCCCAGCCCCTCCTGCCAGTCGACTGCAGTGACATCTACAACAATGACAACACTCGGCCCAGTGGAGTGTACACCATCTATCCTATAGGAGCCACGTCTGAGGTCCA
This sequence comes from Halichoeres trimaculatus, assembly GCF_033239565.1. NCBI lineage: Eukaryota > Metazoa > Chordata > Actinopteri > Labriformes > Labridae > Halichoeres > Halichoeres trimaculatus. The sequence goes on from NW_027437180.1 coordinate 4,119,893, forward strand.
GGTAGGTCTCTGTCTCTGGTTCACCTGGAGATGATGAAGGTGTTAGCGAGGATGACATCATCCCTGATAAAACATTCAGAGTTTAGTCCAGCAGCAGACTGCACCACAGAGTCATGTGTTCAGGGTTTCTGAACAGATCAAGTCTCTTAATCAGTGTGTGTGTGTGTGTGTGTGTGTGTGTGTGTGTGTGTGTGTGTGTGTGTGTGTGTGTGTGTGTGTGTGTGTGTGTGTGTGTGTAGGTGTTCTGTGACATGGTCTCCCTGGGAGGACGCTGGACGGTGAGTGTTTTAACCCATAAGTGATGCCAGGATCTGGTTTGTCAGCTGACCAGTCCTCTCTCTGATCCTCCAGGTCTTCCAGAGGAGGATGGATGGCTCGGTGAACTTCTACAGACCCTGGGACCACTACAAGAGAGGTTTTGGGACTACTGCTGGGGAGTACTGGCTGGGTGAGTGATGAGCCAGGACTCTGTGGACTCTGTTAGAACTTTCCTTCTTGATAAAGCTCAGCGTTAGAGCTGGATCAGCTCATGTTGGCTCTCTGATTAAAGTTTCTCTCCTGGTTGAGCTCCTTAGGTCTCCTCATCAAAGGGTTTGGGTGCAGATGTTTGAGTATGTCAGACTGCTGACAGTAAGAGGACCTGTCTCTCTGTGTGGTTACTCTCAGGTCTTGAGAATCTCTTCTACATGACTCATCGAAAGAAGTACGAGCTGCTGGTGAACATGGAGGACTTTGATGGGAACAAAGTGTACGCTCGCTACTCCTCCTTCTCCATCGACTCAGAGGCCAACGGATACAGACTGAAGGTTTCTGGGTTCACTAATGGAGGGGCAGGTGAGTCTGTCACAGAGGTTATTTTGTGTTTGTTTGATATCATGGTACTGACCAATAAGATGACGTGTGACCTTATGATGCCTCTGCTGGTCCCCTCAGCTGTCTGGGTCTAAACTTTTAATGCTCTGACATCACTGTTCACCGTCTCTACAGGAGACTCCATGGGAGTTCACAACGGACAGAAATTTACCACCTTTGACAAAGACCAAGACGCTGCAACAAATACCAACTGTGCCAAATTATATTTGGGCGCGTTCTGGTACAATAGTTGCTACTCTGCAAATCCAAACGGGGTTTATCGTTGGGGTGCTGATGGTACGCTGAAGGGTGTTGGGGTGGCGTGGCATGACTGGAAAGGCATCAACTACTCCCTGAAGAGCATCAGCATGAAGATCCGCCCTGTGCAGTAGGCCTCCAGGTGTGAAGGCCTCCAGGTGTGAAGGCCTGATGAGTCCTCTTCTGTCTGATAATAAAAGAGCCATTGAGCAGAAGTCTGAGGTGTGTCTTTGTGTCATTCTGTCCTGACTCTCAGATAGAAAGATGATCTCCTTATAAATCAAATCTGTAGCAGAGTGGATGTACCACTGAGAGAATTTCTGAGTTTGAAGAATTCTGGGAAAAAACAAGGGGGGTTATCCTTAATTTTTTTTCCTAAAATATTGTGTTTTCAGGAATTGACAAGCTCAGGTAAAACCTATTTCAGTGATTTATTTAATAAACAGAGATGTTGACTTATTTGTTAACTGTGGTACAAAAAAAATGTTAAGTTTATCTTTGGATAAATGGAACTGGACAAATCCTTATTCTTGGAAGAACATGTGTGTCTACTAACCTACATTTAAAATTACAATCCCCACTTTATAAAGAATTTTTTTTTTTTTTTTACACTGGAACCCCTCATGTTTCAGAATGAAGTTAAGAGTCTGAATGTTTTTTCAAAAACCTCCTGAAATTCATGGTAACATCTGATTAGATCATAGTGAGCTACATATTTCACATCTGTTAGGTTCCTTAAATTTTTACTTAGAGATTTGGCAACAAACTATTATTTTAACAAACATAGTCGACAGTAGATTTCATGGTTGACAGGTAATATAGTTGACTGGACATGAATAGAACAATTTATTAATCAAATGACACACTCGTGAACTAAATAAATAATTTTTTCATGTTAGCAAACAGCAAATTGCATCTCTTAGTGGGTTTAGTTAAGACCTTTTGATATTGTGGTGACATAAAAAATAACACCGACTGGTTTACATGGATCACTTGCAAGTTGTTATGCATCAAAGGGCTGGGGCCTGTACTACGAAGCTGGATTAGCTCTTAGAGAGATAACTTGATGTCTTTTTGGACCAACATTTTTTCTTATGGGCTGTGAACAAACAATATCTTACTGATCATCATAACTGAGACACTGTCAGGGAAAAGTAGAAATGTGTGCAAATGGAATCTTTCATATTGACCACTTTGAAGGATGCTTCAATATTTATTTTGTATTTGCTCCCCACTGCTATTGAATCTGCCATACAAACTGCCTATAATGAGCCTTTTCCTTGGGATCTGTAGGAAAGTGGACTCTTTCTAATTATGAGGTCGGATATGATGCTGATCACACACACACTGACTGACAACATGAATGAATAAGGACCTGACTGCCCGTGTCGTCACATGATGAGATAGGTCTATTAATATCAGCATTTAGGAAATTAACGCATTCACAGAGTCGCTGATTTTTTTCAGCAATCCCTCCGGCTTCTCGCGGCCGCTGTCGTGTTGCTCCTGGCCTGGATAATACTGTGATACTCCTCGTATTTTTGCAGGATTATTTGCTGCTCCTCCGCCTTAAAGTACGCTGCTCTCTTCTCCCTTGTGGAAAATGCTCTGGGGCCACTAACCACGCCCGTTTCATGTGTGCGTGCTAGAGGTAAGATCGGGCCTTAAAAATCCAGCCCGACCCAACCCAGGCCCGCAGTATCAAAGCCCGACCCGGCCCGAGCCCGATCAATTATCTTGATTTGCAGGCCCGAGCCCGAAATAAACCCAAAATTTTATGTGGCAAGTTTTCTAAATGTTAAAATAATCAACATATTTTCATGCTCATTACAAATACATTTACACTGTGAAAAAACGCTGGAAAAGTTTGTTAAAGATATTTCTGTGTGTGACATGGACGCGCCTCTCTGACGAGGAGAGGAACAGCAGCAGGAGCAGGTCTCTGGGCTTCACTAGATCACAAGGAAGGGCATCTGAGATACACGGGGTAAAGCCTCCAGAGTGCAGCAGGTTCACTATAGTCTTCGTTACCAGAGGCGGAAACAAAGAGACTTTATAAATCCTCCGCTGGAGACGGCGCGCACAGATAAATCCATTCAAACATGTTTCTGGACCAGCTGCTGTTTGCAGAAGTCAAACCTGCTGAGGTAGGTGGTAGGGCGGTCAGCTCGGTGTTAAGTGCGTATTGTGCGGCTTTTCAGTCTCGGGTCTCGTCCTCTTGAACATCTGGCATTGAGCGCTGCGTAAAGTGCGCACATGTCCCGAGCCGTGTATTTGGTTATTTCAGACTTCAGTCAGCAATGGCTCGTGAAACAGGTGCCACTGCCTCTGGTTGGAAAAGCAGAGCCCCAAAGCTTCCTAGTATGCTTTTGACTATGAGTGTGTAGGGTCGGGAAGGTAAAGGGACAGGAGGAGGAGGTAGTCTGCGCCGTCTGCGGCTCCTGTGTAGTAGTTACATAGCAAGTACCATACAGCGCCTTCTCTGTTTTATCCCAATTATTTATTCTATACCAAGTATTCCTTTAGTTTAATATCCATACATTGTTTTAGTATACAAGACAGTATATATAAATGTAAATTTGTTTTAAAAAAATTAGCGAGAGAGAAGCCCGACCCGACCCAACCCAAAGTTAATAATTGACATTTTGGGCTCGGGCTTAAGATCTTACCTCTACACTGGATTGGCTGAGGAAACCACATTTACTCTCCATCCAGGAAGGTCCCCATACAACCAAAACATCGACATCCAGGCAGAGGACGGGTTGAGACAGACATAGACACTGACATACATGTATAGAGACCCAAAGAAGACAATTGAGCAGGATTATTCCTGTAAAAGTTTACATTTTATTTTATTATTTTAAAGAAAATCCTGAAGACCCAACCTTCAAATGAGGATTTAGCGCGTACTGCCTGCTGTCACCATGGAGTTGGAGAACTCAGATGGATGGGTCACAGGCTACTGCACAGGAGGTGAGAGCTGTGTCCAATGTGGCTCGCTGTGACACTCAGGCCATCGTTGTGCACACAAAGCAGCTGGTCAGTGCTGTGTCTGGGACAATGACCGTTAATGCCCTGGCAACAGTTGGGAGGTCATTCAGTGGCAGTGGTCCAGCTCTCCGGAGAGCATAAAAGACGGGTGTTCATTATGCACAGGTGGAGACCAGTGCAACCGCAGAAAACACAAACCCACATTTACAAAATGTAAAGCTCAAAAATGGCGTTGTTGGACACACGATACATCCCCATCATTTTTATTTCTGTCAGTCCAAACACATTGATACAAGCACAGGAGATTCTCTCTCCTTCCTCTCCTTCATTGTACCTCTGCCTCCTTCTCACCACAATTAAGTGAATTCAATTTAAGGGGACCACAATGTTCAACATAAATGTCACCGTTAGATGCATTGTACCGGAGTTAGCTTAAAGCTAGTTTACATCTGCAGTCCCTTGGCAGGTCACAATTAAACACACACACACACACACAAACACACTCACACACACACACACACACACACACACACACACACACACACACACACACACACACACACACACACACACACACACACACACACACCTGCACAGGCATCTAAGTGAGGACAGACAATTCACGTTGGGACTGAGGACCACCTTTTCTGCTATACTTGGAGACAAATGGATCTTGCACTTCAACACAAGGTGGCCCTCTAACTCCAGTTTCCTCCTCAGCTTTTTGAAAAATACAAAGGAAGAATACCATGAGAAAAAGTTCTGTACTATTTCATTGAGGACCTTTTCATTGAAGTTTTACTGGGTCCATTTCTGGTTGGACTGTTTTTTTTTTTTTTTTTTAATAGCTTTTATTTATTCTTTTCTCCCTTTTTACGTTTTACTGTGGACTCATAATGTAATAATAAATCATTTTAGGTGTGTTTTATGGGAATTGGAGAATTTTAGGTCAATAAATAAGCAGAATATGCATAATGTTTTGTCCCTTAAAAATATTGCATCAAAGTACAGTTGTACTTTTATTGTAAAATTACAGTATGGCATAATACTAACCGCACAAGATGTTCTATTTTTTACCCTGGTGGATCTGTTTGTTTATTCTGGGTGTTTTGTCACTGGGAATTTAGAGCTCATTGCAGCAGTTTGTCTTTTTTGACTCATTTTTACAACATTTACTTTTTTTTCTAAAGGCTGGTCTGTGTGATGGGTTCTACATTAACTTTTTATATATGAATCTTTACTAACTTTAATTCCTGTGGACTGTGGATGAAATGGATGTGTGCCAGTAGACAAGCTGCTCTCAGTCACTTCCTGTTGCCCACAGATACTTTACAAGACAATTCAGGCTGTATTCAGACCAGAAAAGTCCTTTGGTCCACTTGTTTGGTCCGGACCAAAAGCAGACTTTATTTTATTTTTTTGTTTGGTGCGGTTCGTATTCAGATTGTAGTTTTTGCACTATGGACTATATTCTGTAAGCACATCCACGTGTGTGACGATCAGTGCTCTCATTAGACAGCACTGACAAAGACGGCACACAGAATACAGACCCGGAAATGGAGGTAAACATGTGTGTTTGTGCTCTTATTAGAGCTGCAAAATCATTTTCAGTTTCAAGAGCAGCTCCTTCAAAGCAGGCTCTACAACACCGTTTACAATTTTGGAACAGCGAAGACGAATGGAGCCGCTATGCTCTGTGTGTCCTGACCCACTAGCAGCAGGGCTAAACAGAAGACGTAGGATCAGGTATGAACTAAAGACGGTTAGGTTACGGTGGCTTTATAGGCCCAAAAGGCACATGTATCCTGTAGTTAGTTCGGATGGACCTTGGTTTGTATTCTGACCTGCACCGGAGAACCACGAACCACACCAGAGTTCATTTGGAAGCGGACCGAGACCACCTCAACAAAAGAGTCTCGGTCCGGTTGTTTGGTCCACACAAGGGTTCGTATGTGTCTTTTCACACCTGCATGAAAAATCTGCACCAGCGTAGGAAACGAACCCTGGTCCGTTTCAAGTGGACCAAACAGTCCAGGCCTTAAAACATGTTTATTGTGGCTCTTCTGTGGAGGAATTGTCTGCATTGTCAAAGACAATGAATCAACATCTTTGGAAAGATTTGTCAGAGGGAACAAACTAAAATACTGAGGATGCGGTTAGATTCCAGTCAAACTGTGCACCAAATTCAGTTTATTGGACACTAGAGAGAATTCCCAAACAGAGTGAGATGAAAATTGACACAATGTTAACAGCAAGCCTTTTGGACAGCTCAGGGCCCAGGACCCTGAAGAGGTGTATACCAGTGTTACCCAACCCTGGTCCTGGAGGACCCCTACCCTGCATGTTTTTGATGTTACCCCACTCCAGCACACCTGATTCAAATGAATGGCTCATTATCAGGCTCTAGTAGAGCTTGTCAACATTCCTATCAAACTAATATATTTAAATAAATAAAGTTTAATCAGAGCTTAAACTTGTGTTTTACTTATGAATAACAGAAACTATTTCTTTTAATCTTTAGAAATCCTGAGTTAGAAACTAAATTAGGTTTTTCTTTGCCTTAACTAAAGAAATAATTTCAACAAGATGAAATTTGTACTCATTTATGATTCTTTTCAAAAATGTTAGTATTTTATCACGTAGTTCATTGTTAAGGAGACAAACAACGAGAACAGAGAACAAAGGGACGCAGGCACGTGCAGAGCGCAGGCCCTGCGCGCACCCCTGCAAGCATCGTCAGGATTTTACCAAACTACGATTGGTTGAAGAGTTAGGATTCTCACCGGCTGCCTCTTTGGGTTTTGCCAGCTCCACTTTTTCCCTTTAGTTCTGAATTTCTCAGGGAGCACAGCAGCAGACGCGCGTCCCTCACCTGCTACTTCAGGAGCGTAATTTGAAAGTCAAACCGGAAGGAGATGTGCGCATTTAAGCGGTCAAATGTGATGATTATTTAACGATTTATCATCTACAATATTCCCTTTTCCCCTGGTAAGCAGCATTTGGTGACCATTCATGTGTAAAGTTCTCATTTATTTGTTAATCTTCAGAACTGCACGTGAGTATTTTCATTTGATCGAAACTTAACAAAATAAAACGCATAAATAACCTACTCTCTCTTTAATTCTTTTCTTCCTCAGATTAGTCCAGATTTAAAGGCTGTTTTTCCTAAGCCGTTTTTAACCTTTTACTAAACTTAAAGTTTGACTCGACACACACTTAGAAAAAAGAAAATTGAGAATAAACAGAATTAAAAGACTGAGGAACAGCTATCATTACACATGAGTAAACAAGGAGTTTAAACTAAAATTATAATTAAATTCATAAGAAATTAGATAAAAAAATACTGTAAGAATGGGAAGGTTAATAAATGAAATAATATAATAAAATTTGAATAAATAATTTGGTAGAATTAGATGACCTTAAACCAGATGTTTCTTAAAAGCAGCAAAGAGTAGGACGATAAAAAGAAAAGCAGTTGACATAGAATAAATTCTATATAATAAATCTGATGTGAATATAGAGGAAAAACAAAATGAGAGAATTAAAAATATACAAAATAATTAATATAATAATAATAATAATAATAATAATAATAATAATAATAATAATAATAATACAAAATTAAATAAAAAAGAACATACCAACAACCACTCTGCCTCTTTTCGTTTTTAATGTGTGACACTCTCAGAAGTTAACAAGGGATTTTCATCTGTGAAAGATAAACACCAGTATGAGTACCTAAATCCTCATATTTTAAGGCTCTTGTTGGTTAAAAAGAAGTGTTTTTTTATTTAAAAAAAATTGATTTCAAAATAATTTCCAAATTTCAAATAGTTTGAACAGAATAGAAGAGAAGAGATTTCAAGCACCTCAAAAATACGACAGTTCAACAAAACAGTAACCTCAATAGATAACTTTATGGATCTAAGCATCTTAGATGTCGTACCCAATTCTAAAAATTGTACAGGTAGATTTAAGAAAGCGAGTCACTAAAAACAGATGAGGGCTGCAAGTATCATTCACTTCACATTTGATGTTACTTTCCACTGTTGTCTCAGTAAATATATTTGTCTATGAAATGGCTATAAGGCGTGATTTTTTTTGTTTTGTTTTATACAACAAAAATGTTTACTTATAAAATTGTATAAACCAGAGTGAGGAACCCTCACATTTAAGAAGCTAAAACTAGAAAATATGTTAAAAGAAAAATCAATGCAATCAAAAAAGCTGCAGATAATGTTCTTTTCCACAATGGCCTTTTGTTTCATAACGTCATTTTTCATCAGAATGACGTGGTCTGTCAATCAAAGCTAGAGGGTGGGACCTCTGTTTGATCCTTTAAGATCATTTAGTTTAAGAGGGGTCCAGCTGCAGACCTCCGCTCTCAGCTGCTTGAGGAGAAACTCTGAAACTGACTTCTCTCCTTCAGCCATTCTGTCTCAAACGTGTCATGTCCTCCTGTTTTCAGCTCTTCAGTCTTCTCAGCATTAGTGATAGGTCTCCAGGTTTGAATCCATGCTGCTGCTGCAATGTCTGTGTAAAGGATCAGCCAATCACATTACTGGCTCTACTGTGCTTTGATTGACAGACCAAGACATTATGATGAAAATTATGATATAAAAAGGCCATGGTGGAAAAGGACATCATGAAATAAAATTTAACTTTGTAGAAAATGTTTCTTTTCTTTTATCAAAGCTTTGATAATAGATAAAAGTCTTTATTTCAGTAAAGTATGAACTTGTTTTAAAAAATCATTATATAATATTTTATTATAGTAATTTGATATTACAGAAAAATAAAACTTATTTTATAATAATAATGCCATATTTCACAATTTTATGGTCATTTTACATATTTTTTCTGTTATTTATCAAAATGGTTTCTATTTAAATATGTTGTTTTTATTTATTTGATTATGAACCTTTTTGGGTTCCATTAAAAACTGAATGAACAACTGATAAACTAACAATGTTGCATTTGACCAGTAAAGTGATCTGTGTGTTTCTAAACAGGACACAGAATAAACAGAGAGCAGGTTTTCTCCATGTGAAAGTCTTTAACAGGTTAAAAACACAGATAAAGATCCATTATTATTTATATTTTATACCCTCCAAACATGGTTCTGCTCAGTTTTGACTCATACCAAGAAATCACTCGTGGTAATTGTTTGATTTTGCAGGTTCAGGTCATATTTCTATGTCAAGGCACTGTCTGACCTCTGGGTGATGTCTGTTCTCTTTCTGCACCGTGTATGATCACTCCAAGGCTGTTTTACTGTCTCACTGTTGAAGGGTTCCCCCATGGCCCTTCAAAGACCAGCAGGTGTCAGTCTCTGTGGGAACCAAAGACAAAGTAGGGGAACAAAGATTGTTCCTGTGACTGTGTTGAACTCTATCACCACTGTCACTTTACAAATTATAAACAAATGGTCTGTGCAGCAATTACATCAAAATCAATCACATTTAAGTTAATCCCTACACTGTGTAAGAAATAAAAACGAAATCCTCTCCTCTCTCTTCATTTCTTTGCTTCTCTCCGTGCATCTCTGGAGAAGTGACCAAGAAGCAAGTAGAGAAAGCAAGGATGAAACTACGGAGCTTTAGGATTCACCCAGAGGTTCTCCAAAATTACCTGGAAGAGCTGAAACTCAGCTGTGAGGAAACAAATCTAGATAATCTACAGAAGCTCAGAAAATTTGAATAGGATATGTTGACATCAAACTTTGCCTTTAAAATGGATAATAAATAATAAGTAAGTAAATAAATAAAAAAATAAAACTAAATAAATATATAAATAAATACAGGATGAAGGATTAAATCTACTGCTTTTTACAACTGGTGATAGTTCGTTCAGCATCCTACTACTCGAGAAAACGAACCAAATCAGTTCGTTTTCTTCATTCTCTGTGTTTGAACAAACTCAGACAAACAGAACCCTAAGTGTCCTTCAATTTGATTGACTGATAAAATCAGTCCACTGCAGGTTAGGTCGGAAACATTCTGGTCCCAGATATGAAGTCCTAATCTCCGCCTCTGCGGAGAGGTCAGTGGATGGCGCTGATCCGCGGAGGAGCTTTCAGCCGCCATCGAAATCAAGGAAGAAGAAAACATGCACCCTGTCTTCTTTCAAGTTCTCAGCTAACATTTAAATCACTGTTACTTGTGAAGCTGAAACCACTCGACATTGAAATAAGCTGCATCAGCCATGAGTGGAAGAGGAAAGGGAGGAAAAGGACTCGGTAAAGGAGGCGCTAAGCGTCACCGTAAAGTCCTCCGTGATAACATCCAGGGCATCACCAAGCCCGCTATCCGCCGTCTGGCTCGCCGTGGCGGAGTCAAGCGGATCTCCGGTCTGATCTACGAGGAGACCCGCGGGGTGCTCAAGGTCTTCCTGGAGAACGTGATCCGTGACGCCGTCACCTACACCGAGCACGCCAAGAGAAAGACCGTGACCGCCATGGACGTGGTTTACGCTCTGAAGAGACAGGGACGCACTCTTTACGGATTCGGAGGTTAAACCATCGACACCACACTGCTTCAAAACTCAAAGGGCCTTTTCAGGGCCACACACTCATCCTGTAAAGAGCTGAGTTCTCGTCGTCAATCTGATCCATTAACTGTTCAATGTTAGCGCAGACAAGTTCGATCGATGTCGAGAAAGTTTCAGGACTGTTGTCCACATCCGGGATAGGGAGTTTGACTGTTTTCAGAGAGCTTGGACTTGGCTCGACTCCCAGAACAGTCGACCCCTTCAGCTCCCGAGTGGCTCCCAATTCACTTCCCAGTAGCCTCATATTTTTACCTAACCTGGAAAACACCACTTGTGTTCTGATGTCTGCTTTAGCGTTCTTGAAGAAGTCTCTTTGCCTCTTTGAAATAGAACATTCGTTATCGACCCCCCTTGGGAGATTTTATTTGTCACATCAGCTCACAAAAATTGCAGTAATGCAATAACTAAAAATAGAATGATGATAACAGAATATGAAATGAGAAATTTGAAGTCATATAAAGAAATACAAGAAAAAATAATGTAGAAAAAAAGTACTATTTACATATTTAGCGATTCTTTTTGTTAATACCATACCATACCAGCTTTATTTATAGAGCACTTTTAAAAACAACCACAGCTGTAGACAAAGTGCTGTACAGGTAGATCAAATGAAATGATAAAAACAGATAATTAAAAACAGACAAATAAAAGAAAAACATTTTAAAAACAATAAAAAGCAAATAAAAAGCAAGTAAAAGGGAATAAAAGAAAATAAAAGAGAATAAGACCAGGCAAAGAAACTCAGTCTCGCTGGAGTTAAAAGCCAAAGAATAAAAATGGGTTTTAAGACGTGTTTTAAAAGTGGACAGTGAAGGGGCCTCTCTAATGTGCAGGGGAAGACAGTTCCACAATCGGGGAGCAACATTAGAGAAGGCCCTGTCCCCTCTGAGCTTCTTCCTGACCCTTGGTACCTGCAGGAGCAGCTGGTCAGCCGACCTGAGGGACCGAGAGGGTGAGTAGGGCTGAAGAAGCTCAGAGAGGTAAGGCGGGGCAAGGCCATTTAAACATTTAAAAACAAACATAAGAATTTTAAAATCAACCCTAAAAGTCACAGGCAGCCAGTGGAGTGAAGCCAGTACTGGGCTGATGTGCTCTCTTTTTCTTGTACCGGTTAAAAGTCGTGCAGCGGCGTTCTGGACCAGCTGCAGACGGGAGAGCAGGGACTGACTCACTCCAACATAAAGTGCGTTGCAATAATCCAAACGTGATGAGATAAAAGCATGGATCACTGTTTCAAAGTGCTGCCTGGACATAAAAGATTTGACCTTTGCCAACCGCCTTAAGTGATAAAAACAAGACTTCACAACATTTTTAATTTGGCTGTCTAGTTTAAAATCACTGTCCAGCTTAAAACCCAGATTGGTAACAGTTGATTTAAAATAAACTGTCAGGGGTCCAAGATCAACAGAGGTGGACTCACAGGGGCCACTTGGTCCAAACACCATAACCTCTGTTTTCTTTTCGTTACAGTTTAAAAAGTTCAGGGCCAACCAAGATTTAATGTCTTCAAGACAAGCAAGGGGGGGTTTGACTGAGAAGCCATCTTTTGCTTTTAATGGCACATAAATCTGACAGTCGTCAGCATAGCAATGGAAGGCTATTCCATGCTTTGTAAGTATAGACCCCAGAGGCAGTATATACAAAGAAAAGAGTAATGGCCCCAAGACTGAGCCCTGTGGGACCCCACATGACAGAGGAGCAGAAGATGACTCTGAGCCTAAAATATTAACACTGAAGGACCTATCAGTCAGATAGGATTTAAACCAATCAAGTGCAGTGTCACATAGGCCCACTTGGTTTTTTAAACGAGATATAAAAATACTGTGGTCCACTGTGTCAAAAGCAGCAGTTAAATCAAGTAAAACCAGCACAGCATAATCACCAGAATCACAGATGGAGTATATATCATTAAAAACTCTAACTAAAGCAGACTCTGTGCTATGGAGGGCTTTAAAACCTGATTGAAACATTTCCAGTGTCCCATTTCTGTCTGTAAAAGTTTTTAGCTGACAGAACACAACCTTCTCTAAAATCTTTGAAAGGAATGGCAGCTTAGAAATGGGCCTAAAATTAGCCAACACAGACTGGTCAAGACCAGGTTTCTTGAGTAGGGGCTGCACAACAGCATGTTTAAGTTTAGCGGGGACCACACCAGATGCCAAACTAAGATTAACAATGGAAAGGATATACAAGGCAATGCTTGGGAACACCTCTTTAAAGAATCGTGGCGGCACAGGATCATGGGGGGAGCCTGAGGGCTTGAGACCACGCACCACATCCTCTAAGAAAGACAGACTCACAGGCTCAAACTTATTAAAAGCAGCAGAGCAAGGTGCAGAGACAGAGGGGTCAGAGTCTGGAGATGTAATGGAAGCTCTTGTCGAGGCAACCTTTCCAATAAAAAACATTAAGAACTCCTCACACACTTCAGGAGAAGCTTCAAGGCAAGTAGTTGGTGGAGGATTAAGAACAAAGTTGATGGAGCTGGTGTCTGCTCCTCACTGAGTGGGGACCAGTCTCCTGACAGAGTGTCTCCTCTGCTGTCCATAGCAGAGATGCTCTCACTTATTGGGAGTATCCTACATCCTCACATGCATCTCTGCCATGCTATCAATCAAAATAAAGTCCTGCCATGAGCAGAGCTGAGTGACTGAGGAGCTGAGCAATGAAAGGAAAGAAGTTTGGCTCCAGCTCTCAGGAGGGGATTCAGCTCTTCTGAATCATGATGAAGCGTCGGCTCTGAGAGCTGCAGCTTTTGAGCACCACACATCACTGGTGTCAATAACTGGCCTTTGGTGGACAACAATAAGGTTAGAACAATGATTTAAAACTTAAAAATATCACATTTATTAGTATTATTATTATTATTATTATTATTATTATTATTATTAAACTTGTGGTCAACACTTATTGAATTTTGACTTTTTTTTCTTGGGGTCAAATTTGACCTTTTACGTGTCCATGGCGCTCTGACACCTGAGAGCTGGCTACAAAAGCCAGAGCTGAGTTTCCATTGATGGTAAATAACATTTCATCTCTTCTTGAATTAAAACCAGTGGATTCTTTTATATTAACTATAGATAATTCATCAATGTTTTCTGGTGGACATGTCTTCAGTTCAGTATGGATACAGTGACTCCATCAGGCTGATCCTTCAAAGAGACGAGCACTCAGTGAAGAAACTGTGGAGAATTCCTTCAATTGATATTTAATTATGAAAAAAACAGGACATGAAATAACAGTTTGCTCTGTGTTTTTTTCCTCTTTGAAATGATTACATGTGAATGGAACAAAGTTAGTTTTCGATATGTATTGCTTTAGATTAAATAACGAGCAGTTGATTTACGGGCCACGGACTATTTAGATTTTTCATTTGATTTGTCAGATCATCCTGACCCAGAAGTTGTGTCACTTGTTGAGTTTGTTGTAATGAAACACAGCTGACCATCCACACGCATGGAACTACCATAAAAGCAGCTTCATCTTTGCTCTCCTGACAGAGAAGCTCCTCCTCAACAACTTCCTGCTCACAATGATCAGACAAATTGAATAATCAAATAAAAAAAGTCATGTGGCATGTAATTCAACTTACCTTTATTGTAAATAACAATAAAAAAATAAACAGGAAACTGAAAAACAAAGATTATTTTTTCTTTATTTGTTTTCATTTTAAATAGGATTAACTGAAGAAAGAGGAATCAGGGAGATTAAAATGATGGAAATGTTGATAACAATGTTTGCACAAGTGCCTAAAGAGAGAATTTTGGGGTGAAATAAAAATATAAAAAACATAAAGTTGATACTTTCCAGTAACATCTCTGCCATTTTAACACTTTTATTAAATGCTATTAAAAATACAAATTTTGTGCTAAAAAGATTGTGAGAATATTTCCAGACCAGATCACTTTCAATAAAACAATCGTTAAAAAGTCTCTCATTATAACCTTGATGTTTTCCCTAAACAAAGATCCAATTACTAAGTGAACACAAACATACATATGGTGATGTAACTTCTCAAAAGTAAAGATTTTTTCATTTAAATCAATTTTTTCTAACACTGGACATCACAAGAGTCACCTTCTGTCACAGTGAGAAACTGTACAGTCCTCAGCCTGCATCAGTGTGTTTGCTGCTTCCTCAAAAACACCATATTCTAAATAAACCTTAACCTGTGGATAACTTTTCTTCTTTGGTGTCTCTACAGAAACTTGTAAACAACAGAAAGGAAAGGTGTTTTAGTGTATTGATGCGTTTTACATGGATTTATTAAAGAAAAGAGAAGGACAAGTCGATGAGCAGCTGCTATCACCATGATCAATCTGTGATGTTTGGAGTCTCCCTGAACAAAAGCTCAACAACCTGAGAGACAAACATGAGTTCAGTGTGAAGAGGAAAAGCTCCAGTATCTCCTACTTTTACAATCAGCCTCGATCTCTCAAAGAACACTTAGTTTGGAGCATTTTTAGGGAAAGAGAAAACACAAGTTGTCTGACTTTCAGACTGAGTGGACGAGCTGCTGCTTGCTTGAGTCTCTACGGTTCTCATGTGTGCTTTAAGGACAGCCTCCCGCTCAGGATTTATCAACTCTACACCCAGAGAATCCTCCTCACGTCTCCTGTTGCGTTCACTGAACTGAGTAAACTATGGCAGAAGTAGCTCCAGCTCCCGCCGCTGCTCCGGCCAAAGCGGCCAAGAAGAAGAGCAGCAAGCCGGCCAAGAGCGGACCCAGCGTGGGCGAGCTCATCCTCAAAGCCGTGGCTGCCTCCAAGGAGCGGAGCGGCGTGTCGCTGGCTGCTCTCAAGAAGGCTCTGGCTGCCGGAGGATACGATGTGGACAAGAACAAGGCCCGCGTCAAGACCGCTGTCAAGAGCCTTGTGGCAAAGGGAACTCTGGTCCAGACCAAGGGCACCGGGGCCTCCGGATCCTTCAAGATGAACAAGAAGGTGGTAGAGAAGAAGGTCAAGAAGCCCGCAAAGAAAGCCGCTCCCAAAGCCAAGAAGCCAGCAGCCAAGAAAGTAGCAGCGGCCAAGAAGCCAAAGGCCGCTAAGAAGGCAGTGACCCCGAAGAAGGCCAAGAAACCCGCAGCGGCCAAGAAAGCTGCAACCAAGAGCCCCAAGAAGGCCACTAAGAGTCCCAAGAAGACCAAGCCCGCTAAGAGTCCCAAGAAGGCTGTGAAGAAGGCCCCTGCAGCCAAGAAAGCCCCCGCGAAGAAGGTGGCCAAGCCCAAAGCCAAGAAGACAGCAGCCAAGAAGAAGTGAGCTGTTATCATCTTAGCATTCAATGAAGAAACAAAACGGCTCTTTTAAGAGCCACACACCTCTCACTAAATGAGTCTTTCCTACTCAGCAAAGGTTGCCATGTCCGCGCTTTTCCTGCTGAATGCAGCTCATTTGATGCTTTCTTCATTTTTTATTTTATTTAATTTTTTTTTTTGTCTGTTTTGTTTTGCATTAGTCTGTGGGAGAAGTGAGTCTCCATGGGTGTGGATTATAAATTAGCAATAATGTATAAAGCGATCGTACTGCAAAGTGATACTGGAAATGTCATCATCAGACCCTTGGTGTCAGCGTCCACTGATTACTTTAGAACAGAGCAGCAACAAGTATTAATCTAAATGATTGAATCATGATTTTACTACAAGTCAGCAAGGTTGCCATGTCAGCGCATTTTCCGCCCAATCCAGCGCCTTTCTTAACATGTGTAACACGTGTGTGCTGAGTGGATATCTGTGGACTTGGATTCACTTTTAATTAGCTAATAACAATAATAAACGTCAACATCGAGTTTCGAGTCGAGGAAATCGAGTGGGAAATTAAAAGCGTCGTCACTCGATCAACATTATGGACACAAGCACGAACAGATGTCACATACTCAATGGTACGAGGATCTCTTTAGAGGTGAGTGGGTGGCTCTTAAAAGAGCCGTTGGTTTGGTTTGATAGCAGAGCTGTTTACTTGGAGCTGGTGTACTTGGTCACAGCCTTGGTGCCCTCGGACACGGCGTGCTTGGCCAGCTCACCGGGCAGCAGCAGGCGGACGGCGGTCTGGATCTCCCGCGACGTGATGGTGGAGCGCTTGTTGTAGTGAGCCAGACGAGAGGCCTCACCGGCGATGCGCTCGAAGATGTCGCTGACGAACGAGTTCATGATGCCCATAGCTTTGGACGAGATCCCGGTGTCGGGGTGGACCTGCTTCAGGACTTTGTAGACGTAGATGGCATAGCTCTCCTTCCTGGTCCTCCTCCTCTTCTTGCCGCTCTTGGTGGCTTTAGACACGGCTTTCTTGGAGCCCTTCTTGGGCGCTTTCACTGTCTCAGGCATATTTGCTGGTCGATCACTCAGACTATGAGGAGCTGCAGCCGGGGGCGCTTTATTAAAGGCTCCTCCATGCAGATAAAGCCGTGCTGCAGCTCATTGAGGATTGGCTGGGACTGGAGTTTGGACTGGGGTCTGAACTGAGGGGGGAGGTTTCGGCTTTGTCTCAAATTCTTGCGCGGTTCCCGCTTCATCTGTGCGCCGTGCGCCAAATTTCTTTGTGCGTCCTGACAAAGTGATTTGTCTTCGTGTCCTGATTCTGAGTAAAAGCAGGACAGAGAATGATAAGAAGAGTTTGAAAAAAGGAAAAGCAAGTTTTCAGCAGCTGCATCAGACTTTTAGAAAGCACAGAAGGCTTTGGAGATCATTTTCCTCCTGTGATAAAAGCTTTGTGCAGTTTGTCAGATTATTATCTGGTCTGATTTCTTTGAGATTTATCCCTCGAACATACAGCTCCAAATTCTTACTAATAATAAGGGTTTACTTTTCCCCAGCGTTGAGCACACATTCTCAAAAATGAATGTGAATTTCTAACACTTTTTTTTTTATTTTAGCATCAAAATCAGACTTTGTATTTTTAAAAAAACTTCATATTTCCAACACCTATTATTTTGTCTTACTTTGATTCGGTTTCAATGTTGAAAAACTTCGAACTGATAAAGCAGTTGTTTTAAATCCTAAATCAGATGTGTTCTGTTATAAAACGGAGTATCTGTTTGTTTGTTTGATTGTTTGTTTGCTTTTTTAGCAGTTTTCCCCCAGGTATGAACTTTATATTAAAGCCTGTCTTCAGTGGATTTTCTGCAACAGTATGACACAGTGTTTAAGGGACACTGAGCTTACAACAAATATTAAAGTTTTTTCAAATTTTAGTTTCATATGACAGAGGGCATTTCAAACTGAATATTAAAGCTATATAGAAATAAAATAAAAACTAAAAGCAACATTGGTTCAAACTCTGGAAGCATCCGTGGTAATGTGTAGATAATCATTTTCAGATGAATGATGATGAAGAAGAAAATGTTTATCCATCCTCTAGTTTCCAAAGCCACACTCAGGATTATTACACTGTGGCACTACAGTTACTCATTGTTCTCAGATCAAAGAGAAACTTTAAGGTTCTTTAATGTTTAGGGAACATCAGGCTTTGTTAGGTTTCAGTGTAAACAAGAGGAACGTCTCTAAAGGTTAGATCCTGATTTGGTTCTGACCTTTAGATAACCACAGGCTGACGTTCTCCTTAGGTTCTGTGTTACTAGAGTCAGTGTAAAAGAAAATCATGTCTCAAAATATTCAGTTTTTAAAAGTTTTATGAAACTTCAAACTCCAAAAAATACAGCATTAAAAATCATCTTAACCTTCCTCCTGTGTTAGTTTTCTGTTACCATCCCCGGTGTTAACAGGTCGGTTTCCACCCGTGTCTTAAATCAGCTTTAAAATACAAAACAAAAACTTATCATCAGTTCTTTCCTCATCTCTTGGTTACCTTGTTAGGCTCCCATATCCATGAACTTGTTGTGGGCCTCTGGGCTCATTTTTTTACAAGTATACCTCCTGATTTCAATTTAAAAAAAAAAGAAAAAGAAAAATTAACCTTAAGAGAATCATAGAAATGAATGAAAGGATGTTGTGTTCCCTGAATATTACTAAGGGGTATAGAACACATCTCTGTAATCAATTTGCCTGATTTATTTTTTCATTTTAAAATAATTAACTATTGTTTTGGGTTGAAAATGAGCCATAACACCATAGATGTAACATCTATGGTGTTATGGCTCATTTTCAACCCATAACAACATAGATGTTGAAAAAACAACAAAAAATGTCAGCAATAGGACTTTAATATGAACATGTTGAAACACAGAACAGGTCACAACACAAAATATTAATTTAGAAGTTGAAACAAATAAGAACCAATAAAACCATTAGAAATCATTTATTACTTTCCAAACTATCAGAATGCTAAATCAGAGTTTCAAAAAGTATTTGTGTGCAAGAGCTTGTCTTTGTGTGTGTGTGTGTGTGTGTGTGTGTGTGTGTGTGTGTGTGTGTGTGTGTGTGTGTGTGTGTGTGTGTGTGTGTGTGTGTGTGTGTGTGTGTGTGTTTGTTTAGATACATGCGTGGCAAAAGTAGCTGAAAACACGTTTTCTTCTGTCAATGATTCTGACACAGTAAAAATTGAGATACCAGGGGTCATTTTCATGACATTTTCAGCAGCTGCCCTGACTCTGTTCACCCTGCATGTTGAGGTACCAAACTCCAAAAGATCCTACAATTTTTTACTTGAATCCTTCAACAGGAGCAGCCTCAGCACAAGTGACCTCCTCATCAGACTCAGATGTGTCTGTGTCTTCTGGCTGCTACTCTATATGCTCCTCTTCCTCAGAAACTTGCTCCTCTGCATCGCTATGCTGATCTGTGTCTTCTTCCTCATTTTCTCCAAAAATAGAATCTGAAGTTTCACGCACCATGACCCTTCTTTTCATTTTTCTATGCTGCAAATTGGGGATGTGCCCTCTGCAAGTCAAATGACTGAAGTGACCTGACATGGTGGACATGCCATCTTTCTTTGTTTTGTTTTTTTCTTGCATCAATACTGGACAAATGAGCATTGCCTGAAGCTCACATGATTGGGAGAGGAGGTGGCTCTAAGTGTGTTAGCTGACAGTACACTTAGGATTTCTATTTTGGCTCTAAAAATTGCTTTGTAATCTCATTTTTATAACCGGGTCAAAACTGACCCTAACACTGCAAAGGATATCATTTCAACCAGAGCATTTTATAATGTGAAAAAAAAAAGTTTTTTTTGGTTGAATTTTGTTGAAATCAAGTTCAAATCAAGGAAGGGTAAAAGATTCAGTGTTAAAAAAGGTCATATGAAGCAACATCTTTTAGTGATGATGACGTCAGCTGATCACCTCTGGATCATCTGTCAGTCAGCTCTAACAGCTGTTTGTGTGTCTGAACATGTGCACTGTAATAACCCAAACATTAACAACAGTAACAGAGCTTTGTCTGTGTTTTTAACCTGCTTAAAAAAACTTTCACCTGAAGAAAACCTGCTCTCTGTTTATTTTGTGACCTGAAGAAGCACAGGGATGACTTCAGCAGTAAAATGCATCATTATAAGATTATTTGTTTACTAGTTCTTTAAGTAGCCCTTTGATGCACCTGGTGGGTCCAAAGTGAATGAACTGAACTTTATGTGCAATATCTCTGCAATTACTAATTTCTTTTTTAATCAGGGTTTGAGGAATTTCCCGGTGAAGTTTTTATTTATTTATTTATTTTTAAACATAATTCTTACTTCTTTTAGATTTTCTGTTCTTAATTTTTCGAATAAAAATACTTTTTGAACCACTTCCCTTTTATTGCACAACATGGGTCCAAAATGACCCGAGTGCTTCTGTGCTATTTCTTTGAAGTAAGTGTATTTTTTTATGTGCTATGCCATGTATTTAGTATGTATTTTTTTTTCTTTTTCTTTTTTTTTTGCCTGGCACCAATCATCTTTTTTTCCTTTCTTATTTCTATGAGCTGCATAGATTTTGTCCATGGGTCCAGAACATCCCAAATAAATTTACAATGGAATTTAGTGGGAACCTTTGGAATTTGTATGTTTCTTTTTAGGAACAGTATCACAACTAAGAAACTATGGATAAAAGTTGATACATTTATAATGTATGAAACCAAATCAGCCGCAGACCAGTGACCAGTGTAGGTCCGTAAATTTCAATTAATTATTTATGAGATTGTCTGACTGCATTCTTCAGTGTAGCCCTGACTCTCTGGTACTCTGGGTAGGAAATTGTCTCTCTGGTGGAGGTGGGTGGCTCTTAAAAGAGCCTTTGTGTTGTTAGCAGTCAGGTATGAGACTTTACTTCTTGGCGGCCTTCTCGGTCTTCTTGGGCAGCAGGACAGCCTGGATGTTGGGCAGCACGCCGCCCTGAGCGATGGTCACTCCGCCCAGCAGCTTGTTGAGCTCCTCGTCGTTGCGCACAGCCAGCTGCAGGTGACGGGGGATGATACGGGTCTTCTTGTTGTCACGAGCGGCGTTTCCGGCCAACTCCAGGATCTCAGCGGTCAGGTACTCCAGCACAGCCGCCAGGTAGACGGGGGCACCGGCTCCAACACGCTGAGCATAGTTTCCTTTACGCAGCAGTCTGTGGACACGACCCACGGGGAACTGGAGCCCGGCACGGGATGAACGGGTCTTGGCCTTAGCTCTGGCTTTGCCGCCGGTTTTGCCTCTTCCACTCATGGTTAATCTTTCGTGAGTCTGGACTCAGGGAAGTGATGTGTCCTTCGTCTCGAAGTCCCCCTGATATAGGCTGAGAGCGCGCGCATTTCCCCGGCGCACCAAGCAGTAAAGAGGCGGGGGAGCAGAGCCCGAGGCGGGGGCTCTGTCCCCCTCCTCTGCGGGGCTGAGCTCCAGAAGCGGCCTCTCACCAATCAGCAGCCGGAGCTCTCAAGCAGCGTCACCGTTTCACAGCCGCTCCTCCGCTTTAAGAGCAGCAAGGCTCCGCTCTGCTCCACATATTTCTCCAAGTCAGAGAAAGAAGACAGCATGGCAAGAACCAAGCAGACCGCTCGTAAATCCACCGGAGGCAAAGCTCCCAGGAAGCAGCTGGCCACCAAGGCTGCCCGGAAGAGCGCCCCGGCCACCGGCGGCGTCAAGAAGCCTCACCGTTACAGGCCCGGGACCGTGGCTCTCCGGGAGATCCGCCGCTACCAGAAATCCACCGAGCTGCTCATCCGCAAGCTGCCCTTCCAGCGCCTGGTCCGAGAAATCGCTCAGGACTTCAAGACCGACCTGCGCTTCCAGAGCTCTGCTGTCATGGCTCTGCAGGAGGCCAGCGAGGCTTACCTGGTGGGGCTGTTCGAGGACACCAACCTGTGCGCCATCCACGCCAAGAGAGTCACCATCATGCCCAAAGACATCCAGCTGGCCCGCCGCATCCGTGGAGAGAGAGCTTAAACTGTCTGCAGCTCTGAACAACAACACAAAGGCTCTTTTAAGAGCCACCACACCAACAAAAGAGCTGAAATTCTCATTTACTTTGGTCTTGAGTCCCCTCGCGTAGTTTCACCGACTCAGACAGAATATTTATATCATTTTTATAACTTTAGACAGTAATAATGTACGCTGTTCAGACCATCCTCAATCCCAATGTCACACTCCTTGTGGGAGGGTATGGAGGAGTCATTGTGCCAAAATGAAATGTATAAGTACATCATATTGAAAAGGATAATCAAAACAATACGTAATAAAATAAATAAATAATTGTGTCAATACATTTTTAATACTGGAAATAAATCAATATTTCGCCATCGTGAACAACTATGATTAAGTAATATTTTATTTTCGCCAAATGTGAAATCAAAGGTATTAATTCCAACGCTGAAGAAACAGTTAATACAGGTTAAGGAGACAGAAAAGAGCTCTCCTCCACACGTCCTAAGCACCGCTCCACGAAACAGCCCAATGCTGCCACACAGTGGTGCTTTGTGACTCCTGCAATGAGTCTTCAATCTAAAATTGAAAACCATACTACAACAGAAATTTTGCTTCAATAACTGAATTCTTTTATGTTCTAACGAGGTTTTGTCCAAGAAGCAGTAAATACTTTCTAAGCCACAGAAATAAATCCTGTGTTGACTTAACAAAGAGACCATCCTTCCTATGTGGCTCACACACCTGTTTTTTCTTTCACTGACTGTAGACTTTGAACTGTTGTAAATTTCAAGCAAGGAGTCATATACACCATGAAATGTTTGCTTCAGTTTTGACTGGAGAAGGGAATCCTGTTTATCTTAGCTGTTAAAACAGCTTCATAATGTTTGTGTTTCTCTCATTCATTTACATCACACAGTAACTTATGCATGGTGTTGAGTTGACATTAACAGCAGAAACCAGTGTTTTGTTACCTGTTTGTTTTTGTGATTTCCCTTTGTTCACAGAAAGTTTTCTCTTCACTCCCTCTGTGTCCTCTTCCTCTGGGAGTGTAACGTTGCTGTCGCTGTCCGAGGTGCTGAACAACAACAGATAAAACTGCTCTGTCAGTCATATTCAAGCTTTTCAAAGAGCCACCTCATTTCACCCCACGGCAAAGTTCATTTCTACTCTGTAACTATGTTTTCACTAAGTGTTTTTACACATTGACCTGCAGCAGGCCACCCACTGGATCTGTTAAACAACTATATTCTTGAATTACTCATACCCCAGCACAGTGATAAATGACTCATCAGATTTTTCTCTCCTCTTTTCTATGTTAGTATTTCTATAAACCGTTTAAAAATGTGGGGGTTTTATGTCTCTTGAGCACTAATACACTTAAATGAATCCTTTGTTGATGAATTTTCTCCTTAACAAATCTGTAATTAATATATTTTCCTATGGGAAATGTTAATACACTTAAATGTGTATTAGAAAAAAAGAAAGCAGCAGGTCAGAAATGCTTTGGGCTGTGTTACACCTCCTGCAGCAGAGCTCTTTGGCTCTTCTATGGTGAGCGCTTCACAGTGGAAAATGTTTATTCCCTTCATTATAAATATGTGGTTGAAGAAACTTGGACAGATTGCACTGTGGTGAAGAAGATACAGAGTGACATATTTCAGTGAGAACAGGATTAATAAGATGCTATTTTCTAGGTGAAGCTATGAGCTAAAGAGAAAAGGTGTGTATCATTTGCTGAATGAAAATGTTTCTCCTGTAAGAGCCTCTGTATTCAGTGTGTGCTGTAACAGGTTGGCCTAGTAGAGTGAGCTCTTTGTCGTGTTTGATCTTTGTCATGATGCACCTTGTGTTCACCTGGTCAAGGCTGAGTAAATGTTTTAGTAAGGATGTCATCATTCTTTTTACACAGATAATGTTGAATTAATTAAACAACTTGGATTGGGATGAATAGCCCCCTTTCATTTTAGCACCACACAGAGAAGTGAGATCATTTTTCAGAGGTTTAACCCCGCCTCATTACCCACTTTACAAAGAAGTGCTCAAAACTTGATACTGAAGTCAATAGTAAATAAAAAACCTTTTACTTCTGCTGGAGTACAGTCACAGAGCTACTTCTACTCCCACTCTTAAACTTGAAGAGAGTATCTGTCCACAGTCTTCAAAAACTCTGCAGTAACACACACCGAGTGTATCTGTGTGAGAGACTGCCTACAGTCTGAACACATACTGTATTTGACTTGCTGATTGTAAAAATCAAACTGATAGAGGATACAATTTTGACTTCTTTTTTTTTTGCAAAGGTCTCATACAATGAACTCTTTCAGCACATTTCTCTGTTATTTTTTTCATTGGGTTAAAGTCAGTGAGGACTGTTTATGTTTTACTGCAGTTGTTGAGCTGCTTCAGTCCAAAGTCTAGAGCTGCTCCGATCTCCTTCAAAAACACTTCAGTGTGAAGATGAACTCAGAGAGTTTCGACTGCATGTGAAAGATCAGAGAGCTGAAGAAAAAAAAAGTATATATATATATATATATATATATATATATATATATATATATATATATATATATATATATATATATATATATATATATACACACACACACACTCAACAACACTATAAATGCAACACTTTTTTTTTTTTTTGCTCTCATTCCTTTTTATATGAGATGAACTCAAAGATCTAAAATTCATTCCAGATAAACCATATTACCATTCTCTTTAAATGTCGTTCACAAATCTGTCCAAATTTTTGATAGTGAGCACTACTGCTCTGCTGAGATAATCCATCCCACCTCACAGGTGTGCCACATCAAGAAGCTGATCTAACATCATGAGTAGTGCACAGGTGTACCTTATACTGCCCACAATAAAAGGCCACTCTGAAATGTGCAGTTTTGTCTCACAGCAAAATGCCACAGATGTCACAAGCATTGAGGGAGCGCGCAATTGGCATGCTGACAGCAGTAAGTCAACCAGATCTGTTGCTCCAGCATTGAATGTTCATTTCTCCACCATAAGCCGTCTCCAAAGGCGTTTCAGAGAATATGGCAGTACATCCAACCGGCCACACAACCGCAGACCCCGTGTAACCACACCAGCCCAGGACCTCCACATCCAGCAGGTTCACCTCCAAGATCGTCTGAGACCAGCCACTCAGACAGCTGCTGGAACTATTGGTTTGCATAACCAAATAATTTCTGCACAAACTGTCAGAAACCATCTCAGGGAAGCTCAACTGCATGCTCGTCCTCATCAGGGTCTTAACCTGACTCCAGATCGTCGCCATAACGGACTTGAGTGGGAAAATGCTCACATTTGATGGAATCTGGCACGTTGGAGAGGCGTTCTCTTCACGGATGGATCTCAGTTTACATTGTTCAGGGCAGATGGCAGACGGTGCGTGAGACGTCGTGTGGGTGAGCGCTTTGCTGATGTCAATGTTGTGGAGCGAGTGGCCCATGGTGGTGGTGGGGTTATGGTATGGGCAGGCATCTGTTATGGACGAAGAACACAGGTGCATTTTATTGATGGCATTTTGAATGCACAGAGATACCGTGATGAGATCCTGAGGCTCATTGTTGCATCATACATCCATGAACATCACCTCATGTTTCAGCGAGATAATGCACAGCTCCATGTTGCAAGGATCTGTACACAATTCTTGTAAGCCAGGGGTCTCAAACTCCTGCCATGGAGGGCCAAGAGGCTGCAGGTTTTCTTTCCAACCAGGAACTCCACCAGCTGATTTCACTAATTACCACCTTCAAGCAGAGAGCAGGGACTAATCAGTGGAATCAGCTGGTGGAGTTTCTGGAGCCTCTTCAGCCTCTTGGCCCTCCATGGCACGAGTTTGAGACCCCTGTTGTAAGCTGAAAATGTCCCACTTCTTGCATGGCCAGCATACTCACCTGACATGTCACCCATTGAGCATGTTTGGGATGTGCTTGTCCGGCGTATACGACAGCGTGTTCCAGTTCCCACTAATATCCAGCAACTTGGCACAGCCATTGAAGAGGAGTGGACCAACATTTCACAGGCCACAGTTTACAATCTGATAAACTCTATGTGAAGAAGATGTGTAGCACTGCATGAGGCAAATGGTGGTCACACAAGATACTGACTGGTCCTGAGTCCCCAGACCCCCCAATAAAGCAAAAAAAAAAATAAAATAAAAAAAAAATACACATTTCAGAGTGGCCTTTTGTTGTGGACAGTATAAAGCAGTGTTACCCAACCCTGGTCCTGGAGGACCCCTGCCCTGCATGTTTTAGATCTTACCCCACTCCAGCACACCTGATTTAAATGAATGGCTCGTTATCAGGCTCAAGCAGAGCTTGATGACAAGCTGATCATTTGAATGACTGACTGAATGAATAAATTAATACAGGATTAAGGATTGCATCCAATGTTCTTATAACCCGTAATGGTTTGTTCAGTGCCGTACTAGTGGGGAAACTAAACCACATCAGTACATTTTGTTTTAAAAGACATGACAATGTTCTCCCTAACAGATTTTTAGACTATTAAACGTGTTCTTTGAGCTTTTCTGTGTGTGAACACCTGCAGCTGAACAAAACACCGGGTGTCCTACAAATCAAATGACTGATAAAATAGAAATCAACCCACCGCAGGTTAGGTCAGAAACAACAACAGTTGTGACAATGCAGGTCCCAGATATTAAGTCCTAATCTCCAGCTCTGTGGAGAGCTCAGCAGATGGCGCTGATCCGCGGAGGAGCTTTCAGACGCCTTCAAAGTTCAAAGAAGAAGAAAACATGCACCCTGTCTTCTTTCAAGTTCTCAGCTAACATTTAAATCACTGTGACTTGTGAAACTGAAACCCATACAACTTTGAAAGAAACTTCATCAGCCATGAGTGGAAGAGGAAAGGGAGGAAAAGGACTCGGTAAAGGAGGCGCTAAGCGTCACCGTAAAGTCCTCCGTGATAACATCCAGGGCATCACCAAGCCCGCTATCCGCCGTCTGGCTCGCCGTGGCGGAGTCAAGCGGATCTCCGGTCTGATCTACGAGGAGACCCGCGGGGTGCTCAAGGTCTTCCTGGAGAACGTGATCCGTGACGCCGTCACCTACACCGAGCACGCCAAGAGAAAGACCGTGACCGCCATGGACGTGGTTTACGCTCTGAAGAGACAGGGACGCACTCTGTACGGATTCGGAGGTTAAATCATTTATCTGACTGCTTATGACAAACAAAGGTCCTTTTCAGGACCACCCACTGTCCTCATGTGAAGAGCACATAATCCCTCAGTGAATGTTACTATTATTAGGAACATTACAGTATAGCATTCTCATTTAACTAGTATTACACAGAGCAGACTCCGACCTGTCAGGTTCACCCACTCAAAGCCTGTGATGTTCACTCTGTACAGTGTCTGGAACGTTAGTTACGTATTGTAACTCCAGATTCTATGAGTATAGGCGCAGCCCTTTAAGGCTATCGCTAGTGGGTTCACCCTCGCGCGTCAGCGCAGCACTGAAAAAACTTAGTCCACGCCCACCCACGTGATGGGCCTCCCGCGCTACTTGCCTATAAATGGCCGCGGGTTCATACAATCTGCTCCCGATAACAGCCTTTTTCTTCAGCTGATAAGGGGAACCAGTGAGGCCCATAGCTTAAAGGGCTGCGCCTATACTCATAGAATCTGGAGTTACAATACGTAACTAACGTTCTATTTCGTATAGGCTTCGCCCTTTAAGGCTATCGCTAGTGGGTTAAAGGCGAAGCAGGATGTAGTCAATGCCTCACTGGGTCCTCATCCGAAAAAAACCCAGCATCAAAGCTTCTAATAAACTCAGGTCCGCACACAAGCTCATTCACAGAATCTTGGATCATGTGAACTCCTGTGCCCTGTATGCGCAAATGTGCGCAAAAACCACTTCCTGATGATGTGTTCCTTATCAGCCTCCAGATAATGAATATTCATGATCCATAAGAGCTGACTCTGCTGGTCTGTTGCTGAAAAGCAGAGAAGACGATCGTTACGCATTGTAACAGTCAAACAATGAGCAGAACAGACCCAATAACACATCTGTCTCAGCCTCCAGATAAGGAATACTCCTGATCCATGAAGCTGACTCTGCTGGTCTGTTGCTGAAAAGCAGAGAAGACGATTGTTACGCATTGTAACAGTCAAACAATGAACAGAACAGACCTAAAACACATCTGTCTGTTGCTGAAAAGCAGAGAAGACGATCGTTACGCATTGTAACAGTCAAACAATAAACAGAACAGACCCAACAACACGCCTGTCTCATCCAGAAAACAGAATGAATCCATTCATGTCACAACCATCACTCTGATAGGATCCCTAACACAGAGTGGGACATGGAGAAGAGAGAGACATCTCTCAGATAAAACCGCACACATGAGCATGGGGAAGACCAAGATGCTGCAGCGCAGATATCTTCCACTGACATCCCACTGTGCAAAGCCACACAAGAAGAAATTCCTCTTGTAAAATGTGCCCTGATGTGCTCAGAAGGAACACAGCCAGCTGACACATAAGCCTGTGAAATAGCCTCACACAGCCAATGTGACAGGCGCTGAGCAGAGAGAGGGCGCCCCTGCGAGTGCTCTCTATGATGCACAAATAAACGCTGAGAGTGACGCAGCGTGGCCGTGCGCTCCACGTAAAAAGACAGAGCGCGCACAGGGCAAAGAAGGTGTGATGCAGCCTCCTCCTCGGAGTCATGCGGAGGAGGGAAAAATCCCTCCAATTTAATAACTCTTGATCTAAAAGAGCTATTAATGTTCTTAGGCATGTAGGAAGGATTCGGGCGTAAAACAGCCGAGCTGCAATCTCCCTGAATGTGCAGGCAAGATGGAGCAACTGAGAGGGCTGAGAAATCACTCACTCTCTTAGCTGAAGTAAGAGCTAAAAGCAGAGCTGTTTTAAGTGATAGAAACTTCAGTGAGATTTGAGACAGGAGTTCAAACGGAGCCTTGCTCAACGCCCGTAAAACCAGAGATAAATCCCACTGAGGAGCAAAGGGGCGAGAAATCGGTCTGTCTCTCCTCACGCCTTTGAGGAAGCGTTTCATCAGTGGGTGACTAAACACAGTTCTGTCACCAAAACCTTCATGACAAGCTGAAAACGCAGCTGCATAAATCTTAACCGTGCTAAAAGCCAAACCTCTGTCCATTAGGAGCTGGAGGAAAGACAGCACGCGAGGCAGAGGACAAGACACTGGATCCAAGCCTGACTCCATGCACCAGCGCTGAAAAACTGCCCATTTCCCCGAGTATGCTGCTCTCGTGGATGCAGCTCTTGCGCTCTGGATTGTGCGCACGACCTCGGGAGAGAGTCCGAGCCTCTCTAAGCGCTCCCTTTCAGCGGCCAGGCCCACAGACGCTGACCTATCACAGAGAAACTCCTGATCGTTCCCCCCTGCTTGGGAGAGAGCATCCCCCGCCACGGAATCATCCATGGCAAGCCCACTAGCAGGCGCTGTAACCATGGAAACCATGACGCTCCCGTGCGCTCCGGAGCTATGAGGACAGCTGACAGCTGCTCCTCCTGAATCCTCCTCAGAAACCGAGGAATCAGAGGGACGGGCGGAAAGCATTAAGAAGCTTTTTGGGCCAGGGGTGGTGTGAGAACGCATCCACCCCCAGAGGGGGGTTGTCTCGTGCGTTTAGAGAAAACCACAGAGCACACTGAGTGTTTTCTCGCGCCGCGAACACGTCCACCTCTGCCTGCCCGAACATTGACCAAATCTGAGACACCAGCTCGGGATGCAGGCTCCAGTCTCTCGCCTGAGGACCTCCCCTCGACATGATGTCCGCCCCCTGTTTAGCACACCGGGGATGTACACCGCTCTGATAGAGAGGAGATGACTGTGCGCCCAACATAACAGCTTTCTGGCTATGTCCAGCAGCTGCGCCGAGCGCACGCCGCCCTGACGGTTTATATAAGCCGCTGTTACTTGGTTGTCTGTGTGGATCAGAACATGCTGCTTCTGTAGAAAAGGAGTGAAATGCTGAACCACTTCCCACACTGTCAGAAGCTTCAACGCATTTATGTGGAGAGACATGTGAGCTGACCACTGTCCCCCCACAACCTGAGAGAGACACGTGCCCCCCCACCCCGAGAGAGAAGCATCCGTGAACACAGAAACGTGACATGATGCCTTCCCTAACGGTAACCCCGACTTCAGGACTCGGGTCGTTCCAGTGATCCAAAACGGGAAACACTGAGGGGGAAACTAACACCATGCGTCTCCGCTGACGCACCGGGTCGATGCGCAGACGGATGAACAATGTCCGCAGCCGCCTCATGTGAAGTAATCCCAACGGTACTACCACATGAGCCGCTGACATCATGCCGAGCAGCCGCATAATAAAAATGCTGTCACCACCCTGCTGGGGACAACTCGTCTGAGGAGGGCTGTCAGAGTCTCCGACCTCTCCTGAGATAGCCGCGCGCTCATTGTGGCTGAGTTCAGCTCCACTCCCAGATAAATTATCTGCTGAGACGGAAAAAGCGAGCTCTTTTCCAAATTGATAGCGAAGCAGCTTCAACAGGTGAAAAACCAGCACCTGAGTCTGAGCTGCCGCCTCCTCCCTGGATCGAGCCAGTAAAAACAGGTCGTCCAGGTAAAAGAGAACTCTCATCCCTCTCCTGTGTAGTGGCTGCAGAGCTGCCTCCACACACTTGGAGAACGTGCGGGGAGCGAGAGAATAACCGAAGGAGAGACGATTGTACTGGTATTGGACCTTTGAAAACGAGAAACACAGCAATTTCCTGGGTTTCAGAATAATAAAGACGTGAAAGTATGCGCCCTTCAGGTTCATTGTTCTCCTGGACGCATTCCAGTACTAGTTTTATCGTCAGCGTGTGAAACGGACGCTGCATTATCACTGTGTTGAACAGTGACAGGTCCAGAATGGGTCTCATCCCTCCCGTTTTCTTGGGAACCAGGAAATAACGGGAGTAAAAACCCTGATTCTCCTCTCCCTGTGGGACTCTGGAGATGACATTTTTTGGGCAAACTCCTGCACCTCCTTCTGTAGGAACACACACTGATCCTGTGAGGACAGGTGTGTCTCCAGAATCCCGCTGAACGGTGGGGGAGACGAAGCAAACTGCAGAGTATAACCCCTGGCGATCAGCTTGTCCATCCACCTGTCCAGCGAACATACGCGCCTCCACTCTGAGCAGCGCTCTGAGAGCGGGCGAGCATGTTGCTGTGGCGCCTTCTCCGAGAGAGAGGTGAGCCAGCTTAAAGCCCTCGCCGCCGCTGCCTGCGTCAGAGAAATCTGAGCTGCAGCACATGCGGGGCTCTGATTGAAAGGGCTGATCAGGCTCTTTTTCCACTGACTAAGAAGAGAGGGAAAAAGGCGAAGCCAACCTGTCCACACAGGAGAGAATCTCTGTCCGTGGGCTCATGAATATTCAAAATGGCATCAGCCAGGATCCCGCTGAACGGTGGAGACGAAGCGAACTGCAGAGTATAACCCCTGGCGATCAGCCT
The DNA here is from genome assembly GCF_033239565.1 of Halichoeres trimaculatus. Lineage (NCBI taxonomy): Eukaryota > Metazoa > Chordata > Actinopteri > Labriformes > Labridae > Halichoeres > Halichoeres trimaculatus. The sequence continues at coordinate 4,151,310 of NW_027437180.1, forward strand.
GTCCATCTACCTGTCCAGCGAACATACCTGTCGCCACTCTGAGCAGCGCTCTGAGAGCGGCGAGCATGGTGCTGTGGCGCCTCCTCCGAGAGAGAGGTGAGCCAACTTAAGCCGCCGCTGCCTGCGCCAGAGAAATCTGAGCTGCAGCACATGGGGGGCTCTGATTGAAGGGGCTGATAGGGCTCTTTTTCCACTGACTGAGAAGAGAGGGAAAAAGGCGAAGCCAACCTGTCCACATGGAGCAGAGAATCTCTGTCCGTGGGCTCATGAATATTTAATTTGGCATCAGCCGGAGCAAACAGGGAGCGCTCCGTGTGTGAAGGAGCGGTGTGCTGCTTTGATGACTCGCGGCCGTGCTGCTCGTTAACCGAAGAGTTAACGGCAGCGGGCTCGTTCTGTGTGGGGGCTGTGTGATCACTGTCCGCCGCCATGTCAGCGGGTCGGAATTGGAAGAAGGGAAAAAAGGAGAGCTCCACATATGAGATCTGTGAGTGGCTCTTAAAAGAGCTGTTGGTGTTGTTGGTGTCGCAACGCCAACTCCTTTCCATTTTCCGCTGCACACAAACCCCGGAGGAGGTGGAGGAGGAGCTGGAGCAGGGGGGGCGAGAGACAGACGCTACGGCCGCCTATGGAGCTGGTCCCGGTGGTCCCACCGGATCAGCCCGTGACCCGCTGGGCGCTGAAAGCCGGCCTCATGCCTCCAGATTCTCTCCTCTTCCTCTGCCGTCTTGTGCATGTGCTCCATGAGAGAGTGCAGCTGCTGGCCGCACAGCGCGTCCGCGGAGATGGGGCCATCCAGCAGCTCTTCTTGACTGGCTCTGGGATGAAAGAGGACAGACAGAGCCACATGTTGCGGTATATCTGATGCTGCCAGGCCATGACGCGAGCTGTAGCCACCGCAGAGCGGGATGATCGTGCTCGCTGCCTTGCTCAGCTCCTCTACTCTTTCAGCCAGCTTCTCAACTCGAAGACGGTCGCTTGGTCTGGATTCAATGGAGGACCGGCAGGAAGCCTTCATCTGTGAGCTGTATGCTGCCGCCCTCTCGATGATGCCGGGAAGCTCCTGGACGAGTGCTCCGATGACCTGCAGAGAGGTGATCGACCACAGGGGGACCCCAGCTAAACCTGAGCGAGCCCCCCACGTGCTCATCCTCGAAGTCGGTCTCCTCCAACTGGAGAGATACTGACAGTGCCTCCTCGGGGCCGACTTCATTCGAACCCGGTCCTGCGAGTAGGTTGATGGCTTCCTCCAGACTGCAAGCGTCGGCGACGGAGAAACATCCTCAGCAGCGTCGGTGAAAAAATCCACTCGACGCCGCTTCTCTGCTGGGGATAACAGCTTGCAGTACGGAGACTTCTCCTGCAGAGTTGGCACTTGTCCGGTGTCCTCCGGGTCGGGTCAGGGCAGGACTCCGACGGTCTGCGACGGTCTGCGACGGTCTACGGCGGTCTGCGGCGGTCTGCGGCGGTCTCCGTTGGTCTCCGACGGTCTCTGACGGTCTCCCACGACGCTATACCTGCTGCTACTGTTGTTCTTCTAGTGCTACTTCATGACTGCTGAAGAAAAAGAGGGAGCAGATTGTATGAACCCGCGGCCATTTATAGGCAAGTAGCGCGGGAGGCCCATCACGTGGGTGGGCGTGGACTAAGTTTTTTCAGTGCTGCGCTGACGCGCGAGGGTGAACCCACTAGCGATAGCCTTAAAGGGCGAAGCCTATACGAAATAGAACCTGCTGGATGTGATCTCTGATATGTAAAGGTGAGGACTGTGTTCAGAAACCGTTTCAAGCCTATTGTGGAAGAGAGAAAATCAAGGTGGTAATGGAGGGAAATCGTCTTTACAGTTCAAATCATGTTAATTATAGTGCTTTTCAACATTGTGGTATGCAGAGCGGACATTAGTTTCTAGATGTGCACATAGAAAGAAAATTCTTGCCATAGAGTCTTGAACATATTGACGTTTGTGGAGCCCAGCTTCCCCTTCTTTTTTATCTTCCAGCTACATTTCACCTCTGTCATCATTTATGCACCCGTTTTCTGTGGAATCCAGTGTTTCAGTCCTTCCTGTGTTTTTTTAATTCAAGCTACGTAGATCATCAACCTGTAGAATAAATTACTTCAGTGTCCTTTTTGAGTGACAAATATTTCCTTTGACTTTGATGTTTTTCGGTGAATTGTCTCCTTTAAGTAGAATAGAATAGAATAGAATAGAATAGAATATGCTTTATTTATCCCGGAGGAGAAATTCAGGGAATAGAACTTTGTCATTGCAACAAGTGCGACGAAGTTGCAATTTTTTCCTTCAGACTTATCGTGAAAGCCTTACAGGCAAATACTCCCGGAGGTAACCCGCTGTATCAAGTATCAGAGACATTCAAATAGAAAACCTCAGAGAGAAACTGCTTGACCCACTGCCACCAGTAAGAATGTGATGAAATGACTCGCTTTAGCTGGAAGTGGATAGCTCTAAAGAGAGTTGTTGATTTGTCTTGTTGGCAGAGCTGGTAAACATATTTTACTCAGTACTGGTATTGACGGTTCAGTGGAGATTATTACAGATAAATATTAATGCACAGCAATAACGTATTATCCAGAGTGAGGAAAATACTCGTTACAGATGTGAGTGGGTGGCTCTTAAAAGAGCCGTTGGGTGGTGTTGTCAGCAGAGCTGTTTACTTGGAGCTGGTGTACTTGGTCACAGCCTTGGTGCCCTCGGACACGGCGTGCTTGGCCAGCTCACCGGGCAGCAGCAGGCGGACGGCGGTCTGGATCTCCCGCGACGTGATGGTGGAGCGCTTGTTGTAGTGAGCCAGACGAGAGGCCTCACCGGCGATGCGCTCGAAGATGTCGCTGACGAACGAGTTCATGATGCCCATAGCTTTGGACGAGATCCCGGTGTCGGGGTGGACCTGCTTCAGGACCTTGTACACGTAGATGGCGTAGCTCTCCTTCCTGGTCCTCCTCCTCTTCTTGCCGCTCTTGGTGGCTTTAGACACGGCTTTCTTGGAGCCCTTCTTGGGCGCTTTCACTGTCTCAGGCATGTTTGCTGGCTAGTCACTTAGACCATGAGGTGCTGCAGCCGGGGGCGCATTTCTAAAGGCTCCTCATGCATATAAAGCCGTGCTGCAGCTCATGCAGGATTGGCTGGGACTGGGGTTTGGACTGGGGTCCGAACTGAGGGGGGAGGTTTCGGCTTTGTCTCAAATCCTTGCGCGGTTCCCGCTTCATCCGTGCGCCGTGCGCCAAATTTCTTTGTGCGTCTTGATCCAGTCATCAGTTGTGTCTTTTTTTTTTCGTTTGAGCATGAATTGAATGTCCAGAGTCTCACAGAAAACAGCACAGAGAATGAGAAGAGACACTTTCTGCAGTTTAAAAAGAGTTTGGAAAAAGGAAATCAAGTTTCAGCCGCTCCATCGGACTTTCTGAAAGCACGGGAGGGTTTGGAGATAATTTTCTGTCTGTGACAAAGGCTTTGTGCAGTTTGTCAGATTTATGTCTGATCTGATTTAATCAAGAGTTATCACTCCAACATACAGCTCCAAACTCTTACTAATAATAACGAACAATCAGGGTTTACTTTTCCCCAGCGTTGAGCATGCATGCTCCAAAACACAAGCACTCAAACAACTATTATAATCAAATGAAAATTATCAAATTATTATTGAGTAATTACACTAAATATCATTGAATTAAGTTTTTCTGTGACATCAGAGTTTGACTATAAATTCGACCTTTGTTTTTTTTTTCTTTTCAGCATCAAAATCAGACTTTGTATTTAAAAAAAACATCAAATTTCTAGCACTAATTGTTTTTTCTTCCTTTGGTTTGGTTTCAATGTTGACAAAAATTCGAATTCATTAAGCAGTTGGTTTTAAATCCTAAATTAGATGTGCTCTGTAAAGAAATTTGAGTATTTTTTTATTTTTATTATTTATTTTTATGATTTATAAATTAAAAATAACTGTAAGCAATATTAGTCCAAACTCTGGAAGCATCCATGGCAATGTTTAAATTATCATTTTTAGATTGATGATGATCTAGAGGAAAATGTTTATCCATCCTCTTGTTTCTAAAACCACACTCAGGCTTATTACACTTTGACACTACAGTTACTCATCGCTCTCAGATCAAACAAAAAAACAAACATTCAATGTTTGGTGAAGGTGGCAGTGCAACCACAGGAGGAGATTATGACTTGTTCCCTTAATGTTTAGGGAACATCAGGCTTTGTTAGGTTTCAGTGTAAACAAGAGGGAACGTTCTCCAAACGTTAGATCTTGATTTGGGTCTAACTAACCTTTAGAAAACCATTGGGTTACGTTCTCCTTAGGTTCTGTGTTACTAGAGCCAGCGTAAAAGGAAATGATATTAAAAACTTCACATTCTCGAAAAATTCAACATTAAACAAAATCATCATCCTCAAAATATTCACTGTTCAAAAAAACAAGTGTCAGATGAAGCAATGTCTTGTAGTGACAATTGCATCAGCCAATCACCTCTGGATCATGTGTCAGTCAGCTCTAACAGCTGTTTGTGTGTCTGCACATGTGCGCTGTCATCACCCAAACATAAACAGTAACAGAGCTTCATCAACCTGCTTAAAAACACTTTCACACAAAGAAAACCTGCTCTCTGTTTTATTGTGACCTGTCAACAAGCACACAGATCACTTCACCAGTAAAATGTTTCATTATAAGATTATTAATTATTCATTTAGCCTTTAACTAGTACACATCTGATTGTAACCCAGAAACTAATTAATTTAACTTGGGAACACTGGAAATAAGTTATAGATCTCAGGAGAACACAAACTGTGTTTTGCTTTACAAATCCAATGCTCATGAACAAAACTTTATAAACTCCTGAGGAAATGTAACAGGTGGAAATGTGTGTGTCACGTGAGCAGTGGGGTGTATTCTGAGATGATGAATTGTCTTGCTGTATATATTTTTTAGAAGTTTGATTTATTTTATGTCAAACATTTTAAAACTGAATATGTCCAGAAATTACTGAGAGAGATTTTTTTTTTTTCAAACTTCCTGTAAGTGACATCCAAAAAGAGCATAAGAGTGTGGCTCTTATCGTCTAATTCAAGGCACTTTGTCAAGGTGGATTTATCAGGTGGACCTTGTGGGCTCCCAAAGTATACTCTTAATATTTTGTCCCCAAATTTACTGTTTTTATCAAAATCTCTTCAGGAGAAATAGAAGAATCAGGATGTGTAACTTGATGAATAATATTTTGGCTTGTGTGCACCCCCTGATGAAGACTGACATAGAGAGAAGGACTAAAGCTGAGAGGGGTGAAGAGGCTTTGCTTCTCCTCTTCCTCTCTCTGTTAGTCTTCATCCTTCTCTGCTTTATATCTCCTATATCTCGTTTAGACTGCCACAGAGAAGATTCAGCATACCTACAGCCATCAGGCTTATTGATTTTTTTGCAAACAGAAGATGAGCTGACAGATGATTGAATTTTTCCATGACAGTAAACATACTGTACACAACTTCAAATAACTGTAATACCTTGAATTCATGCTTACCACAGTGACCAACAAAGTTTTATTGCCTTGACAGCTCATTTTCCATGAGGAAGGACATCATCCTCCTTTTTTACCTGATGTTGTTCAGCACCTCGGACAGCTACAAGAATACGACACTCCCAGAGGAGGAGGACACAGAGGGAGTGAACTATGAGAAAACTTTCTGTTTCTGTAGCAAGAAGTAACAAAAACAAAGAGTCATTAAAAGTTCAACATCAAAAGATGTTACTGTAGACTCCACATCATGTGTAAGCTGCAGTGTCATCCTATGATGTAAACATGAGCAAAACATGATGAAGCTGTTTGAACAGCCTAGATTAAACAAGAATCCCTCCTCCAGTCAAGACTGAAGCAGTTTTTCGTGGTGTGAGTCATGGTCTAAGTCCTTACTTGGAGTTTTGTGTCAGTTCAAAGTCGACAGTCTGGGAAGCTAAAGCAGGTGTGTTTGAGACCCTCATAGAGGATCACATGGTTTCTGAATAACTCATCCTCAAGCAAACACAGGATTTGTTTGGGTCTTTCATCAACTTATTTCCTCTTAGACAATTTATCATTAGAATCTAAAACGATTCAGTACTTAAAGCACAATTCCTGCTGTGGTTATCGCTTTCAATTCCAGGTTGAAAGTTCGACGCAGGAGCTCCAAACCACCACTGTGTGGCAGCATTGGGTTGTTCAATGGAGCAGTGATCTGCTGAGGTGATTGTTGACCTCTTGACTGGCTCATTAATCTGTCCAAACTTTTACTCCATCGTTGGAGTGTCTATTTTTTGTTTGACATGAAGTGAAATCATTATTGTAGGTAATCATAGGCATATATTCACAATGTCCACCATTGGATAATGATTTAGTGATTGTATTTGTGATGTCTTATCAAGACTTCTGTCTGATTCACATTTTCTAGGTATGTCAGCTCTTTAGTTGGGTGTTTTGGCTTATTACACACAAGCCACCAAAGTTTTATTTTGTGAGGACATTCCTGTTGTGATGGATGTCCTGCTGCAGGTCAGTGTGTATGAAACACTTTGTGAACACATCATCACAGAGGGGACATCATCTGTGTGGACTGAGGTGGTTCTTTAAAGAGCTTTAATATAACTCACAGAACAGGTTTTACCTGATGTGGTTCAGCACCTTGGACAGCAGGAGCAGCGCTACACTCCCAGAGGAGGAGGACACAGAGGGAGTGATGGACTCTGTGGATGAAGGTAAAAGACACAATTGAAGAAGCATTGAATCTGAAATGTTTCTGTGCACTCCTCACTATGTGTGAGTGGCCTAACTGTGTGAGCATATGAAGAAAAATAAACTTGAAGAGAAGCAAAGAGAGAAACACAAACATCATGAAGCTGATGGAGCTGTGACTGGACAGGAATTCCTCCACCAACAAACTGAAGCATCATTAGTCGATGGTTCGACTGAGTCCTGAGTTAAAAACCCATCTGAGTGAAAAGCCTTCAGTCAGGTAAGTGAGCTTGAAAACAGGAGTTGGGACAATTGAAGATGATCACATGAGATGTGAGGAACAACTCCTCCAGCCACCACAGGGTTAGTCTATGTATCACAATCTTAACTTTATCTCTCTCTCTTTGTTGTATCGGCCACAGTCGTCACCCAGCGCAGGCGCTCTCCTCCGTGGAGGGGGTAGGAATCCTGGCATGGGTAGCTACCTTGGCACAACACCGGCCCAACCGTTCATATGAAAAGCAGCACAGATCACAGCTCCTGAGCAAACTGTCCCTGGAAGGGAGCTGCAGCTCAGCATGCAGAGGGGGATTGGAGACGGATGTCCAGTTTTTTGAAATAAACATTTCCTGGAGCAGGTTTAAGTGACCTTTTTCTACACTAATGTAGCTTAACCTGCTTCCATGCACAGAGAAAGCTTGTGTGATGATGATCCTGAAGTCATTCAGCTAACTGAGTTAGCCTGGAGGAACAGGGCTCTGGTCCACGTGTATTTGGTAGCCCAGTACGGGAGAAGCAATGGAGAACTTCTTCTAAGTTAGCAAACACTCTTGGGTCTAAAAGATATGTTATTAACTCAGTGTAGAGCTCATGCAGACCCTCAGTGATAGCTGCTGTTAGTTTGTTTGACAGGGGACTGCTGAGTCTGGCAACTATGACTCGATCATCGTAAGTCCCATCCACTGAGATAGATTGGTGAGTGACAGATAAAATTAATTCATGATGTGCTGCGTGAGGGGACCATAAATTGATTTAACAAATATTTTGTGAATTGATTAAATGAGTGATTCATGGGAGAAAGATGCATTGCATTTTGTATGTCTTATTGAGACTTCCGTTTGATTGATATTTTCAGCGGGATTGGGCTCTTTTGTTGGTGTGGTGGCTCTTAAAAGAGCCTTTGTGTTGTTGTTCAGAGGTGCAGACAGTCTAAGCTCTCTCTCCACGGATGCGGCGAGCCAGCTGGATGTCTTTGGGCATGATGGTGACTCTCTTGGCGTGGATGGCGCACAGGTTGGTGTCCTCGAACAGCCCCACCAGGTAAGCCTCGCTGGCCTCCTGCAGAGCCATGACAGCAGAGCTCTGGAAGCGCAGGTCGGTCTTGAAGTCCTGAGCGATTTCTCGGACCAGGCGCTGGAAGGGCAGCTTGCGGATGAGCAGCTCGGTGGATTTCTGGTAGCGGCGGATCTCCCGGAGAGCCACGGTCCCGGGCCTGTAACGGTGAGGCTTCTTGACGCCGCCGGTGGCCGGGGCGCTCTTCCGGGCAGCCTTGGTGGCCAGCTGCTTCCTGGGAGCTTTGCCTCCGGTGGATTTACGAGCGGTCTGCTTGGTTCTTGCCATACTGTCTTCTTTCTCTGACTTGGAGAAATATATGAAGCAGAGCGGAGCCTTGCTGCTCTTAAAGCGGAGGAGCGGCTGTGAAACGGTGACGCTGCTTGAGAGCTCCGGCTGCTGATTGGTGAGAGGCCGCTCCTGGAGCTCAGCCCCGCAGAGGAGGGGGACAGAGCCCCCGCATCAAGCTCCGCTGCTCATTGGAGAGCGTGCTGGAGCGGAGCTGAGCTCGGGCCGCCCCCTGCTGCTCTGCTCCAAGCCTCTTTACGGGTTGGTGCGCCGGGGAAAAGCGCGCGCTCCCAGCCTATATCAGGGGGACTGTGAGCCGGAGGGCGCATCATTTCTCTGAATCCCGACTCACGAAAGATTAACCATGAGTGGAAGAGGCAAAACCGGCGGCAAAGCCAGAGCTAAGGCAAAGACCCGTTCATCCCGTGCCGGGCTCCAGTTCCCCGTGGGTCGTGTCCACAGACTGCTGCGTAAGGGAAACTATGCTCAGCGTGTTGGAGCCGGTGCCCCCGTCTACCTGGCGGCTGTGCTGGAGTACCTGACCGCTGAGATCCTGGAGTTGGCCGGAAACGCCGCTCGTGACAACAAGAAGACCCGTATCATCCCCCGTCACCTGCAGCTGGCTGTGCGCAACGACGAGGAGCTCAACAAGCTGCTGGGCGGAGTGACCATCGCTCAGGGCGGCGTGCTGCCCAACATCCAGGCTGTCCTGCTGCCCAAGAAGACCGAGAAGGCCGCCAAGAAGTAAAGTCTCATACCTGACTGCTAACAACACAAAGGCTCTTTTAAGAGCCACCCACCTCCACCAGAGAGACCATTTCCTACCCAGAGTACCAGAGAGTCAGGGCTACACTGAAGAATGCAGTCAGACAATCTCATAATTAATCCATTGAATTTAATAGACCTACACTGATCTGCGGCTGATTTGGTTTCATACATTAGAAATGTATCCACTTTTAGTTGTGACTGCTGGCATCAAGTGTTGTCTCATCATGCATGGTCCTCACAGGAGGACAGCAGGCTTTACCTTCTTCTGCTCATAGCTCACTGTGGTCATGATGCCACTGAGGGCCAGTTCAGAGCACTGTGATTTTGTAATGATAAGCTAATATCAGATCAGATGTGCATAAGGAGATGTGTTGAGTCAAAAGTGTATCAGGGAATTAGTTGTCTTTAGTAAACATGCTCCTAATAACAAACATACAAATTTCAAAGTCACTAAATTCCATTGTAAATTCATTTAGGTTGTTTTTGACCCATGGACAAAATCTATGCAGCTCATAGAAATAAGTAAGGGAAAAAAATGATGATTGGTGCCAGGCAAAAAAGATAGAATATATATACTAAATACATGGCATAGCAAATAAAAACAAAAACATTCACTTCAAAGAAATAGCACAGAAACACTCGGGTCATTTTGGACTCATGTTGTGCAATAAAAGGGAAGTGGTTCAAAGAGTATTTTTATTGAAAAAGTTATTACAGAAAAACTAAAAGAAGTAAGAATCATATTCAAAAATTAATGAATAAATTAATAAAAATAAATAAAAACTTCACTGAGAAATTCCTCAAACCCTGAATGATAAAAAAATAGGTAATTGCTAAGATATTGCACATAAAAGTACAGTTCATTCACTTTGGACCCCGAGGTGCATCAAAGGGCTACTTAAAGACTAAATAGTAAACAAATAATCTTATAATGATGCATTTTACTGGTGAAGTCATCCCTGTGCTTCTTCAGGTCACAAAATAAACACAGAGCAGGTTTTCTTCAGGTGAAAGTTTTTTTAAGCAGGTTAAAAACACAGACAAAGCTCTCTTACTGTTGTTAATGTTTGGGTTATTACAGTGCACATGTTCAGACACACAAACAGCTGTTAGAGCTGACTGACAGATGATCCAGAGGTGATCAGCTGACGCCATCATCACTAAAAGAAGTTGCTTCATATGACCTTTTTTTAACACTGAGGTTTTTTTTGGGGTGATTCTTAATGCTGTATGTTTTGGAGTTTGAAGTACCGTGAAACTTTCAAAAACTGGATATTCTGAGACATGATTTTCTTTTTCACTGACTCTAGGAACACAGAACCCAAGGAGAACATCAACCTGTGGTTATCTAAAGGTCAGAACCAAATCAGGACGTTCCTCTTGTTTACACTGAAACCTAACAAAGCCTGATGTTCCCTAAACATTAAGGAACCTTAAAGTTTTTCTTTGATCTGAGAACGATGAGTAACTGTAGTGCCACAGTGTAATAATCCTGAGTGTGGCTTTGGAAACTAGAGGATGGATAAACATTTTCTTCTTCATCATCATTCATCTGAAAATGATTATCTACACATTACCATGGATGCTTCCAGAGTTTGAACCAATGTTGCTTTTAGTTTTTATTTTATTTCTATATAGCTTTAATATTCAATTTGAAATGCACTCTGTCATATGAAACTACAATATGAAAACTTTTAATATTTGTTGTAAGCAGTGTCCCTTAAACATGGTGTCATACTGTTGCAGAAAATCCACTAAAGACAGGCTTTAATATAAAGTTCTCCCCAGGGGGAAAACTGCTAAAAAAAACCAGATAATCAGTTTTATAACAGAACACATCTGATTTAGGATTAAAAACCAACTGCTTAATCAATTCGAAGTTTTTCAACATTGAAACCGAAACAAAGTAAGACAAAATAATAGGTGCTAGAAATATGAAGTTTTTTTTTTAAATACAAAGTCTGATTTTGATGCTGAAAAATAAAGCAGTGTTAGAAATTCACATTCAAACCCTGATGGCACAGAAATAATTCCATAATTTCGGATGTTTGAGTGCTTGTGTTTTTCAGAATGTGTGCTCAACGCTGGGGAAAAGTAAACCCTGGTTATTTGTAAGAATTTGGAGCTGTATGTTCGAGTGATAAATCTCAAATAAATCAGATCAGATAATAATCTGACAAACTGCACAAAGCTTTTATCACAGGAGGAAAATGATCTCCAAAGCCTTCTGTGCTTTCTAAAAGTCTGCTGCAGCTGCTGAAAACTTGCTTTTCCTTTTTTCAAACTCTTCTTATCATTCTCTGTCCTGCTTTTACTCAGAATCAGGACACGAAGACAAATCACTTTGTCAGGACGCACAAAGAAAATTGGCGCACGGCGCACGGATGGAGCGGGAACCGCGCAAGAATTTGAGACAAAGCCGAAACCTCCCCACCCCCCCTCAGTTCGGACCACAGTCCAAACCCCAGTCCCAGCCAATCCTGCATGAGCTGCAGCACGGCTTTATCTGCATGGAGGAGCCTTTAGAAAAGCGTCCCCCGCTCGGACCCCTCATAGTCTGAGTGATCGACCAGCAAACATGCCTGAGACAGTGAAAGCGCCCAAGAAGGGCTCCAAGAAAGCCGTGTCTAAAGCCACCAAGAGCGGCAAGAAGAGGAGGAGGACCAGGAAGGAGAGCTACGCCATCTACGTCTACAAGGTCCTGAAGCAGGTTCACCCCGACACCGGGATCTCGTCCAAAGCTATGGGCATCATGAACTCGTTCGTCAGCGACATCTTCGAGCGCATCGCCGGTGAGGCCTCTCGTCTGGCTCACTACAACAAGCGCTCCACCATCACGTCGCGGGAGATCCAGACCGCCGTCCGCCTGCTGCTGCCCGGTGAGCTGGCCAAGCACGCCGTGTCCGAGGGCACCAAGGCTGTGACCAAGTACACCAGCTCCAAGTAAACAGCTCTGTTGACAACACAAACCAACGGCTCTTTTAAGAGCCACCCACTCACCTCTAAAGAGATCCTCTCACCAATGAAGTTAATAAATATGAGTCAACTTTTCGTACTTGTACCCATATTACTGATCGAGTGCCAATGCATGCAATTTCCCACGACCTCTTATGAGTAAACGCTCAGTGAGTTCATCCAGATTTGCGTGGATTTAGCGCCTACATCCGGGTTTGTATCAGTTATGACAACCACCCGTTATGGTGATATCCCATGAATCCCACGTCAGCATAGCACAGTTTGCTCCTCAGGGCTGAACTCTGCTCTATTACACCTTCAATGAGGATCTAATCCGAGCAGCGTGCTCAAAGCCAAGCTGAGTTAACTATTGTCACATATATCTGATGTAGATCAGTCTTCACTGCTCACATTTCTTTCATTCCTGAAAACATCAAAGTTCAAATAAAGGTGTAGAACAGATGTGGTCTTTTTCTGCATGAACCAGATTAGTCCCTCTAATTTTAATTGTATTCAAATGATCAGCCCGTCATCAAAGTCTGCTCCAGCCTGATAACGAGCCATTCGTCTGAATCAGGTGTGCTGGAGTAGGGTAACATCTAAAACATGCAGGGCAGGGGGGCCCAGGACCGGATTTGAGAAACACTGCACTAAATAATCACTTTTTTTTTTTTTTTACATTTACACTATCCTACCTGATATTGGATTCATCAAGTTGATAGTTTTAAAATAAATAAATAATAAGGAAAATGATAATCGATGTTGACATTCATTTGTATTATTAATTAATACTGAATCCAAGCCCAAACATCCACTCAGCCCACACACAGAAATCAAATGTTAAGAAAGGAGCTGGATTGGGCGGGAAAAGCGCGGACATGGCAACCTTGCTGAGTTGTAATAAAATCATGATTGTGATTCACATAGCCCCTGGAAAATGATCTCAGTCATGACCTAGTTCAGATTAATACTTGTTGCTTCTGTGTTCTAAAGTAATCAGTGGACGCTGACACCAAGGGTCTGATGATGATATTTCCAGTATCAGTTTCTCTCTATCTGCAGTACGATCTCTATGGACATTATCGCTTATTTATAATCCACACCCATGGAGACTCACTTCTTCAACAGACTAATGCAAAAAACAAAGAAACAAAGACACAAACAAACAAAAAGGGTTAGGGTTGGGAGCTGCATTGAGCGCGAAAAAAGCTGACATGGCTGAGCTGAGCAGGAAATTGTCATTTAGTGTGAGAGGTGTGTGGCTCTTAAAAGAGCCGTTTTGTTTCTTAATTAGATGCTAAGATGATAACAGCTCACTTCTTCTTGGCTGCTGTCTTCTTGGCTTTGGGCTTGGCCACCTTCTTAGCGGGGGCTTTCTTGGCCGCAGGGGCCTTCTTCACGGCCTTCTTGGGGCTCTTAGCGGGCTTGGTCTTCTTGGGACTCTTGGCGGCCTTCTTGGGGCTCTTTGTTGCAGCTTTCTTGGCCGCTGCGGGTTTCTTGGCCTTCTTCGGGGTCGCTGCCTTCTTAGCGGCCTTGGGCTTCTTGGCAGCTGCTGCTTTCTTGGCTGCTGGCTTCTTGGCTTTAGGAACGGCTTTCTTTACGGGCTTCTTGACCTTCTTCTCTGCCACCTTCTTGTTCATCTTGAAGGATCCGGAGGCCCCGGTTCCCTTGGTCTGGACCAGAGTTCCCTTTGCCACAAGGCTCTTGACAGCGGTCTTGACGCGGGCCTTGTTCTTGTCCACATCGTATCCTCCGGCGGCCAGAACCTTCTTGAGAGCAGCCAGCGACACGCCGCTCCGCTCCTTGGAGGCAGCCACGGCTTTGAGGATGAGCTCGCCCACGCTGGGGCCGCTCTTGGTCGGCTTGCTGCTCTTCTTCTTGGCCGCTTTGGCCGGAGCAGCGGCGGGAGCTGGAGCTACTTCTGCCATAGTTTACTCAGTTCAGTGAACGCAACAGGAGACGTGAGGAGGATTCCCTTGGTGTAGAGTTGATAAATCCTGAGCGGGAGGCTGTCCTTAAAGCACACATGAGAACCGTAGAGACTCAAGCAAGCAGCAGCTCGTCCACTCAGTCTGAAAGTCGGACAACTTGTGTTTTCTCTTTCCCTAAAAATGCTCCAAACGAAGTGTTGTTGGAGAGATCGAGGCTGATTGTAAAAGTAGGAGATACTGGAGCTTTTCCTCTTCACACTGAACTCATGTTTGTCTCTCAGGTTGTTGAGCTTTTGTTCAGGGAGACTCCAAACATCACAGATTGATCATGGTGATAGCAGCTGCTCATCGACTTGTCCTTCTCTTTTCTTTAATAAATTCATATAAAACGCATCAATACACTAAAACACCTTTCCTTTCTGTTGTTTACAAGTTTATGTAGAGACACCAAAGTAGAAAAGTCATCTACTGGTCGTGGTTTGTTTAGAATATGGTGTTTTTGAGGAAGCAGCAAACACACTGATGTAGGCTGAGGAGTGAACAGTTTCTCACTGTGATTGAAGGTGACTCTTTGGACACTCAGTGTTAGAAATAATTGGTTTTAAATGTATAATGTGTGTTCGTGTGCACTAATTTAACTGGACCTTTGTTTAAGCAGAACATCATGGACAAAATAAGTGACATTTTGAATTATTTTTTTTTTCTTAAACTCTAAACTGGTCCAGAAATATTCTCACAAATTTTGGGACACATTTGTTCCATATTTTAAGCATTCAATAAGAGAAGTCATCAACTTAATGATTTGTTTTTATTTCACCCCACAATTATCTCTTTAAGTACTTGAACAACACTATTATCAATTTCATATTTTTAGTCTTTATAACGACTTTGTTCCAGTGGTTTTCAGGTATCCCAGTCTGAATTTCTTTCACTTGTGGATCAAACAAATAAAAGACCTGAAACAGAAAACAGTTCCTTTTGTCCAGATCTCAGCTTTAAAAATGTTTATATTAAAATGGGAAATATTTATATATATCCCACTTTTTTCCACAAATAAAGGTGAGTAAAATTACAGGCCACAAGCTTTTTTATACACATGAAGCTTAGCGAAAGTTCAGTCAGGAAGACTGGGGGCACACTCACACACTCTTCTGTTCACTCATTCTTTCCCGCTTTGTCTATCAGCTGACTGGGAGGCGCGTCAATTTTTTCTCTGTCCAATCACATCGTTTCCGCTTCAATCGTTAGCCAATCATTTCATAGCTGTCAAAGTTTAAATGCCATCTCTTCTGCTTGTCAGCTGTCTTTCAGGCTCGCGTCTCGACCCTCCTCCTCCCCAGACACCCCCAGTCTTCATGGCTCAGTCCTCTTTCTTCAGCCCAGCAGTCGTCCGCCTTGCAGCTGCAGATTGCAGTTCGCAGCCTCGCAGTCACAGCCCAGCAGTTCTCAGCCCAGCAGTCCGCAGCCCGAGTCCGAAGTCCGCAGCCCGCAGTTCTCAATGAATCACAGATCAAGCCTCTTAGGACTATCACCACCACCAGTGTCTAGACTCCATCGGGGGATATCATAATTCTCAATGTCATTGCACCCCCTTTCATTTATTAATTGCTCAATGATTGATGGGGTCTAACCGCCAAACTATCTTTGCATGCATTTGTTCATTAAATTGGTTCATAACTCTTTATGGTGTTTAAGTCTCTCCTGATTGAAATACTTTGTTATTTCATTTGTCTGATCATCGTAGGTTGTTGACCTAGTTGCTTTCATGCATTAGGATCGACAGCTTTTTTAATTTAAAAAAAAAAGGAAAAAGAAAAAAAGTGAAAAAAGAAGAAAAGTGAAAGAACTCCCCACTAACAATGATCTGACAAACAAAAAACTAAAATCAAAATCAACCCGTAATTAAACTGCCCTTTATGTGATCTATGTTAACAAATGGGACATTGAAAAACAAACTAAGTTTCATCTATTTGTTTTTATAAAAAAAAACAAAAAAACAAAACAGTATTTTGTATCTCAATTCAAAACCAAATATCAAAAGAATACACAGATTTCTTAGCAGCATTATTTTGTCACAACACTTGTTTAAGCTTGAAGTTTGCTGCCTCACTACGACCAAACTTGTTTTTTCTTTCAGGTCATGGGGAACATTAAGAGCCATGTGGTTTCAGGAATTTTCTACTATTATGCAGCAGGTTTCTTGTGAGTGCTTGTCTCTTTAGGTAGAGGCCTGATGGTGTAAATATATCCGTCCTGAACTTCAGACTTTTTCATCTGACACCTTAGTGAATGATCTATAGATAACAATAAAGCAGAAAAGTCCTCAGGCTTTTATTCGAGAAGAGCTGAACTGCTATCCATGAACAACAATACAGATGCTGAAGACGACTGAAGCAGCTTTTGTAGCAGGTACAAAGGTAAAATATGGCCCCAAGACAAATAATAAAAAAAACAATAAGTGTTAAATATAAGTTTAGAAATATTTTTTTTAAACATCTATGAAGCTTTTCAATAAATATATTAATAGAACATGTACACCAAGGACTAATTACTGACCCTGGTGTTGTGTCATGCTAAGAAGATGCAGCTCTCACAGCAGCTTTCTCCAGAACAGCTGACTCCCAGTGTGTGAGAGCTGGACCCACACTTTCTTCCTTTGGTTGCTCAGCTCTTACTCAGTCACTCAGTCTTGCTCATGGCAGTTTTGTTTTTATTAAAGGCATGACAGCAGTGCTTGTGAGGATACAGTATTGTAACAAGACGAGTAGCAGAGAAGGGGACACTATCAGGAGTCTTGTCCCCACCTATGAGGACAGCATACCATGTTGCCAGACGCAAATCAAAGAGACACCTGCAAACAAGCACCTGAACCAGCAGGTGTCTATTTCTGTGCAGAGTGTGAAGAGATTTAAAATTTCCACAAAAGCACCAATTGCAGCACAAATGTCCTAAATGAGGAAAGTAGAGGGTCCTTCTAGAAACACTGATTGAAAAAGGGTTAATCAAATCACCAGTCATATCTACCAGGATATGCTAAACCATGAGGCTCCAAAACGTACCAGATTAGGGGCAGCTCAGGAGCTGTGAGAGCCCGCTCTTCTTTGAGAGTAGAGCTGAAAAACAACATATTTCAAATAGGGCAGAACTGTCCCTTGCTATAAACATCCCCTCTGCTGCCGTCCCATTATCTATCTACACAAACCCTCGTCGAACTAGCACAGGCGATGCTTTGTAATTGGGAAAAATCTGCTCTTCACAGAACAAAGTGTGTGGCCCTGAAAAGGACCTTTGAGTTTTTACAGCAGCGTGGGGTCGATGGTTTTAACCTCCGAATCCGTACAGAGTGCGTCCCTGTCTCTTCAGAGCGTAAACCACGTCCATGGCGGTCACGGTCTTTCTCTTGGCGTGCTCGGTGTAGGTGACGGCGTCACGGATCACGTTCTCCAGGAAGACCTTGAGCACCCCGCGGGTCTCCTCGTAGATCAGACCGGAGATCCGCTTGACTCCGCCACGGCGGGCCAGACGGCGGATAGCGGGCTTGGTGATGCCCTGGATGTTATCACGGAGGACTTTACGGTGACGCTTAGCGCCTCCTTTACCGAGTCCTTTTCCTCCCTTGCCTCGTCCGCTCATCGTAGATGTAGTTTTGGTTTCAAGTTGAATGGTTCCGGCACAGAAATCACAGTGATTTAAATGTTAGCTGAGAACTTGAAAGAAGACGGGGTGCATGTTTTCTTCTTCCTTGGTTTCAATGGCGACTGAAAACTCCTCCGCGGAGCAACGCCATCTACTGACCCTTCTGCGGAGCCGGAGATTAGGACTTCATATCTGGGACCAGAATGTTTAACAATAATGGTTCTGAGAGGAGCAACATAGTGGATGGAAAAGACAGAAAGAATATGTTTGAGAATTATTATTACTACATTATAACTTTTGATTAATACAGAGATTATAAAATGTTTCCATCATGGGGGAAGTCAGGGGGATAAGATACAGAAGACTGTGCAAAAGAATATTTTATCCAGAGTTTACATTAGTCTAACATGACTTGCAGCTGCTCTCCTGTTTTGTCAGATCAGAACCTTGGACAGTTCTGAACAGAAGGTGAATCCTAGAGTAAAAACTGCAGCTCTCCCACCCCACCCCTTCAATCTCTAAAGGTCTTGATCAAACATTCAGGGAACTAGAATTTAAAAATCCACTATGTTTTGGTCGGATTCAAAACAATTCTCAGACAGATAAAATGAAATATTCATGATCCGTTATTTCTCTCATTCATTTTGTAGTTGATCCTCTTTTGGTTTATGGAAAAAAATAAAATCTGTGAGGAAAAAATAAAATCGAAACACTACACATTTACTTGAGAGTTCATAAAGTGTCATTAGTAAGCAGGGGGTTAGAAAAGATGACACAATTTATATTTTCCCTAAAATAAAATAAATAACTTATAAATATCCAATATCCAGAGACATAATTAATGACATTATATTTATTAATGTAATAATTTTCGATCAGCAATGCACTAGATAAAAACTATGGAACCCCAACAGACCCAATATTATATACATAAAATCAACATTTTGAAGTAAACACCATCTTTATGAATAACAGAGGAATATATAATATGACCATTAGATTGTGAAATCAGGCAATGTTACCACAAAATATGTTTTTTTAGTCTTTCATATCAATTATTGTAATTCAATATTTCATAATGATTATTTCATACTTTAAAAAAATGAATTTTTATTAATTTACCAAGCTTTAATCTAAGAAAAATAAGGTTATCCCATGGTGTTTTTTCAATTTGTTTTATTTTATTTTTTTTTCCCAATGGCCTTTTAATTTCATAATGTTGTTTTTTTTTTTTTTCAGAATGTCTTGGTCTGTCAATCGGAGCCAGAGGCTGGGACCCCCGTTTGATCCCTTAAGATAAATAATAATAATAATAATAATAATAATAATAATAATAATAATAATAATAATAATAATAATAATAATAATAATAATAATTAGTTAGATTACATTAGAGGGGTCCGGCCCCACCTCACCTCTCAGCTGCTTGAGGAGACAACTCCGAAATTGACTTATCTTCTTCAGC
Organism: Halichoeres trimaculatus; assembly: GCF_033239565.1. Lineage (NCBI taxonomy): Eukaryota > Metazoa > Chordata > Actinopteri > Labriformes > Labridae > Halichoeres > Halichoeres trimaculatus. The sequence goes on from NW_027437180.1 coordinate 4,170,408, forward strand.
CATTGTGTCTCGAACATTTCATGCCCTCCTGTTTCCAGCTTTTCTGTCTTCTCAGCATTAATCATAAGGTGTGCTCAATGTGCTTCTGGAGAACGTGATCCGTGATGCCGTCACCTACACCGAGCGCGCCAATAAAAAGACCGAGACCATCATGGACGTGGTTTATGCCCTGAAGAGACAGGGACGCACTCTGTGCAGATGCAGAGGTTAAACATTGACACCACTCTGAGAAACCAAAGGTCCTTTTCAGGGCCACTCATTTCCATCCTTCAGAGAGTAGACTTCCTGAAATATTTTGTTGTGTGGTCGGAAAAGTCGACTGTTGTGATACTTAAAAATAGTCGTACCGATGACTTGATCCTTTGGACAAACTGATTAACAAGCGACATGGACTAATGTGCAATCTTTGAATGGCAGGCTACACTCTCTAAATTCAGTTAAGTTCAGTGAAACACAAAACCTAAGGAATGTGCACTGTTGGGCAAGCCCTGGGTTTTGTTTAAAGACATGAAACCTGCTCCAAGGTTTGAACTATCAACAGTCCCTTTTGACTTGTTTTCTCATGAGGCAGGGTTGTCAAACACATCACTCACATCACTCCTTTTACACTCCTTTCACACACCTTTCCAACAACTCCACTGGCCCTCCATCACACTGTATACAGTTACAAATACTAGTCATACACACACAACCCATCAACAACCTTGCATCTCCCACATGTCTCCACGCTTGTCCACACACTCCCCCTTGACCTCCACAGCACTGACTCACTTGTTTAAGTTGATTCGGAGTTTTCATCACATTTTTCACACCCTTTGGTACTTGTGCATTTAAATATTTGTAATTTTTTCATGCCAATCAATGTTTCATTACTATTATTATTATTGTAATTATTATTATTTCGTTTTTATTAAGGTTTACTGTTAACGTTGTCTTGAGGAGATTCATTTTTTCTTGTTGCATAAAAATAAAACCATACCCTCCCGCCACATGTGATGAGATGAGAGATAAGACTCAAATTTATTGTCACTACACATTAAAAGTAGACTTGACTATATGCTGTAGCAAGCACAGCATATAGTCAATTACTAATAAGGACAATATTATGCAAATTATTGACAAAATATGAATGGGTTGATGGGATTAATATAAATGAATATAAATGAATATAAACAAATGCTTTAAAAATGACTCTTTGTTTCCCATAACCTGAAATAACAGAGCAGATGGTCAGTGTGAGGCAACAAATTAAAAGCTAATAAAAAGACTGTGATGACACTCTTCAGAATGGACAGAGACAAAACGTGATGTAAAACTGTTGCTGCTCCCATTTTTTCACTTTGGTTTCTAGAAAGTTCTAGACAACTACTGAATGAAAATGATCAGAGAGCTAAAGGATTACAGCTGGATTATTTTAGGTGGTAAAGAAACAGTTTTAGGGATGAAAACAAATTATTGGCCTATGTAGTTAATACTAGAGTTAGTCACCTCTGTTATTTCATTTTTTTTTTCTTACATGTTAAAAGAGCAAAACAGTTTCATGTTTCTGCACTTAAATTGTGTACAGTCAGTTGAACAGACAATTTTAAGAATGAAAAAATGATTAAGAATAGTAATAACAACCCACAGAGTTAGTACCTTTGTTTGAAACCTCTGATTTTAAAATGTGTTTATTAAATGCTATATTTATAAATCAGTTTCATGTATGCACTTATAAATTGTGGAAACATTTAAAGAGCAGATCATAGAGAGACAAAAGCAATCATCAAAAATGTCTCTTATTATGTTCGTGGTGTTCAACCTTGACAAAGGCCCAAATCATTAAGTCAACACAAACATGCAAAAATGTTATATGGTGATTAAAGTAACAAGTATAAACTATGTAACAAAATCAATTCTTTCTAACACTGGATATCTCAGAAGTCACCTTCTGTCGCAGTGAGAAACTGTACACTCCTTAGCCTACATCAGTGTGTTTGCTGCTTCTTCAAAAACCTGATATTCTAAACAGAGCGCTATTTGAAGAGCACTTTCTTTTTGCTTTTGTGTCTCTACATAAACTCGTAAAAAACAGAAAGGAAAGATGTATTTGTGTTGTTATCACTTTTACATGGATTTAGTAAAGAAAAGTCAAGGCCAAGTCGATGAGCAGCTGCTATCACCATGATCAATCTGTGATGTTTGGAGTCTCCCTGAACAAAAGCTCAACAACCTGAGAGACAAACATGAGTTCAGTGTGAAGAGGAAAAGCTCCAGTATCTCCTACTTTTACAATCAGCCTCGATCTCTATAAGACCAGTTAGTTTGGAGCATTTTTAGGGAAAGAGAAAACACAAGTTGTCTGAATTTTTGACTGAGTGGACGAGCTGTTGCGTGATTGAGTCTCTACGGTTCTCATGTGTGCTTTAAGGACAGCCTCCCGCTCAGGATTTATCGACTCTACACCCAGAGAATCGTCCTCACGTCTCCTGTTGCGTTCACTGAACTGAGTAAACTATGGCAGAAGTAGCTCCAGCTCCCGCCGCTGCTCCGGCCAAAGCGACCAAGAAGAAGAGCAGCAAGCCGGCCAAGAGCGGCCCCAGCGTGGGCGAGCTCATCCTCAAAGCCGTGGCTGCCTCCAAGGAGCGGAGCGGCGTGTCGCTGGCTGCTCTCAAGAAGGCTCTGGCTGCCGGAGGATACGATGTGGACAAGAACAAGGCCCGCGTCAAGACCGCTGTCAAGAGCCTTGTGGCAAAGGGAACTCTGGTCCAGACCAAGGGAACCGGGGCCTCCGGATCCTTCAAGATGAACAAGAAGGTGGTAGAGAAGAAGGTCAAGAAGCCCGCAAAGAAAGCTGCTCCTAAAACCAAGAAGCCAGCAGCCAAGAAAGCAGCAGCTGCCAAGAAGCCCAAGGCCGCTAAGAAGGCAGCCACCCCGAAGAAGGCCAAGAAACCCGCAGCGGCCAAGAAAGCTGCAACAAAGAGCCCCAAGATGGCCGCTAAGAGTCCCAAGAAGACTAAGGCCGCCAAGAGCCCCAAGAAGGCCGTGAAGAAGGCCCCTGCAGCCAAGAAAGCCCCCGCTAAGAAGGTGGCCAAGCCCAAAGCCAAGAAGACAGCAGCCAAGAAAAAGTGAGCTGTTATCATCTCAATGGCCAATTAAAAAAACAAAACGGCTCTTTTAAGAGCCACACACCTGTCACACTGAATGAGTATGTTCCTGGTCAACGAGGTTGCCATGACTACACTGGCCTGGCTTGATGCAGCTAGTGTCTGCAGGAGACGCAGTCTGCAGACCTCGTCTGAAACTTTATAAGTGGTAATAAAATAATGTAATAATAGTGACTTATTCTTTCTTTTCTTTTTTTTGGATTTTATTTTATTTCTTTAGTTTTACCTGCAGTATGACAGAGTATGGCAGAGAAGAGATGCGTCAAATGGCTACGACTTATCCAGGAAATGTCATAATCAGGCCCTTAGTGTCTAATAGGATTGACTGCTGAGTCTTGGGCAGAGCAGCAAGCACCAATCAAGTGAGGAAAAAGCTGAACACATTAAACAGCAAAATGTCAAACCAGTGTGTTTCTGTAAAACACAAAATCGTGGTTTGTTCATTTGGAAATTGAAATTATATCTGGATAGGCATGACAACGTGAGCCACAATTTCATAATGACTCGTGTGGGATTGGACCAAACAGGCGTCTTTCAAATCAAGTGATCGGTTATTTGCCTGACCTGGGGACATAATGAGTAGAGCGCCTTTTTTTTTTTATTGGCACATTGAACATTTCGTGGACAGCATTCACACTAGAACTATGTTTGACTTTTATTTATATAACTATTTCGAAAGATCACAAGTCACTGGAATACAGCACAACACTATCTTTATTTTGTGCCACCTTTCTTCCTTCGGTGAGATTCAGGAATATGATCGCTTTAGATATGAGTGGGTGGCTCTTAAAAGAGCCGTTGGGTGGTGTTGTTAGCAGAGCTGTTTACTTGGAGCTGGTGTACTTGGTCACAGCCTTGGTGCCCTCGGACACGGCGTGCTTGGCCAGCTCACCGGGCAGCAGCAGGCGGACGGCGGTCTGGATCTCCCGCGACGTGATGGTGGAGCGCTTGTTGTAGTGAGCCAGACGAGAGGCCTCACCGGCGATGCGCTCGAAGATGTCGCTGACGAACGAGTTCATGATGCCCATAGCTTTGGACGAGATCCCGGTGTCGGGGTGGACCTGCTTCAGGACCTTGTAAACGTAGATGGCGTAGCTCTCTTTCCTGGACTTTCTCCTCTTCTTACCGCCCTTTGAGGCGGTTTTCGAGACGGCTTTTTTGGAGCCCTTCTTGGGCGCTTTCACTGGATCAGGCATGTTCGTAGAAGTTTCGGAGCAATATGAGCTAAGACGGCTGTGAGCGCCAATATTATAAGTCCTCCATGCAGATAAAGCTGTGTTACCGCCCGTGCAGGATTGGCTGGAACTCGCGTTTGACTGAGGCCTGGACGGGGGATTTGGGGCGGGTAGGCTTTCTCTGAAATCCTTGAGTGATTTCCGCTTTGTCGATGCGCCGTGCGCCAAATTTCTTTGTGTGTCCTGACAAAGTGTCTTCGTGTCCTGATTCTGGGTAAAAGCAGCACAGAAAATGATCTGAGACGATCCACAGTTAAAGATCCTGAAGAGGAAATCATCTCTACAGCAGCTCCATCAGACTGCTACAATAAACAGAAAAGCTTGGGGATATTTTCTAAATGTACTTATTTTGTGTTGTGTGAAGATGTTATTGCAGTTTTGTTTTCTTTTTTTAATCATAAAGAAAAAATACATTTTGTCATTCGGGTTATTTTTATATGGCTCTGTCTCCCCTTTGCTTTAATGACTTCTGACATTCAGAGAAAAAGACAAAGCTCCAAATTCTAACTTCTTTTCTCATTAAAAAAGGGTAATGCAAACTGTTTTCCTATTCTTGTTGCCCAGATCCTTGTTCCTACTTTTTCAGTTGGGATCTAATGTTGGGCAAAGATTTCTCTACTGATGGGTTTTCACTCACATGAGCACACTCTCAGTGTTTGCTGGTGAAAACAAATATAATAAAATAATGTAATCAACACTGGTGTCCGGGTATATGTGTCAGACCCCATGACACACATCAACAGTAAATGGGGCATTCTACTGAAAGTGTCCAAATTGCTGTCCCCTGACATACAAAAAAGGAAACAAAAATGTGTTCAATTATATATGGTTGTAAATGTCTTTTTTATAAAATATTAAAACAAAACATTAAATTGAGATAGAGATGAACTAAAAATATAAATAATAATGAAAAAAAACAAAACATTTTTTATTTTTAGGATAGGATATCCAAAAAAGAAAAAATAGGATACTATCCATCGGGAAGAGGCTGTCCCCTGGCCAGACCTCTAAAATTTAATTCATGTAAACAAAACCAAAAACACGTTTTATTTCATTTATTTATTTATTTTTGAAGTGTGGTTAAACAGATATGTGTGATTAACTCTAAAAATGAGTTTAAAGATTTAGATCTATTGTGGGAACAAAATTTAAATTGCTTTAAATATGCTAAAAAATATCGTTACCCAGATTTATGCCACAGTCGAAACACATCAGTTTGAATTTACTGTTGTTTTTAAGTCTGGATTATAGCCGCACCCCTAAATCTTAGAGAGGGAAGCACTCTGAAGTCCTGCACCTATTGGATGCATGGTTAATTGCTGATATCTATCATTTTATGACATCAAAGTTTGTTTTAATTTGGGTAAAAATCTTGGGATTTTTATCGACACATTGTGCTTTTCTGCGAGAACAAATCTTCAAATTATGCTTACTAGCCATGTGCTTGTGAGCATACTGTAGTAATTCAAAGAATTAGCTAAATATGTCACAACCCAAACAGTCATGATCCAAACATCTGATAATGTCTCAGTCATGACACAGTGGTTTGGGTTGTGACAAAATAGAATGATTAGTAGTTAAACCCCAACATTTTAAAATGTATGATCTGAATAATCATGTCAATACTCTCTTTGTTGCAAGTTAACATATCTAAGACAATAATTCATGTATTTAAAGTCCTGTTTCCTATTTGAAATTGTAGAGCTCAGAGAAAGATGGCAAAACAGAATGCAAAAAGTGGAACTAAAAGGTTGAGAGAATTCAGACAAAGAGTGAGGGATGACCCAGTGGAATATGACAGATATTTGAAAAGGGAAAGAGAAAGAAAAGTAGAAAGTCTATCAGTGTATCTGACAGGGAAAGAAGAAAGAAGAGACGAGAACAGAGGGAAAGACAGCAAAAACACAGTGATGTGAAGATAAGAAAAAAAGAGGTGGACAAGACTTTTTTCCAGGGCTTCTAGCCCAGCCACTTCTTCCAGTGACACCAGCAGCTAGGCCTGCAAAGAAAAGGAAAAGTTCGCACATGCACGAGCACAGAAAAATTTAAAGGCTAGATTAGAAGATTTTAGAGATGCAGTGCACAGGAGACACGTAGAAAAAGAGATTGCAGAGGTTAAGGAGTCTTCAAGCATAGATGATTCCCCCAAAACCAAATGAAAAATAGATACAAGTCTGCAAGCAACAAAGACAGACATGGAATCAGGGGTGTTCACTTAAACAGATTGTTGAGAAAATACAGACCTGTTTCTTGCTTTGAAAATAATGGTGGTGTCTCCCATCGCAAAATGGTGTGTGTCCATTCCACCTCACTGTAAAAATCGGTATTGCCTTTCAACTGGTGATTTCTCTTCAAATATTACACATGTTTATTGATAATTTAAAAAAAAGGGTTTGTGATTTTGTCACCACAGGCATGGCCAACATTTAAGGATCGCAACCTTGACAACTGGGTACAGGTCACAACCAAACAGTGTAGTCAGGACAGAAACAAGATGTGTTATGTAATAATAAAGCATAACGAGTTATAAACTCATTTATTAACATGCTGATTTGTTAGCTTTATGTTCTGTCTTGTGAAATATTAACTTTGAAAACAATTGGATAAAGATTAGACATTTTACATAGAAGTATTGCATTTCATTTCTGAAGAATTGTAACAAGTACATTTTTTAAAAGAAAATATTCATGTTTTTGGGTTGTGAAAAATGGCCCTAAAAATATAAAAAGGTTTATTGATAAACATAAGACAACATCAAGATTAACTGTCCTTAAGATGCGTGACCTTTAAATATGGTCAATATATATATATATATATATATATATATATATATATATATATATATATATATATATATGTGTGTGTGTGTGTATATATATATATATATATATATATATATATATATATATATATAGGGAGTAATATGGGAACTGAAACATACACAAATTACACGTGTGTAAAATGTAGAATTTACATTTTTGTAAATGTTTATTAATGTGCAGTGTCCCTCCGAAACAAAGGAAATGAATGAATAATACAATCAAAAGCCCCAATTCTGACACTTTAGGTAGGATGCACCATACACATAGCCTACCTGCAATCAAGGGTGAAAACACATTTTGGTCACGAGCTTTTAATAGTTGTAATGCAACCCTGAAAATTGACTCCCCTTCTATCTCTTATTGCAATGGACCCTTTTTTTTTTTTTTTTTGGTCCCTGCACTCATCAAGTGGTCTGAGCACGAGGCATTACTCCAGTACCATGTTGCAAGACACCACGGTGTAAACTGCCAAACACTTGGTGGATAACCGGAAGATAAAATTATTATGCTGTGCAGAGAATTCAGCTCAGTCGTAGTGGTGTGTGGCTCTTAAAAGAGCCTTTGGGTTGTTTGCAGTGTGGTGCGAGTCTTTACTTCTTGGCAGCCTTCTCGGTCTTCTTGGGCAGCAGGACAGCCTGGATGTTGGGCAGCACGCCGCCCTGAGCGATGGTCACTCCGCCCAGCAGCTTGTTGAGCTCCTCGTCGTTGCGCACAGCCAGCTGCAGGTGACGGGGGATGATACGGGTCTTCTTGTTGTCACGAGCGGCGTTTCCGGCCAACTCCAGGATCTCAGCGGTCAGGTACTCCAGCACAGCCGCCAGGTAGACGGGGGCACCGGCTCCAACACGCTGGGCATAATTTCCTTTACGCAGCAGTCTGTGGACACGACCCACGGGGAACTGGAGCCCGGCACGGGATGAACGGGTCTTGGCCTTAGCTCTGGCTTTGCCGCCGGTTTTGCCTCTGCCACTCATGATTAATCTTTCGTGAGCTTGGACTGAAAGCAGTGATATCCCCTTCGGCTCACAGTCCCCCTGATATAGGCTGAGAGCGCGCGCATTTCCCCGGCGCACCAACCAGTACAGAGGCTTGGAGCAGAGCAGCAGGGGGCGGCCCGAGCTCAGCTCCGCTCCAGCACGCTCTCCAATGAGCAGCGGAGCCTTAGCGGGGGCTCTGTCCCCCTCCTCTCCTCGAGCTGCGGGGCTGAGCTCCAGAAGCGGCCTCTCACCAATCCCCAGCCGGAGCTCTCAAGCAGCGTCACCGTTTCACAGCCGCTCCTCCGCTTTAAGAGCAGCAAGGCTCCTCTCTGCTCCACATATTTCTCCAAGTCAGAGAACGAAGACAGCATGGCAAGAACCAAGCAGACCGCTCGTAAATCCACCGGAGGCAAAGCCCCCAGGAAGCAGCTGGCCACCAAGGCTGCCCGGAAGAGCGCCCCGGCCACCGGCGGCGTCAAGAAGCCTCACCGTTACAGGCCCGGGACCGTGGCCCTCCGGGAGATCCGCCGCTACCAGAAATCCACCGAGCTGCTCATCCGCAAGCTGCCCTTCCAGCGCCTGGTCCGAGAAATCGCTCAGGACTTCAAGACCGACCTGCGCTTCCAGAGCTCTGCTGTCATGGCTCTGCAGGAGGCCAGCGAGGCTTACCTGGTGGGGCTGTTCGAGGACACCAACCTGTGCGCCATCCACGCCAAGAGAGTCACCATCATGCCCAAAGACATCCAGCTGGCCCGCCGCATCCGTGGAGAGAGAGCTTAGACTGTCTGCAGCTCTGAACAACAACACAAAGGCTCTTTTAAGAGCCACCACACCAACAAAAGAGCCGAATCCCGCAGAAGATGGAAATCAAAAGGAAGTCTTGAAAGATATTCAAAATGCAACAAAATTCATTTAATAATTTCGGCATCGTGAACAACTTTGTTCAACTAATAAGAACTCTAACCCATTGTCACTAAATGTTAAATCAAAGGTATTAACTCCAACGCTGAAGAAACAGTTAATACAGTTAAGGAGGCAGAAAAGAGCTCTCCACACGTCCTAAGCACCGCTCCACGAAACAGCCCAATGCTGCCACGCAGTGGTGCTTTGTAACTCCTGCAATGAGTCTTCAATTTTTAATTGAAAACGATGACTACAGCAGAAATGTTTCTTCAATAACTGAATTCTTTTATGCTCTAACGAGGTTTTGTCCAAGGAGCAGTAAATACTTTCTAAGCCACAGAAATAAATCCTGTGTTGACTTAACAAAGAGACCATCCTTCTTATGTGGCTCACACACCTGCTGTTGCTTTCACTGACTGTAGACTTCAAACTGTTGTAAAATTTCTAAGCAAGGAGTCAGATACACCATGAAATGTTTGCTTCAGTTTTGACTGGAGAAGGGATTCCTGTTTTATCTTAGCTGTTAAAACAGCTTCATGATGTTTGTGTTTCTCTCATTCATTTACATCACACAGTAAATCATGCATGGTGTTGAGTTGACATTAACAGCAGAAACCAGTGTTTTGTTACCTGTTTGTTTTTGTTATTTCCCTTTGTTCACAGAAAGTTTTCTCTTCACTCCCTCTGTGTCCTCTTCCTCTGGGAGTGTAACGTTGCTGTCGCTGTCTGAGGTGCTGAACAGCAACAGGTAAAACTGCTCTGTCAGTCATATTCAAGCTTTTCAAAGAGCCACCTCATTTCACCCCACGGCAAAGTTCATTTCTACTCTGTAACTATGTTTTCACTAAGTGTTTTTACACATTGACCTGCAGCAGGCCACCCACTGGATCTGTTAAACAACTATATTCTTGAATTACTCATACCCCAGCACAGTGATAAATGACTCATCAGATTTTTCTCTCCTCTTATCTATGTTAGTATTTCTTTAAATGATTTAAAAATGTGGGGGTTTTATGTCTCTTGAGCACTAATACACTTAAATGTATTCTTTGTTGATGAATTTTCTCCTTAACAAATCTGTAATTAATATATTTTCCTATGGTAAATGTTAATACACTTAAATGTGTATTAGAAAAAAAGAAAGCAGCAGGTCAGAAATGCTTTGGGCTGTATTACACCTCCTGCAGCAGAGCTCTTTGGCTCTTCTATGGTGAGCGCTTCACAGTGGAAAATGTTTATTCCCTTCATTATAAATATGTGGTTGAAGAAACTTGGACAGATTGCACTGTTGTGAAGAAGATACAGAGTGACATATTTCAGTGGGAACAGGACTAATAAGATGCTATTTTCTAGGTGAGGCTATGAGCAAAAGAGAAAAGGTGTGTATCATTTGCTGAACGATTATGTTTCTCCTGTAAGAGCCCCTGTATTCAGTGTGTGCTGTAACAGGTTGGCCTAGTAGAGTGAGCTCTTTGTCGTGTTTGATGATTTTCATGATGCACCTTGTGTTCACCTGGTCAAGGCTGAGTAAATGTTTTAGTGAGGATGTCATCATTCTTTTTACACAGATAACGTTTCATTAATTGGATTGGAATGAATAGCCCCCTTTCATTTTAGCACCACACAGAGAGCTGAGATCATTTTTTTAGAAGTTTAACCCCGCCTCATTACCCACTTTACAAAGAAGTGCTCAATACGTCATACTTAAGTCAATAGTAAATAAAGGAACTTTTACTTCAGCTGGAGTACAGTCACAGAGCTACTTCTACACCCACTCTTAAACTTGAAGAGATTATCTGTCCACAGTCTTCACAAACTCTGTAGGAACACACACTGAGTGTATCTGTGTGAGAGACTGCCTACAGCCTGATCACATACTGGATTTGACTTGTTGATTGTAAAAATCAAACTGATAGAGGATGCAATTTTGACTTTTGTTTTTGCAAAGGTCTCATACACTGAACTCTTTCAGCATATATCTCTGTTATTTTTTTTTTTTAATTGGGTTAAAGTCAGACAGTGTGAAGATGAACTCAGCGAGTCTGGACTGCATGTGAAAGATCAGAGTGCTGGAAAAAAAGTATATATATATATATATATATATATATATATATATATATATATATATATATATATATATATATATATATATATATATATATATATATATATTAGGGATGCACGATATTGGATTTTTGCCGATATATCGAAACCCCTTTTGGCCGATACCGATAATCACAAGTTTGTTTGTTTTTTTCATTGTAAAGAAAGCTTAGTCTATCCTGTACTGGAATTTATATGTTACTCTTATTGTGACAGTCTTATTCGTTTAAGAGACACACATCAAACAAGACAAAATACATTTGATTTTACCATAAATAAGAAATGTATTTTTGTTTATTGTTTTTTCAAACTCAAGACATTCAGTATTGAAATACAGAAAAATAGTTTCTTTAGACCACATGAACTTTAAAAGTACAAAGCATTTTCAAACGCAACCAAGTTGCATTTGATTATTTTAGAGCTACTGTAACAACCTGGTGACAGACACAGAGCTCTGCAGTACAAATAAATGAAGTGCTACATTTTATTTAAGGAGCTTATTTTTAAGATGGAAAATAGTAATAATCCTAACTGAATAGCACCTTATCGGCAGAAATTTTCATATCTGCCGATACCGATAAAAGTGTTTTTAAGCTTTTATCAGCCGATACCGATATTGTGCCGATAATATCGTGCATCCCTAATATAGATAGATGGATAGATAGCTATATATACTTATATATATATATATATATATATATATATATATATATATATATATATATATATATATATATATATAGATAGATAGATAGATAGATAGATGGGTAGATAGATATACACTCGACAAGACTATAAATGCAACACTTTTGTTTTTGCCCTCATTCATTTTTCATGAGATGGACTCAAAGATGTTAAATTCATTCCAGATAAAAAAATATTACCACTTCCTTTAAATGTTGTTCACAAATCTGTCAAAATTTTTGATAGTGAGCACTACTGCTCTGCTGAGAGAATCCATCCCACCTCACAGGTGTGCCACATCAAGATGCTGATCTGACATCATGATTAGTGCACAGGTGTACCTTTTACTGTCCACAATAAAAGGCAACTCTGAAATGTGCAGTTTTGCCTCACAGCAAAATGCCACAGATGTCGCAAGTATTAAGGGAGCGTGCAATTGGCATGCTGACAGCAGGAACGTCAACCACATCTGTTGCTCGTGCATTGAATGTTCATTTCTTCACCATAAACTGTCTCCAAAGGCGTTTCAGAGAATATGGCAGTACATCCAACCGGCCTCACAACTGCAGACCAGGTGGGCAAATGCTCACATTTGATGGCGTCTGGCACGTTGGAGAGGCGTTCTCTTCACAGATGAATCTTGGTTTACATTGCTCAGGGCAGATAGCAGACGGCGTGTGTGGCCTTGTGTGGGTGAGCGCTTTGCTGATGTCAATGTTGTAGTGTTGTAGATCGAGTGGCCCATGGTGGTGGTGGGGTTATGGTAAGTGCAGGCATCTGTTATGGACGAAGAACACAGGTGCATTTTATTGATGGCATTTTGAATGCACAGAGATACCATGATGAGGCCGAAGGCCCATTGTTGTGTTATACATCCATGAACATCACCTCGTGTTTCAGCAAGATAACAACAGCCCCATATTGCAAGGATCTATACACAATTCCTGGAATACTCACCGTACATGTCACCCATTGAGCATGTCTGGGATGTGCTTGTCCGGCGTATACGACAGCGTGTACCAATTCCCACTAATATCCAGCAACTTGGCACAGCCATTGAAGAGGAGTGGACCAACAGTCCACAGGCCACAGTTGACAATCTGATAAACTCTATGTGAAGAAGATGTGTTGCACTGCATGAGGCAAATGGTGGTCACACCAGATACTGACTGGTCCTGAGTCCAATAAAGCAAAAAAAAAAAGAAAGAAAATACACATTTCAGAGTGGCCTTTTATTGTGGACAGTATAAAGCAGTGTTACCCAACCCTGGTCCTGGAGGACCCCTGCCCTGCATGTTTTAGATGTTACCCCACTCCAGCACACCTGGTTCAAATGAATGGCTCGTTATCAGGCTCAAGCAGAGCTTGATGACAAGCTGATCATTTGAATGACTGACTGAATGAATGAATAAATGAATAAATACAGGATTAAGGATTGCATCTAATGTTGTTATAACCCGTAATGGTTTGTTCAGTGCCGTACTAGTGGGGAAACTAAACCACATCAGTACATTTTGTTCTAAAAGACATGACAATGTTCTCCCTACCAATTTTTTTGACTTTTAAACATGTTCTTTGAGCTTTTCTGTGTGTGAACACCTGCAGCTGAAGAAAACACCGGGTGTCCTACAAATTATGACTGATAAAATAGAAATCAATCCACCGCAGGTAAGGTCATTAACAACAACAGTTGTGACAATGCAGGTCCCAGATATAAAGTCCTTATCTCCAGCTCTGTGGACAGCTCAGCAGATGGCGCTGATCCGCGGAGGAGCTTTCAGCCGCCATCGAAATCAAGGAAGAAGAAAACATGCACCCTGTCTTCTTTCAAGTTCTCAGCTAACATTTAAATCACTGTGACTTGTAAAATTGAAACCCATTCGACTTTGCAATGGACTGCAGCAATCATGAGTGGAAGAGGAAAGGGAGGAAAAAGTGTTTAATGTCATTAATTCCCCTCTCCTCTTTCTACTTTTTGCTTCAATGGCACCTTCACGTCCTGCTCCTTATGCTTCCAGATTTGGAAGTTTATGGGTGAGACTGAAATATGTTGGTGATGGAGAAGTTCGCACCAGAGATTATGTTGCTGAAGAACTTTTATTCAAAACAACATGGATCAGTGCTCAAGATATTTATTCTTTCATCGTTCTGCCGAACAAAAGAGACTTTGAGCTCATTTTCTGTGAAGAGGCTCCTCTTCGGCACTTCCTGGAAATAGTTTCCACCAAAAGGAATGATCCTCTGTGGAAGAAGTGGGAGATCGAGTCAGCTCTAGAGTTGGATGTGACACATATCGTGGTCAAATTCTGGACTGGCAAAATCCCCGACCCTGACATCGAGATCTACCTGAAAAGGTATTGTGAAATCCTTCAGCCCCCGTCCAAACCCGTTGATAAATATGGGATTTGGTACGGAGTAAGGAAGTACAAAGTGAAGTTCCACAAAGACAGTAGTGGACATCCTGTGCAGATCCCCAACTCCATTTCACTGGGTCCCTACAACGGCCGAGTGATCTACAGTGGCCAAGTGGCCAAGTGTTTCATCTGCCAGTCCTCAGACCATCAAGTCAAAGACTGCCCCACTGTGAAGTGTTGGCGCTGTGGTCAGCTGGGCCACAAGGCCAAATCCTGCTGGGGAGAAAGCGAGTGTTCTCTCTGTGGACAGAGAGGACACACTTTCTTTTCCTGTCCCCTGTCATACGCAAACAAAGCTCGGAGAGCCAACAGTTCAAGAGTCCCAAACACGACTCCTGTCCCCTCACAGCCTCCACCTCCAAATCCCCAGCCTCCTCCAACCCCCCAGCCTGCTCCTGAGGAAGAAGCTGCTCCTCTCCTGTCCGTCCAGCCCTCAGAAGACCTGCAGCCCCATCTGGATCCCGAGCAGGTTCCAGACCAGGTCCCTCCTCTCCAGCAGCAAGACAGCCAGCGGGGTGCAGAGGAGCTCCCAGCTACAGAGCTGCTGGCGGAGGATGAGGTTTCTGAGCCACACGGAGTCCCCACTCCTCCTCCAGCTCCCCCCGTGGAAAACATCAGGCACGAGGAAGGAGAAGCCGATGGAGCTGGTGTGGCGGTCGATAACATCGGAGATGGAGACAGTGAGGCTGAGGATATCAGTGATAGCGGTGAAGAGGTTTCTGACAGCGACGGAGAATCCCCGGAGCACTACAAGAGCGCCAGCGAGAGCGAAACTTCCTGTTTTTCTCCTGCCCATGGAGGACCACAGACCAGCTCCCCTCTGACCTCCCTGGGAGAACTGGAGGTGTTGAGCCTCCCGTCGTCCTCCAGCTCAGCTTCGTCCTCTCCCCCGGATCCTGTCCCAGTTAGAAGAAAGAAGCGCCCGGCCTCTGCTGCAGATCATGGGAGAGAGAAACGATCTGATCAAAAATTAAGTCCTAAATAACTTCCCCTTGTTTCTTCTTCTCTATGAGTCTCATCCATGTCGGCTCTTGGAATCTGAGAGGAATACAATCCTCTCAGTTTCGGAATGAAAAGCTGAACTATCTGTTAAACACGGACTTTGATGTGCTGTGCTTACAAGAGCTCAGACTTAAAAGTAACACCGATGTAGTTGATGTGTATAGTCGTTGGTCTAAAGGGACCAGTATAACATCCATAGGAGAAAGTAGTGCTGATGGTGTTGGTATCTTCTTTAAAGATCATAATATCAATATAACCAAACGTAGAGATATTATCCCTGGCAGACTTTTAATGATTGACTGCTTCTATAGGAATCAAAAATTCCGCATCATTAATGTTTACACTGCACCTGACAGAGCAAGCAAGATGCAGTTATTTAAAAAACTAAGAGAAATCATTCATGTTGGGTTTAATATTATCTTATGTGGAGATTTCAACACTATTACAGAGAAAAATGATAGAATTGCCTCCACTCCTTTTACCATGTCAAGGGAAGGCAAATTATTGTCTGATATTTGTAATGATGCTTCTCTAAATGATATTTATAGAGTCTTAAATCCACAAGAAATCAGCTTCACCCGTTTTGATGGGAAAACGAAAACTAGAATTGATCGTATTTATTTATCTACGCAGATGAAAGCATTGAAATATGAAACTCTTCTCAACAATCACTCAGATCATCTCATAGTTAAAGCTTCTGTCATGTGCTGTGATAAAGATGTGAAGGGATTTTGGAAACTTAAAATTAATTGTTTAAAAAATGTCGAACTAGTTAATGAATTAAAGGACGAGATAAGAAAAGTTTTAGATTTAAAAGTGTTTGTAAAGTCTGATGTTGAACTGTGGGGGCTGTTGAAAAACAGGGTGATGAACTTCTTTAAATTTAAATGCCGTGAATTAAAAAGAATAAGAAACTTAGAGTATAATGATAAAGTGAAAAGGTATGTTGAATTAAAGTGTAATAAAAATAGAAGTGAAATAGAAGAAAATGAAATGAATGAACTGAAAAGTCAGATTGATGAGATTAATAACGAATTATTATTTAATATACAGAAGGTGAGCGGCAATGACCACAGAGGAAATGTGTCTTATTCTATCTCTGCCGGTCAGAAGAGGAGGAAAAGTAACTTTATAAAATGTGTTAAAGATCTCACAGGTAGATTATGTTTTGATGAAGAGGAGAAAAGACGTGCTGTAGTAGAAAGCTGCTCTCTTATGTACGGGTGCTTAGCTTCTGACGCTGACGTCATCAGCTCCTTTGTTGATGTCATCAAACCGTATGACCCCTCCTTCTTTTCCTCACTGTTAGGTGACGTTAGGAAAGATGAAGTCATCACAGCAATTAACCAGTTAAATCTGGGTAAATGTCCGGGTCCCGACGGCCTGCCCCCTGAGTTTTATAAACTGGTCGGTGATGATGTCATTAACCTCTTAGTTTCAGTCTTTAACTCTGGTTTTAAGGATGGTTTCCTGGGTGATACCTTTTATCATGGTGTTATGTCTTTATTATATAAAAAAGGTGATGATTGTGATATAGATAACTACAGACCAATTACAATAATGAACAGTGATTATAAAATATTAGCTAAAATAATAATGAATAGACTAAATGATGTCTTAGATATTATAATAGAACAAGAACAAACATGTGCAATCAAAGGCCGTCTAATGTGGGACAACCTCAGCTGTCTAAGAGAAATTATTTATGGTAGTAAAACTGATTTTTATGTGCTGGGGTTAGACCAGAAAAAAGCCTTTGATTATTTATCACATGAATATTTATGGTCTGTTTTGAGAGCATACGGTTTTCCCTGTGAGTTTGTTAAAATGATTCAATTGTTGTATAAAAAATGTACTGTACAGGTAAATATAAACGGTGTTTTAACTGAACCTTTTCAAGTACTTCGTGGAGTGAAGCAGGGCTGTCCTCTCAGCGCTGCGCTCTATGTGATCGCCATGAGTCCTCTCATTAAAAGAATAAACAGTGACGATGGCATTAAAGGTGCTCTGATTGGAGACTCTTTCAGAGTGGCTGCTTTGGCCTACGCTGATGATGTCACTGTCGTCATCAGAAACCAGACAGAGATGGACATTTTAAATTCTCACCTTGCTCTTTATGAAGAGGCATCAGGTGCAAAATTAAATCAAAATAAATCTGAAGCAGTGTGGATAGGTAAGACTCAGAACTAAACACATATAAATACACAGGTAAAAGATGAAATTAAAGTACTTGGTGTTTGGTTAAATGGTAAGGACTGCTGTCAACTTAACTGGTCTAAAAAGATAAATGAAATTAAAGAAGAGGTTCAGAAATGGGAAAATAAAAACACCTTTTATAATTCCCGTATTAATATCATAAAAACTCACATTATATCAAAGCTTCTCTTTTTATCCACCGTTTTCCCTCCAACATCAAAAACTATCATAACTCTGAACAAATTATGTGTGAAACATGTTTGGGGCACTAATAGAGAAGTCACCAAAAGAAATATCTTGTTCAAAAGCAAAACAAACGGAGGCCTGGGGGCTCCTGACCTCAGCACGGTCCTCATGATCCCCTTCATTAAAAATGTTTTTAACGCTCTCAGCAGGGGAGCCAGCTGGGCAGTAACAAATAAAACTCTCTGGACCAAACTGAAAGGAGGAGCGAGGTCACGTGTCCCATACTACAAACTCCTGTTTGGTGACTTCACTACATCTTACAACCGTTTACAAATAAACTGGACAACTACCTCATCTAAACAAATCTATAACACTGTTAATGAGCATAAAAACAGAGGACTGGTGCCCTACAAACATACAAGAGAAACTGAGTTTCCACAAATAATCAAAAATGTCAATGATAAAGTGTTAACTGAAAAACTGAAAGATGTAGTGTGGCTGATCAGTGTCAACAGACTTCCTGTTAGAGCAGTGGTTCAGTGGAGTTGTTTTGTAACAACAAAAAAGTGTCCGATGCCCTCATGTAACGAGGATGAAACTATTCAACACCTGCTCCTGGACTGTTTCAGAACCAAAGATATCAGACAAAAAATGACCGGGATTGGATTCAACATCAGCATCAACGAACAGTCAGTCATGTATGGACTCTTTCAGGAAACACTTACAGACAACACCCGGAGACTGTTCTGGCTCATCATGTCCATCACAAACACTCACATCTTGAAAACCCGTGCTAAAACTGTCATTCACCAATCTGTCATCACAAGTGATGCAGTTTTTAAGAACATTAAAACTGATCTGAGGAAGAGGAAATCTATAGATTTGAAGAGGGGAAGTCCTTTACCCTGGGACATCCTAAACCTTTGACTTTGTATCTCTCTCTTGTGCTTCACTTATTGTCTTTTTATTCATTTTTTTTATTTTTATTTTTTTATTCGTTTTACTGATGCAATTTTCAATGTTTCTCTTTTGTATTTTGCCTTTGAGTATTAAATAAAGATTTTTTTTTTTTTAATTAAAAAAAAAAAGTAACAGAGGTCATCAGCAAACTGTGAGACTTTGGCTATGGTGGGTGGAGGGTAATAGATGTCAGAGATGTAGATGAGGAAGAGAAGGGGACTGAGGACGGAACCTTGAGGAACGCCAGCTTGTGGTCTGAAGGGGGTTGAAATGGAGGTGGAGATTTTGACCTTTATTTGCCTGTTATTGAGGAAGCTTGAAATGATGGATTGAGTGGGTTTGGGGAGTTTGAGGTTATTGTCGAGTAGTCTGTAAATAAGTCCATTATGCCATACCTTATCAAATGCTTTTTCAATGTCAAAGAATATTGCCAGGGTTATTTGTTTTTTGTTGAGATTGCAGTAGATGTCCTCTGATAAGCGGAGAATGTTGTCTGTAGTAGTTCTGTTTTTCCTGAATCCAGCTTGATGTAGAGCAATGAGTCCGATAGAGTCTATGTGGCTGGAGAGACGTGAAGTGAGGATGCGTTCGAACAGTTTGCCTAAATGGCTAAGGAGGCTGATGGGGCGGTAGCTGTTGGGGTTATGGGGATCTTTTCCTGTTTTATGAATCATGGTAATGACTGCTGATTTCCAAGGTGAAGGGAAATGTCCGGTGGCGAGGCAGGTGGTAAGGGGGGTTGTCCAAGGTGCTGAAGGAAGGGAACAGGGGCTTCTTTAATCATTATAGTGTGGATGTTGTCTTCTCCGGGGGCTTTATTTCTCATTTTCTTAATGTGTTGTTGTATTTCTTTGGTTGTGACTGGGTTTGTGAGGGGGTGAGGCTCTGTTGTGGGGTGGATTATTAGGGTTTGTCTGCTGTTGTGCTTTGTTATTTCTGTGTCGACGTGATTTTTCCAGTTGTCATCAAAGTTTGGGTGGTCTGGGCAGGTGTGAATGGATTCCAGATGGTTCCTGAAAAGTGACGCTTTGTCTTTATTGTCGGTGATGATGATTCCTGCTGATTTGAGGGGGGGTGTATTGTTGTTGTTTTCGGTGTTGCCATTCAGAGATTTGATTTTTTGCCAGAATGTCCGGGGGTTTGTGTCTTGGTCCAGACGACGGTAGAAAGTGTTCCAGATTTTTTGACGGTGGATACTGAGTTGTGATTTAATGGTTGTTTGGAGGCGGTTTATTTCTGTTTTGGTTTGAGGTGATCGTGTTCGGATGTATTCCCTGTGGAGTTTTCGTCTTTGTCTGATGAGGTGGAGGAGGTGGGGGGGGTAGGGACTGTGTTGGGGGTTTTGCAGAATTTTGGGGTATAGTTTCTTCTCTGGCCTGTTTTAATAAGTTCCCTAGCAAGGTGGCTTGTTGATCCAAACTTTGGGGTGTGGGAGAGGTAGATATTTGGTTGATGTTCTTCAGTTTGTTTTCTATGGTTTGTCTGTAGATGTCCCAGTTGGCTACCCTATAGTTATATTGCTTAGTTGTGAATGGTTGGAGTTGAAAGGAGAAGGTGGTCAGGACAGGAAGGTGGTCGCTTGAAAGGTGGTTAGTAGTGGTGAAGCTGTGAAGTCTTGTAGCAAGGTCAGGGGTGCAGATAATAAGGTCCAAGATGTCTGTATTGCCGGTCTGTGGAGAGATGTAGGTTGGTTCATTTGTATTGATTATTGATAAGTTGGTGTCCTGGAGGATGTTCTATATATGTTTTATATATATATATATATGCAGGCTGCCCCCTGAGTTTTGTACCCTGGTCAGGGATGACGCCATCAATCATTTAGTTTAAGTTTTTAACTCGCTTTCATGGAAATTATGTTACACACATAACTTTTCTCCCCACAAACCTTTAACTTAGAATAAAAGAGATTTATCATTGGCTAAAAAAATCTAAAATTGGTTGATAAAGATATCTTATACATTTGTGATCTTTTTGATTTTAATGGTCAGCTATTTAATGATGAACAATTCCTTTACGTTAAGTCATTTACCTTTACATACAAAGATTTTAACTCTCTAATGACGGCTGTTCCCAAAGGATTGATTCACCTCATTAACATTAATTTACAATTCCAAGACTTACTGTGAAAAAAACCTACGTTAACAATTAACTGTATTGATTTCAAAAATAATAAGTGTAATAATAAACACATATGCAATGTCTTTTCTGCATAAAGGTGGATAAGTCTCAGGCTGTCCTGCTGTCCAAGAAGACCGAGAAGCCCGCCAAGAAGTAAAGTCTCATACCAGACTCTTAACAACACAAAGGCTCTTTTAAGAGCCACCCACTCCCACTGAAGAGACAATTTCCTATCATGAGTACCATGGAGAAAGCTATTGTTAGCAAAATAGGAGTCATGGTACCCCTTGAAAGGTACATAATATGGTCGTTAATCATCTATCCCGTAGGTTAAAGACACTCGAGCAATAGTGCGTTGATCATTGAAGTGTTCAGCTGCAATCCCCGATCGTATGCTCATGTAAGCCAGCCATAAAACAAAGTTTTTGTGTGTGAGGGAGGGAGAAGTTTCGACGAGTGGAAGTGAATAGCTCGTCATTACGCACAGAGATGACTGGGAAAGAATGATTTATCTTGGACAAATGTCAAAATGTTAGTTGCAGACCGAAAATAACATTAAGAAGAGTATTGACTACAATTTATAACATTCATGGGGCATTCTACCGAAAGTGTCCAAATTGCTATTCCCTGACATCAAAAGAACAAACAAAATGTGTTCCGTCATATATGGTTGCAAAGGTCTTTTTGTAAACTATTTAAACAAAAAAAAAAAATGGGACAGAGATAACCAAAAAATATATTTAAAAAAAAATCTTTATTTTTTATTTAGGATAGGCCTACTTTCTATTGAGCTGTCCCTTGACCAGATCTCTAAAATTCAAGTCATGTAAACAACATCAAATTTTTTTTTAGATTATTTTTTAAAAATGTGGTTTAACCCCCAGAACAACAATAATTTTCTACACGTAAGTAATGGACAAAACGTCTGCCCTCAAAATTAAGCTTTAAAACAATATTGAATTGATACTTTTTTAAGCTTTCACTGCATTAAATCTTTAAAACAACTTCAGACCTATCTAAAAACATTACATAACTTTTAACTTTCCTGAGCTCCTGCAGGAACAGACGCCTCTTGGAGAGCTTCCTTCTGTTCCAGGAGGGTTGAATAGATGTGAAGAAGATGAAAGCATTAAAGCAGGAGACGTCAACCATGTGGAAGAACAGGCTCACAGGCCAGCGGCATGTCTTCCTGCGGCAGGAGTATGTCCCACATGCAAAAGGTTAAAAAAAAGGGAAAAGCAATAAATAAATAAATGTGAACATGTTTTTACACATCCTGATTAAAAAATACAGAAATAAATAAAGAAAACAGTTTATTGCTATATCACACAATAACATGAAATGAGT